>NC_140222.1:6577688-7177688 GCF_951802725.1 Rutilus rutilus | reverse complement strand
AACTAACACGTTCCTTATCGATACGGTTCAATCGTACTGCGTCGTACATTCTGCCATAGGAACTCAGATTCCTATCCTGCTATCAAGCTGACTGATCAGCGCTCTGCAAGCAAGCGGATTGACAGCACTCTGCACACGAGCTGATTCAGCGATCTCCCCTGTGGCCATTTGGCGTTTCTAAAAGAGCAAATTTCATGCTGCGTTGGTGCAAATGTTGCACCATGAGTGTGGCACGTTCAGGGCACCCCTGCACCCATTTGATGAGCACAGTGAGTGCGTCACCTGTCTGGAGAAATCCCACACAGAAGCTGCACTCACTGAGACGAGCTGTTCTCACTGCAAGAGTATGAGTCTCACCTCTCTCCGCTCGCGGACCGCTTAATTTTTAGACAATGGTCCCACCCCTCACACTCTCCTGTTCTCTTCCTCCCAGGAACCTCGGAGGAAGAAAGAGCAGAGCCAGAGGACTGAGAGATCAGGCACGAGTGAGCTCACGTCGGCACAGTTCCCGTGTGCCTCAATCTCCCCAAGAGGATTCTCAGGTGCTCTACTACCGCGCAGTCAAGCGCCCCTCTTCTGGCACGAGCGGCCTGGTCTCGTTCAGGGGATCTGATCTCCCTGATGACAACATGTCATTGGCGGCTTCAAACACAGAGGACTGGTCGGGCTCGCTTGATAACCCCACCCCCCTGCTGTCTAGAGATTCGAGTCACGCTAGAGCTGGAATGGGCGCAGAGTAAAGCCGCCTCCACTCAAAAGCAGTCGAGGAGCTCAGACTGGAGTGGTTTACCCCGGCGGAGCCCACATGCAGGAGTCCGGAACGACCCTGCCGTGTTTAGGAAACTGCATAGCTAGACTGACTTGGCCCTGCGAGTCGCTAAAACTACAGCCCCTAGGCGCTACCCCTTTCTTAAGTGCCAAGGTCCCCGGTCTAAGATAAAGATGGATCCTTCACCTCAGAAGCCTTCCTGATCCTTCAGGAAAGAAGAGGAATAAACTAAGTCTTGTCGTGGCCAGACCACTCCCCAGACAGCCTCGAGTTTGCCTTCCAAACCTCGTTCAGTTCGGGGTGTTGGAAGCAATGTGTTTTTTGCAAGCATTGGGGCCCTTTCAAGTTCACGCTCCCATGCAACTGACCGCTGTTATAGCGAACAAAATTAAAAATAAACATACTCAATAAGAGAGCAAATTACCCCTTCTAGTTATCTCGAGTGCCAGTTTTTTGCACAGCGGCCTGTCGCTCGAACCACTTCATTCCTTAGCCACCTGCGCCGAGGCTTGGGAATCCATCTCTGGGGTGTCAAGTTGGGTTTTGAACATAATCAAATGAGGTTACTTCGCTGCAATTCGCTTGCAGGCCTCCCCGCCTCAGGGGCGAGGTTTCCACATTTATAAGGAGCAATGTGGCTCACGTCCTCCCCACTGAAGTGATGAATTTACTGGGGAAAGGGGCTATAGAAGCTGTTTTCTTCCAGCGCACAGCGAGTCAGGCTTTTAAAGCTGCTACTTCCTCGTGCCAAAGAAGGATGGCGGCCTAGGGCCCATCCTCGATCTCAGGCATCTGAACCACGCCTTTATGAAATGTGTGCCAAGGGGATTGGTTTTTCATATCCAGATAGCCCCCCATCACAGACCATTCTTGAGATTCGTGTTCAAAGTGGTGGCTTATCACCCTAAAGTCCCTCCATTCGGACTGTCTCTGGCTCCACGCACTTTTACGAAGTGCATGGATACGGCCCTCTCCCCCCGAGACAGAAGGGAGTGTGCATCCTGAATTACTTAGACGCCTGGCTGTATTAGCTTGTATTAGCTCAACCTCTGTTTGCTGAGAGCGGCTCATGTGCCAGGCAGACTGGAGCAGAAGGAATGACCTGGCATCCCCAACCAGAGTTGTGGGCCCTTCACCTCTGGCCTCTCGACAGGAGTTTATGGTCCTCTCCGCGAGGGTCCTAAACACTATTTCTGTGACTAGAGCCCTGTCCAATAGATACCTCTACACCCTTACGTGGTCTGTTTTCTCCGGCTGGTGCGCTGCCCGGATTGAAGACCTGACATCCTGTGACATTTCACTGGTACTGTCTTTCCTTCAAGAGCTCATCAACATCATCAACATTGGCAGCCGACTGGTCCTCGCTGTCCAACTTCGCCATATTTTATAACATGGACGTCCCTGCTCCACAAGCAAGGGTCCTATCTGTGTAGCTGGGCTTTGACCTCTACATGAGCTTAACCCACCAGATTCCTTTCTTGTGGTTCCGGCATACGGTCTGAGTCTCTTAATGTTGGGGAATTACCTCTTCCTACCTAGCTTTGGTGCCCTCTGGGCCTTTATTCAAGCGTCCTGGGCCAAGGCCTTTGAACTACTGCCGTTCCGCAATTATAAGCAGAGTGATTGGACTAGGTCTAGTGACCCATTACGAGTGAACTGTATAGATAGTGCGTTCAGTCGGTTACCAACGTAACCTCAGTTCCGAGATAACAGGAATGAGTACTGCGTAACTTGCCTTGCTATCATGCTGCATGTCAGTGGGGCTCTGTGCCTAGAGACTCTTATTTTATAAAAGGGCTTTTATTATGACACTGGATTGAGAACATACTATGCATACATACACTTTTCATACTAACATGACACATTATTTGTTTTGCGCAAATTTTAACACCAGTTAACCCAGATATGTGTGTGTCAATGATTGTGTATTGTTTAAGTGTTATTCCTGTCCTCATCGTGTCCTTTTTCTTTAGCTTAACATTTACTGAGTCATTAATTTCACTATGTTGATTTATGTATTGTATTAAGAACTCAAACAAGACCGGTTACCATGTTAAATGTTTATTGTTCAATTATCCACTTGCATAATATAAAATGTCATACTTACGTACTGGAACATTTTCCCATACCAAAAAGACGAAACCCGGTTTAAAAAAATATTTAATTTCTGTTTCCCGCCAATAGAAGGCACAGTTAATTGTTCTCATGTCTGAGGGGGAGACTGTTGTTCTGTTTGATTCTTTGTTAAACATTAATAATTGAGTTTGTTTTGTTTCCAATGTTTGTATATTTTAGTATTATTCTAACAGTTTATGTCTTTGTTACTGTTAGATCTATATATTTTTTTGTTTTTCTTAAATTTCTTTATTACCTTTAATTACTAAATGGTTTAGTCCAAGTGGGAGGGGCTTATCCTTTTTCTCAGTGTTGAAAGGAGCTCGTAGAGTGAGTTGGTTTGAGTTGGTTGCTCGGTTTTTTGGGTCAATTTATTGGCATAGCCAAAATCTTTGTTTGCAGTTAACTTTGAACAGTTTATTTTATTTTATTTATTTTTTGTTTCTTTTGGATTTTCACTGTAAATATCATTTGCACTCTACTGGAAAATCTTTGTTTTTCACTTTTTGGAATAAACACTGAACTTTTGACTTCATCAGCACGTCACTTCACGCCTCCATCAGCCGGTATATTCAGAGCAGTGGTGCTGCTACGGCTTGAACATCTTTGGGGTCTCTTTTTGGCAGTTGGTACACCCCTGTCTCTGTTACACTGCACATGATAATTCTTATGGCAGAATGCTCGCATTATAAAGAGGGGTAGTGTTAAAATATGTTATCTATTCTATAGAAAACAATTGTAGAAGTAGTTTGAATACTATACAAGCCATATGTGTATACAAGCCTATGTGACTGTGACTACAAAGGTCAACAAGAGAAGTGTGCAGCCACTGAGCAGTTTTTGCTTAGTCGGGGATTTTCCAGTAAACAACAGGTGATGTGAAAGATTAAGATCATTGTTAAGAGGTGTCACGTGAGAGACTGTTGAGAGGAGAAACAACCACAACAGTTATGTTATATTACCTTGGCATTACATTACAAAATAATCACTAGTAAACACTGCTGCAAGAGTGTTTCTGAGGGAGTGATGGTTAATTTGACATCTTTCTCTCTTCTGACTGCTGTAATCAATCTCCCTATATTTCCCCTTTTGGAGAGTCATGGAAACGCTATTGGATCAAATGAAAACTCAAAAAAATTATACTTGCTGTAGCCTTGCTGTTTTCATTTGAGCTCCATGAGATGAGGCCATTTACTGCCGTTTTCTGGTAACCGTTTTATAAAAGCAATAAGGTTCTTGAGGCGTGCTGTATTGTGAATATAGTCAAAGGCTATAGTCGTGTCTAACCACGCCCTTCATTCGTGAGGGACTTATTCACAATACAGCACACTAATTGCTTACATAAAATTACTATTCCTCCAGGGGGCGCTTGACACAATAAATGTAAGAAAACATGGAGAGACTCTTGAACCTTCGAGTGAGAAAGTTTTATTGCTAAAGGCAAGCAAACACAGAGTAAATATACAGCAGTAGTAGTAAATTGATATCGGTGTCTTGTAGAGAAATATAAACAAAAAAAGATAAAGAATAAAAAATAAATCATAAATCAAAAAGATAAAGAAAAAAAAAATCCTTTCAAATTGGATTTTTTTTTTTATCTAACACTGTGCACAAGCACAAGCACAAGCACATATAATCATCTGTATTTATGACAAAAAACATTAGAGGAACAAGAACACACTTGAAGTTCAGTGTTCTGCTTTAGATTTCAATACTTTCTGAAAAAGATAAAAATATAAAGGCATAAATTATTAAAACTCACAAATATATGTGAAAAATCGGTTTGTGAGAAATTACATCAATTAGGTACCTGATGTTTGAATTTGTGCTTGACCTTTTTCAGCTCTTCTGGATCTGATCTCATAAACCACAATAATGACAGTAGCCACGCCCACCAGAGCAGAGAGGACCAATCGGATCACAGCTTCAGTAGGACCACAACAGTTGTTCTCAGAGTCTGAGAAATAAAAACATCAAACTGAGATCAGCACAGTCAATAAACTTTAATATCAAAAGTAAAGCATTTAAACAACTTGATATAGAAAGTTAAACATAAACCTAGATGATATTGATGTAAAATAAAATGTTAATCATGATAAGATACTTCTTTAGATCAACTTTAAAGCTTGAATAACTAAAAGAAGTGAAACATCTATGGTCCCTGAGACGAGGGAATGAGATATTGCGTTTGATAATGCTGATGGGGAAACCCCTTCCTCCAAATACAGAAGCCTTAATTTATCACACCAGTAACACTGGCCAATGGTGTTCAAGAGCGCAAAATAATGGGGGGGCTTCCACCACTATACAAGGTGGCACTTGAACGTCATTCATTCAAAATTTTGACTGAAGCAACTTGATATTGCAAGATCCTGAGCTAGGTGACACAGCAGTATATGCAATGTGGTCTTAGGGAAGTTATGCGAGTAACTGGAGATGCTCCCTTTCGATTCAGTTCACTTTTGACATTGCGTTTGCTAATGCTCATGGGGAGCGTATAAAACCACGCCATGTTAAAGAGAGAGGGGTCCTGGCTTGACTAAGTATGTCAAGTTTCACAGAGTCTTAATGAGGGTGGCAATGATATTGGCGCTCTTGGTAAGCATAAAGCCCAGTCTATAGGTCCTGGACGAAACCATGTAGAAGTTCAGGGAGCAGTAACTAAAATAATAATGGCGCATCACACCGGGAGCGGAGCGGACTTGACACCGGTGAAACATTAGACGACATGAAGTGGCGGCAGCCCCGGCACCATCACATATCAGTTTGAAATTTCGCTAATTTCAAGCAAAATTATGAATAATGAGGCAATGGCTTAGTGTATGACATATGATAATAATCATGATAAACGTGATGACCTATATCATAATAATGTGATGAGCTGATAGGGCCAGCACTGAGTTGGTGGTACATCAGTACAGAGGTGTACACGACCTGATGTGCAAGCTCGTCGGTGGCAAGGGCTCTAACGGAGGGTCCTGTGAGATCGTCTAGCACAAATGCAAAGTCCCAAGTGGGCTTTAAGAATCGCACCACTAGGTAATTTCTACTGACTGGCCAATTATCGACGTGAGCGTAGAAACCACGTAGCAATGTGAATGGCATACAGCCGCTTTCAAAACGGAAAGAATTATTGGTATTGGGCAGTTAAATGGGTCATCGCCTAAAGACACCTCGTGGAAGAAGCCCTGGCATCGGAGATAGTGTTCAACGCAGAGATGGGCACTCGAGTTAGAGACTCGGACTTGAGTCGCACTCAAGTCGCATCTTAAAAGACTTCATTTCAGTACGAGTCCGAGTCAAGTCTGACTTCAGACTTGACCCGGACTCGACCAAAAGACTCGTGAATATTTTAAAAAAGTCTTTAAATCCTTAATTAAAGAATGATTTTTATTTGAATGGTTTTATAATATCTGCTTTATAATATAATATCTATATCTATATATATATATATATATATATATATATATATATATATATATTCCCCTACATCGCGGTAGTTTGGACTTCGGACCCTTATAATAGAATTTGATTACGGATGTCCGTGTATTGTGCGTAACTCCGAAATATCATAATGAAAGTCCCATGAAACATGACGGGAGAAACTGTGCCATATGTTCTTTTTTTATTTGGGTTTATTGACATGTCAAATCAGCTAGATGCAAAGAATGTGAGTAAACAATTAAAGACACCGGAACGAAAACATCACATTTTATGAGACATCGCATCCACAAAGGTTAGTCACATTACATATTATACTGTGGTGCAGCTGCCTGTTAAAACATTAAACTATAGCCTATAGCCCTATGTTTTACTTTTATCGATCTTTTTGAATTATATGCAGCTTTTCTCTCTCTTAATGTATGTCTATGAGAGAGAGGAGATAGAAGGATGATAATCCATTTATTACTTATAACGCATACCTTAACATATCGCAATCAGCATGCGTACAGTTTTCTATTGACTTAAAACATTCTGGTGGAGCCAGCATCTCCACCAGTTCTGGGAACCACGGCTGCTTGGACCATTTCAGTGCCACTAAGGCCCCGTTTACACTGCCAGTGAAATGTGACCCAATTCCGATTTTTTGCTCACATGTGACACAGATCGGATGTGTTCTATGACAGTGTAAACAGGAAAAAGAC
This sequence comes from Rutilus rutilus, assembly GCF_951802725.1. NCBI lineage: Eukaryota > Metazoa > Chordata > Actinopteri > Cypriniformes > Leuciscidae > Rutilus > Rutilus rutilus. The sequence continues at coordinate 7,170,659 of NC_140222.1, read as the reverse complement.
GCATGCATTCGGATATTTCCAGATCGGTTTCAGGCCTCATTCATATGTGGAAATAAATCGGATATGTGCCAATGCGACTGTCATGTAAACAGGCAGATCGGATTTTCTGAGGCATTAGGCGACGTCTCCGCGGATTAATGACGAGAGAAACCCTGACGCACATCTGCAAAGGGACGGATGGCCCGACGAAACGTGTCATCGTAGGAGAGGAATGTGGAGAGGGGCACATGAAGTGTTTTCACATGATTGTAAATTTAACGAAAATTTTTGTTAATTTACATTTATTAATTTTAAGCAATTAGAAATTTATTTGTAATAAACACTTTAAGTGGGCTATTTAAATGTAAAAAGTGCTAGGACTATTTACATGTTCAATTATATTTTTAAAACATACGCGCAGATTGTAATGTAATATTGTGTGTGCATAGAAAGAATTTGTCCGCAGCCGCTCAAAAAAGAAAAAGAAAATTGTCCATAGCTGCTCAACTCCACTGTCAGTGTTGTGTAAGTACAGGCTACAGGCAGTTTTTTTGTGTTCATTTCTATTTCTTGTTGCTGTGCAGGCTCTTTATTGTATAACAGTGAACAGCCCTTAATTTATGTGCCGTAGATCGGTCCGTTGCATTACGAATGAAAGCAGTATCAATAATGTCAAAAGTGATGTGCAGTCAAGTTCGGGTGTGTATGTTGTTTTAACGAGTGTTTTCACCGATACGCTTGTGATTCATGGAGTTTTAACGAGTTTTATAGACATTGTTTCTTATTCAAAAGTGGTGTTTGGCAACTTTGCGTATCGCAGAGCATGAAACATATTTTGTGTTCGTCCATGTGTGCAAGAGAATTTAACCCTTTAAGCATGCGCGATATGTTTCAGATAGTAGCCTATGGCAAGTGTAAACACATGAATCGGATATGGGTCACAATTTAAATAACGTGTAAACAGACAGTCAAAAAAATCGGATATAGGCAACAAATCAGAATTGGGCATCAAGACCTGCAGTGTAAACGAGGCCTAACTGATTCCCATGGCCGCCGATCTCTCCCCGTCCCTCGAGGCACAAGACGTAGTGAGCTTATCACCTAACCCTGACAGGTCAGCATCAGGGGCTCGCGGTTCCTTCCTCCTCAGCTCGAAAGAGGCGGCAAAGAAAGAGTGCGGCTGGACTTGTTGAGTGAGTTCATCGCCTTGTACGATGCCCACAAGAGGCCCGAGAGTCCAGAGACTCATATCTCCGCAGTGCGGGCAATCCGATCCCCCAGACAGAAGTACACAATGTAGTAATTTTATTATCACGCAGTAAAATGCCCCTCCCCGTGCCCAAAACCAGTCGTCTGTGGATGAGAATCTGAAAGAATAAGGACTGGCGGGACGTTGTCCAGCTCCACTTCACAGACGCTGAGTGAAAGGATAATTTTAGAACGATGGGAAACTCATATGACACTTTATTAACAGGAAGAACAGCTCGTTCTACGCGTCATATGCCATTGCACATGCACAGTCCTTTCAGTTTCGGTTTTCAGTACGATCAAGTGTTTACATGTGCTCTCGATCGGATTAGAAAAGGAATAAACCACCCCGATCGATTAAAGTATTTAGATGAAGGCATTTCTGTCCGATTGAGCCGTCAATCCGTTTACTAATGGATTGTTTGTTTGCATGTAAACGTATTGTCAATCGCAGATAGTTCTTCACGAGTTTGATACGCTCGTGCTCATTATGGTGCGGTGTCCTCTACTTTCTGGCAGTGGCAGTACTTTCTGTGGACCCCCGACTGAGCCTGGTTTCTCCCAAGGCTTGCCACTGTCGCCTATGTCGGCTTTGTTGCCTTTGGCTTTTGGCTTGCTTAGTAGGGGACATTTAATTTAATATTCAACAATATTATTGATCTGCCTGCATTGAGACCATTAAATGAGAACAGAACTGAGCATAAAGCCATCACTGAACTTACTTAAGCTAGACTGTGATGCCATTTTCTTCTAGAAACAAACTGTGTTGTATTATTTTCCTGTTATCGCTGTAAAGCTGCTTTGAAACACTCTGTATTGTAAAAAGCACTATATAAATAAAGGTGACTTGACTTGTCACATCTCATGCCCAGCAATTGCGAAAGGCCATCCTTATCCTCACCCTTAAGGCTCCCCAGAACACAGCAAGGGATGAGAAGACGTTGTCCACTGCAGCGTGTGGATCATTATAAGTCTTGCTTGATGATAGGCTTCTTGCAGAAGGTTGACTGAAGGAAAAGTTTCTGAATGAATGACGTTCAAGCTCCACCTTATATAGTGTGGGAAGCCCGCCCATATTTCGGGTGTTACCGCCGTGATTAAATACACTGTAAACCCGAACAGTACTACGTCACAGTTACTCTAACCAACGTTATCAGAAGAATCCATTCAACATTGGCGGACACTCGCAAGCGACCGGAGCAAACTCAATGGAACAACTTGTAAGTAAATCAAACGTCTGTGAACATTTCTTATATGCTTTTTGATTGTTTGAATATCATGATGAAGACATGTTTCAATCATTGGCAAACGCTGTTACGCAGAACAGTAAAGCTGTGCTTCCCCAGTGCTTTTGATTGCACATTTTGAATGCTATTTTAGAGTCACTGCTTAGAGTGTAATTTTAACGTCAAAGCAGGGCAATAATGTTAACGTCTTGAGACTCCCCTGCTTCACAGAATAATATTGATTTGCTAAAGCCGTCAGCACGTTCAAAATGTGAGTATTCTGAACTTATCGGGTTTTAGTACTTGGAGGAAGGGGTTTTCCATAAGCGTTAGCAAACGCGCATTGCGTGGGAGTCTCAAGACGGTCTGAGGTGAACCGAATTGAAAGAGAAATGAAATTTAACTCACCATAGAAAGTGAGAATGAAAATCATCTTCATATAGTTGATGTCAAGTTCATAAACTCCAGAGTCTGTGGTTGTGGTGTTTGTGATGGTCAGAGATCCAGTTTGATTGTCCAGCTTCAGTCTGTCTCTGAATCTCCCATCAAGAACATCATCATATACAGTGATTCTGTCGGCCCGTTTATTGATTTCAGCTATTACAGGTCCATATTCAAAACTCCACTGAATCCGATCGTCATCCTTCATTTCAGTAAGATCATTGTGTAGAGTGACAAAATCTCCCTTATTTACTGATATTTCCTTCACTACTGTCTCACAAAACACACACATAACAAACAGAAACAGTTTTTTTGTTTTTTTTTATGGTTTACTAAAATAAATAGTTTGAAGCTTAAATTGGAAATGAATATCAAACAACAAAAGCAAAATGGAGTTTGGAATAATAATTGTATTTCTGTACTGATTAAAACATAAACCAGGTTAAATAAATGTTTAACTCACCAGAGACTGTGAGATCGAAACTCTTTCTTGCACTGTTGGTCAATATTTTATAATATCCAGCATGTTTCATTGAGGTGTTTGTGATGGTCAGAGATCCAGTTTTTTTGTCCATCTTCAGTCTGTCTCTGAATCTCCCATCAAGAACATCATCATATACAGTGATTCTGTCGGCCCGTTTATTGATTTCAGCTATTAAAGTGATGTTATATCCAAACTTCCACTGGATCAGATCATCATCCACCATTTCAGTGTCAGAGTTTAGAGTGATTGAATCTCCCTCCTTCACTGACACTAGCCAAACACCATTAACTCCAAACACTCCTGAAAACAGAGTTTTTCACAGATTAAAGCTTTAAAATCACTTGATGTTGTTTTAATGAAGCTTCACTAAAATACATTTAATTTATTTAACTGTGAAATTAATAATATTTTGCAACAGCACAAAGCAGTAGCGGCTCCTGGCTGTAAATTTAGGTAGGGCAGATTCTGGGTCTTAGTTTATGATAAACACTTTGTAAGCTTTATATGTTAATCGCTGAACACATCAGACACACACTTTTGGCAGAATTCTAATGTCCTTGACCTTGTGTTATTCCGCCTGAGGGTGGCGCTCTAATGATGATTGACAGACTTTACACACGACAAACGCATATAAATGCCATTATGTAGTATTTATTGCGTCCGAATGTTGTTTTAGAAAATTGCGAGTTGTGTAGCCTAATTCCAGTGAGGAAAACAAAGTCATGTTTATTCTCAGAAAAAAAACAAACACAAAAAAACTGCTGTAAATAAAGGCTATTCACATAAGCTTGTTTAAATTAGTGTTTATGCTTTCTTTAATTTCATTCATACGATACTCCATATAGGAAGAACAGACACGCCAACTAGTTACTGACCTGATACAGACTAATATACACATAGCTGAAGCGGACTGATATCGCCGTGTTCTAGAGCAAGGTTTACGTAAGTTAAATAAACGGGTCAGTCTGAAATCTGCACTAATGGCTCTCAATTAGAGCGCGCTGCAGTTCCATTTTCCACCACAGATTTACATTGGAAGAACGTGTGGCGCTGTTGAGCTGCTTAGTATCATTAATACATGCCTGTCGAATCAGTGCACTTCATTTTAATATATACTGCTCACTTTACGACTTTAACCCTTTCATGCATAGAGGTCACTACAGTGGACAGCTATTAAAAAAGCATTTTCTTGCATTTGCTTGGGTTTGATGGCATAGTTGCACATCAACCTCTTCAGTCGACCCTGGTGCATCATCCTATACATTGCCATCAAGTGGCAAGCCATTGTTTTTCGAATTTTTTCCCCTCCAAACCAAGATGGCCAATGGTCAGTCAGAAATGCCAAGTTGCTCCGGAATATCCACCCATTCCCTCTATCCTAGGAGATTCTTGCAGGAAAAAAAAAATGCTGTAGCATCAGGCAATATCTGAGTCATATCAAAGTAAAATTTTCCAAGTATTGATTTTAGACTGGGAGAAAATTCTGATTTATCATCTGTCCACTATAATGGACCTCACACATCAATGGCTATATTTTATCTACAATTCATACTATTACTGTGACTTTTGTTTTTGAAAACTGTTTTTGACTGTAAATAAATGTATTTGTGTTATTAGAATGTAATTTGACATTTAACATTAAACATCAAAAAAGTATTGTGATTACATAATGCACATTACTTTTAATGGATTACTTTACTCGTAACATCAAAAAGTAATCTGATTACATAATGCACGTTACTTGTAACGCATAACTTAACTCATAACATCAACAAAGTAATCTGATTGCATTGTGCATGTTACTTGTAATGCGTTACCCAACACTGCTCGTTTCAGATGAGATTGAAAACACCTGATCGCTAGGTTTTCTCAGAGGAGAGCTATGCTAGAAATGTGTCCATCTTGAACATAATCAGAATTAAGGGTAATTAAATTTACCCAGATTAAAGGGAATAAAGGCTAATAAGGGTAAATTGACATACTCTGGTAAACTGGAGGGAGCATCTGAGTGGTTTTCCACAGTTGTACCTTGACAGGCTGTAGATATCTCTGATAGAATCACGTCCTCATGTTCTGATATCAAAGATACGTGAAGTTCAACTTGTATGAAGTTCAATTGCCTTTGAAATATTTCGCATTTATATTTTTTGTATACATTTTATAGTTTTCACATGATTTTATATAATTGTATTGATTGGTTTGTTAAATACACACAACATTGCTGTGTTATTACTGTATTATGTTTAATACAGCATGTCTTCATAAATGCATGCTGTCTACTTGTCTAAATTAATATGCAAAAAAAATAAAAATAAATTAAAATCTTGTTTTTCATGCCCTAAGAGCAATAAAAACACATAGGAAAAAAAAAATCCTGACTGAGGTTATCATAATTCATGCATGAAAGGGTTAAATAGTCTAGAAAAAACGAAAATATATTTGTTGCAGAATGCTGAACACATTTATTAAAGCAGCACCAGGTAACTTTTCAACCTTCATAACATATTTCCAAGACTCTTGTGATGGTACATCGACTTACAATAGGTTGAATGACACGTCTGCCATAGCCCGAACACATTTAAAACACATAGCTAAAAACACATTTAAACTCACCATCCAGACGCCAGAAACACAAGCAGAGCAAAACAGGGAGAAACATCTTCAACGGTTTCAGTCCACAAATATGAAAAGACAAACTCTTCAAAACTGGTTCAGTAATAAAAATGACAGACGCACTGATGTGAAGCTGCTCTGTAGTAAAGTGAAGTCAAACTCCACCGTCAGCTAAAATAACTGCACATCTTTAAGTGTTAATGGGTGTGACTGTCTAACTCTTTCTCTGCTGATTAATTCACACTCTGAAATGTCACTTTGAGCTCCAGTACGCCTCAAATTCCTGGAAGTCAATGGTGTAACTTTCAACAGAAATAAACTGACCAATAACGTGTTAAAAACATCTTAAAGCAACAGTTTGATCTTATCAGGAGATCCTGTGAGTGTTTGGCTCTGCTCTCTCCTGTAACTCTCTTCAGGACGTTTGTTGCTCATTTCTGATCAAATGTCTCGATTGTTTCTCCTCTCAGACTGATTTCAGAGTTTCTCTATTGGTTTTATGGAGCAGGAACAGATCGCCTGCTATAACTGTGTGTATGAAAGTGTTCTCTGATATCTTCATATGATTAATATTCAACAGCTATGGATTATGACGCTGATGTGACGCTCTAAATGCTCACTTTGTTCAGAGTGAACACGCATTAGTGAGACGCTCACACAAAAACACTGAAACTGTGCAACAATTTCTCACACAGCTCTGACAAGCTCAGGGTTCGTACGGGTGCTTGATATCCTTGAAAATGCTTGAATTTTGATGTTGTGTTTTCAAGGTTTGAAAAGTGCTTACATTTTGGATAAAATGCTTGAAATTGTAACTGTATTTCTTTCACAACAAATATCTATCTGACTGAATAGTGTGTTTATTAAACGGAGAAATAAAATGTAGCCCTTCAGATACAGAGCGATTTGCGCTACGCTGGCCATAGCAAAAGTAGGCGGAGTTTTAATTTTGATTTCCGCGCTTATTTGGATGCCCCGTTTTTATTGGCCGCTCGGGTAATCGTCACAGAGCACAGCGGCAAAAGTTGAACTATTTTTAACTTTGACCGCGGCGTGCGCACGAGCTCATCAATGCTGCGCTCCACTTTGGTCAACGCAACAAAATGTCCTCGCGCGACACAAGCCATTGAAATAAATGGTGTCATAGCACAGCGGTGATAATGTAATGTTAGTTTTGCATGTCCGTTATGGCACGTTCACTTGTGGAATATGCAGTGAACATAGCAAAGTTACAGCACACTAAACCTGCAAACGTTAACCCAGTGCATATGTAGCGGATCTCGTCTCACACCACAAGAAAACCCCCACGACACCACTGGCTTCGGTGGACCACGCCTGCAGTTTATTGACAAGAGGACAGACAATTAACACACACGCCTTCAGGTTCACTCTCTCTCTCAGCTGACTCTCTCCAGTCACAGGCTGTTTTGCGTTTTATACAATAAAGTCTTGTTTTACAACAATCATTTTCTCTGTGTCTTATTTATGGAAATTCACATTCACAAAAATCAAATTAAAGAAATAAAATTCCATTAAAAGTACATATTATTACATTAAGATTTTAGCCAAAATGTCTCAATTTGTTAGATCGTATAGTGGTTTTTTTCCCTTATTGTTGTTAAACATACCTGCAGTTTATTGACAAGAGGACAGACAATTAACACACACGCCTTCAGGTTCACTCTCTCTCTCAGCTGAAGGATGTATGAGAAAAGACACATTAAAGGTAGGGTAGGTAATCCTGTTCAGAAACACTTTTTTTTATACTGGGTGAAATGGTCCTTCCATCCTGATAGTAGTCAATACATTATGTGTTTAGAAAAAGGAATGAAAAAAATCAGACCTCTGTAGCAGCTGCAGGACAGTAAAAACTCTGACCAATCACTGCCATTCGGTGCGAATGTAAAGAACCAATCAGATGCCTTCATGTCTCGTGCCCGCCCCGAGCCCCACTGCGCGCGCTGCCCTGCGTGCACTCATCACATGTCACCGTTCCCGGAAATATTCAGCTCAAAGCACCTGCATGCAGTCAGCGAAGGCAAACAAGGCAAAAACTACTTCCTCGGACCCTGCCCGCACTCTTGAACGACCTCCTCTGCTTCGCCCTCAACCCCGGACCTGTCCTCGAACCGACGATGCGGTACTTGTCTCCGGACGTTAGTCTTCATTAGAGTCAACAATGTTTTCATCATGGAAACTCTTACATGCAAAACACCGTATATGTTATGAATCTTACACAAAATTCACCTTCATCACAGTGTAACTGATGGTAATGGAAAAACGTGTATCAATGCAACCTGTTTTTAGTTTTGCCTTATAAATATAGCTCGTTACCGAATGAAACTTTACCATTATCGATATGCTAGCTTGATAGTGAGTACTAAAAGAAATCTTATTTGTTTATATTCATAGTGATAAAGTTAGGTATTTTATTACATGTGATTCTGACATGATGTCACTGTATGTACTGCGCTCCTTCCTCTCCACTCGTCTCAGGTAATAAATGCGTCTTGTTCCAGCCTGAGCGTTTGGCGTCGCGCGTTCATGTGTTTTGGGGGCGTGGCTTTGGAAGGAGCTCAGAAGGGAGGGGGTGGGAGTGAATGGAAATAATGAGCTGTGTTTATTGCAGATTAAAAGGTCTACAGTCACTCGATTTTTATATTTTCTTTTTCAGAGTACTTACATTTTAATTATGTATTGGTATATAAAGACAGTTTAAACAAATTTGGAATGTTTTTTTTTTAGAAAAAGGATTACCTACCCTACCTTTAAGTACTGTCCTCCATTACAGAAACTGCAATTCATCGAATACAGGTCACACATATGGCTATAAACATACATTCTAGCATCCAAACTAAAGTTACAGACATTCAATATACAAAACAACATTTCTACAGACTCAATCCACCAAAATTATATTTCAAGAAATGTATTTACAGGGAAAAACCTGCACTCTAGTTTGGCGCGCGGGCGGCAACATCAAACAAACACGTGCGTTCATAAAACTCCGAAAATGCATCAAACTGTACTCAGAAAAGTGAATATATCAACTTGTTTCGGTTTCATGACATTTCTATGATAAATATTGACTTCGAACATCACTTTATACAGTATATTTTACTCTTAATTGAAGAGCACTATACAGACATACCTGACTCTCTCCAGTCACAGGCTGTTCTGAGAGAGCAGGCGCGACCGGTCCATTATCAATGACGTCACTCACAGAACAAACTCAAAATGTTAATTATAAATAAAAATACACATTTTCCTTGTTGCAGAGCAAAATAAAAATTGCATTGAGAATGTTTAAAGTAATTGTTTTGACTTATATAACCGATTTAATTATTGAACAAATAAAAGTTTGCTGGAACAGTTACCATGAAAAACTCCATTCACTACACATAACAACAATCGTTGATTGCTGAACAGAAATCGTGTCAGATAGAGTGTCATACAAATAGCCTACTGTGAGGTCGAGGATGGCCTTATGCAATATTTACACTGCTCTATTCCAGTAGATAAATTATGTCTTGGCAATGAAATACATTTTTTATTTCAGTTAATATAGGCTATTTATCAGGCAGGTGCCTGTGCACTGTCAGAGTCTTCTGGGTTAAAAAGGAATTATAGGTTGTTGTTGTCCCAGATTTTGTTTGTCTATATCAATAATGTGTCCCAAAACCAAGGCCTGTAAAAATATTTCTGTTCAAATCCTATGTCTTCATATTTTCAGCCCTTGAAATTACTTCAGTTTTACAGCCTGAAAATCACATTATCTGGGAAGCAATATTTGGACATTAATATAATGAAAAGTATTATTCATAGGCATTATTTACATTTTGAAACATAAATCTTGTGATTTGCTTAAATATCTGATCCTTCTGCTATTACGAAACACAATTTTTGGCTGTTTATAGCATTTTCTCTTTTAACATGATAAAAACACAAAATAAGAATTTTGACTATGTATTGGTATGTAATTTACGGTGGTGTAAGGTGCTGGAAAAAGCTGTAATATGGACCTTGAAAGTGCTTGAATTTGACCTTGGAAAAGGTGTACTACGAACCCTGAAGCTGCTAAAAACCTGACTTCAGAACTGACAAAAGATAATCAGTTACGAGATGCTGTTTTGAGCAAATGTTTGGATATGAGGAGGGCAAATAAAGCAATAATTCAGGGCCGATGCCCAAATCAACTATAGACGAGCTTCTTCAAGGTATGAAATGGGATTTTGAACAACTGGATCTTACAGCACAGTCCAGAGGAATCACAACATCTGCTGTTCATAACGGACATATCGATACAAGAGAGTGTGTCGTCGGCCAGGGAGCAAAATCAACATGAAGTCACATCAGCACTCGCAGGTATTGAGGGAGTGGAGAATATCTCTGATGATATTATTATACTTGCTCCAAACCAAGAGACACATGATCAGAGACGACACGCAGTCTAGCGGAGGCTCGTAGACTGTGGATTGACACTCAACATAATTCAATGTGAACAAGCTAGTGTTCATGGGAATGTTTCTTTCTGAAAAGGGGATTGACCGACCGCTGAAAGGGTTCATGCTGTGGTTGAGGCCAGAGAAACACAGAAGTTGGCTTCACCGTCACAGGGCTAGAGATTCACAGCTTGAGGTGGAGGACCAAGATCTGATAGGACAAGAAAAGACCAAGATCCATAAACTATTGTGTCCAAAAAGAAATTATGTTCACGATATAAAAGTAATACCATGTTTGTGAAGAAATTATTTAGTGAGAAAGCAAACGACCCTCCAGCTGAACAGCAAAACCAATCAGGCAGAACTAGTCGAGTCAGTGACAGAAGATACTGAGCAAACAACTCGACTCAAACAACATGTCAGTTCAGGGTGAGCCTCTAAACATGGAGAGACTCTTGAACCTCAGAATGAGAAAACTATTGATGAATTCAATATCACATTTGCAATCGTGCTAATGTTCAGGAAAACAACACTCTTGCTCATGTGGTATTGCTTAACTTGGGCTTGTGACACAAGCATAAAAATATATGAAGTGTCAAAAATATTTTATCCTCATATCTTGACTTTAGCAGTCATTCTAACTATATTATAATAGGCTATATCATGCAGTGAAAGCGTGTACTCTCAATGTTTATTATGGACAAAAAAAAAAAAAAAAAAATTATCAGCCACAAACTATTAGCACACACAACATCCAGCAGAAGCGGTTTACTCACTCAACAGATCAAACCCAAGTTCTGTACCGCTAAAACAAACAGGGAACATATTGAAGGGTCCATTTACACTCTAAAACCAGTGAATAACATTTATAGTGTTTGCCTGCATTGTTACAATCAAATTCATGAGTGAATGTTAATGAGAAAAAGCACTGTAACCTGTAAATGTTATTGTTCATTTAGACAAATTTGCAGTTGTTATCAGAGATTTGGGGTTTGCAAAATCTGGGTTTACAACAAGATCTCTAGGTTTTATGAATGCAGACTTTGGCATTTTGGCAAATCTGAGCAAAATAACACTTTTGAAACACATGTGAGTTTACCTTGGTCTTCTCTTCTGAAGAAACTGAGAAGTGTAGAGGCCTGGATCAATGTTTTCCTGAAATACAAGTATGACAAGCGTACACTATCCTGTATACTAACGGTAACAAGGCTCAAAAAAAAAAAAAAAAACATTTTCAAAAGATTGAGCCAAAATATTCCAAGATTTTAGTGAACCACAAGTCTCCAAAAAAAGCCTCTGAACCACTGAGCGCCTCCTGCTGGATGAACTGTCGATCTATCAGAAACATAATGTACAATTAATGATTAATTAACTAATAATTTTGCAGAGACCCGGCTGACAGATTAACTGTAACGCCAGTTTCACACACACTCCGTGTGCAGTGTGTATGCAGTGCAGGAGCAGCACACGCTGACTTAGGTAAAGTTGGTTTTATATTCGCATATTCGCACTTTCACGTCTCAATAACAAGCGCAATAAAGCACATTTTTGCTAAATAAAAGCAGCTACATGATCTTTAGGACAAAGATGGTGAACTACAACACTCTCCACAATCAATCAAAACGGGCAAATGTTGTTTTAATGGCATACAAAGTTGCGACTGTTCACTGAACATTCAATGTGTGTGGTAAAGAAGATTAGGGACCGTCTAAAAAGGTCTATTTTTTCCATTGTGTGCAAACAGACAATTACATTTTTGCAAAGTACAGATGTACCAGCAAATCTCTCTCACATTATGTGTTCTAATGCTATTGATTGTACTTTAGCAACAATAAAAAATGCATTATAATGATTGTATTTAGGAAACCTGCCTCACTTTACATAATGTACATAAATATTTTTAGAATAAAATTACATTAATTCACCAAAGGGATTTTTTACTATCCGAAGGTTGTAGCATGTTCCTAGTGACCACACTGACTTACTACCTGGTGAAATTTTGACAAAAAGTCCCTTACTGTACATACAGTTGACAAATTATGTTTTTTTTTTTAAATTACTGTAATTCACCCTAAGTATTTTTTCATGTTCCAAAGGGTGTAGTATGTTCCTACTGACCAGACTGACTTACTACAGGTGGAATTTTCACAGTATCTCCCTTACTGTACGTTCAGTATACAAATATTAATTTAAAAAAATTACAGTAATTCCCCTAAAGTATTTTTCCTGTTCCAAAGCCTGTAGTGCTTTCTTATTGACTTACACTATCCCACACTGACTTACTACAGGTGAAATTTTGACAATACCTCCCTTACTGAAAGGTTGGGGTCAGAATCCCCTGTTTCTTCAATTAAATTATATATATCCTTTTGAATGATTACTTTATTCTTATTAAAAATTCAACAGTCAAATAGTATCCTAATCATTTCTGTATTCATTTTCTTTTAGGTGCATTCCAGTGTGTGCCCTTGGGTTGTGTTCACATGCAAGGGGCCTTTTGATGATAATTGTCTTGGGATTGTCTTGGGACTCCTGGAAACTCCATCTGCATACATTTAGTGTTTTACAGCCAATTGGTCAAACACAAAATCTTGAACTGTCATTATTTCTGGAAGACCCCTTAGGACTTTCACATATAAAACTCTTCGTCTCTTTGTCCTCTTTTTCTGGACCTTTCCATCATGGCTGTATCTTCTGTATCTCGTCCTCAACACATAGATGGCAATGATGGCATTTTTCTCCTTTCTTTTGCAAAGCTCTTTCTAATACATTTTCAATTCCTCTCTCTGCCACCATCATCTGCTTAATAAATGCTTACAACCTTAAGTGTGGTATGCTTTTCTTTAAAAATATTTTCATAATAAAAATATTTATAAAACAAGTTACAGTGTTTTCTACGGAGCCCCCCTAGTCCCACTTTGGCAAAAAAAAATTATTATAACTATCTTGTGGCCTCAAGATAGTAACTCGTGGCCTCAAGATAGTAACTCGTGGCCTCAAGATACTAACTCGTGGCCTCAAGATAGTAACTCGTGGCCTCAAGATACTAACTCGTGGCCTCAAGATAGTAACTCGTGGCCTCAAGATAGTAACTCGTGGCCTCAAGATAGTATATCTCGTGGCCTCAAGATACTAACTCGTGGCCTCAAGATAGTAACTCGTGGCCTCAAGATACTAACTCGTGGCCACGAGAAAGTAAGTTTTTTCAAGGCGAACGTTCCCTTTAATGTTTCCATGGCGACGCGTCACGCGATACACTGCAGCCACAATAATACTGTATTAGATGTGTCGCTTTTATTTCGCTTTTCCTTTTTTATTCAAAATATTCACAAACTTGCTTACCATGTCATCAACTAGCCCCTGAGAGTACGGCGCCACATTTAGAATGTTCAGTGCTGCCAGATTCAAACTGTGCTTTCGCGCATTGGCTGGCGCTGAGCCAGAGTCAGACGCGTTCAGCGCTGTCATCACAACTAAGCAGTTTTTTCAACTTCATAATGTTTATTTTTGGTTTCAGATATTTAAATACACATAAGCACGAGTAAAACAATACATTTGGAGTTTGTAAAACACACTGATGTCTGTGAAGCAGCAATAACAATCTATTCAAATATAATTTGCCGACATGTGTTATTCATATTAGACAAACATAGTGCAAGACAAGGAACTATAAAGTTTACTCTATTCTTCTCAGTTCACGGGCCACTTTCTTGCATTTATTTCGGGAGAAACTGATGAATTTACGTGCTGTAAATCCGACTGACAGGACAACATTGCAGCGCCCATCTCATGTTATTATAGATCAAGATTATTTATAAAGGTTTTTAAACGAGCCCAGAGTCGGACGCGTTCAGCGCTGTCATCACAACTAAGCAGTTTTTCAACTTCATAATGTTTATTTTTGGTTTCAGATATTTAAATACATAAGCACGAGTAAAACAATACATTTGGAGTTTGTAAAACACACTGATGTCTGTGGAAGCAGCAATAACAATCTATTCAAATATAATTTCCCGACATGTGTTATTCATATTAGACAAACATAGTGCAAGAGTCAAGACAAGGAACTATAAAGTTTACTCTATTCTTCTCAGTTCACCGGCCACTTTCTTGCATTTATTTCGGGAGAAACTGATGAATTCACGTGCTGTAAATCCGACGGACAACATTGCAGCGCCCATAACGTTATTATAGATCAAGATTATTTATAAAGGTTTTTAAACAACACACTCACTTACACGTATGTGAGAATCGGAATATCAGATAGGCTAGTTGATGACATGGTAAGCAAGTTTGTGAATATTTTGAATAAAAAAGGAAAAGCGAAATAAAAGCGACACATCTGTCATACAGTATTATTGTGGCTGCAGTGTATCGCGTGACGCGTCGCCATGGAAACATTAACATGGAAACGTTCGCCTTGAAAAAACTCACTTTCTCGTGGCCACGAGTTAGTATCTTGAGGCCACGAGTTACTATCTTGAGGCCACGAGTTACTATCTTGAGGCCACGAGATATACTATCTTGAGGCCACGAGTTACTATCTTGAGGCCACGAGTTAGTATCTTGAGGCCACGAGTTACTATCTTGAGGCCACGAGTTAGTATCTTGAGGCCACGAGTTACTATCTTGAGGCCACGAGTTACTATCTTGAGGCCACAAGATAGTTATAATAATTTTTTTTTGCCAAAGTGGGACTAGGGGGGCTCCGTAGTTTTCCTTAATAAACCAGCTTCATAATAAAAATCTTTATAAAACAAGTTCAGGTGTTTTTCTTAATAAACTATTTTCTCAATATATGGTTACAATGATTATTAATACACACTGTAAAAGAAAAGTTGACTAAACTTAAAATTCTAAGGCAACTTGCTGCACCGATTTTTTGAGTTGACTCAACTAATAGAGTTTACTCAACTGGAGATGTTATAGTCGAGTCAACTCAACTATAGAGATGTTTTAGTTGAGTCAACTCAAAAAAATCTGCAGCAAGTTGCCTTATAATTTTAAGTTAAGTCAACTTTTCTTTTTTTTACAGTGAACACTTTCTAAATAAATTGTTTAACAACTACTTATGGTACGTTTCATTATAAAACCACTTTTTTAATAGTTACAATTGTGGTTTACTATGACCCATAAATACTTCATATACAACAAGCCATGATTACAATAGAATAATTGCATATTTCAAAACAATATCCACATATCTTCATCTATATATCTGTCTTAGTTGACTTGTATAAGTTTGAGGGTCAATTTATACATAATTTCACCTTATTTTCATCAAGTGAACATCTCATGTGTATTTCTTTAGGGAGTGGAGTAAAGGGGCATATTATCGTTCCTGCTTTCCTGGAGTGAAATGTTTTATCAGCCTGTTTAGGTGGACTGCTCTTCTGATAATGAGCTCAGGCCGTCTTCAGCCTCAAATAGAACTGTTGTTTGTCAGGCAGTGTTGTGTGTGTGTGTGTGTGTGTGTGTGTGTGTGTGTGTGTGTGTGTGTGTGTGTGTGTGTGTGTGTGTGTGTGTGTGCGTTTTTTATTCTTTGCAGGTTCAGAACTTTGTGATATACAACATTCTTGGACCCTGGAAGAAGGTCACCACGGACTTAAATCTCGGAAATGGATGACAAATATTCTGATTAACGGCGATATACCCACGTATCTATCAAAAATGTATTATTGTTTAGACTTTATGTTCTCTTAGCCAATCAGAAGTAAACGATTATGTAATGCATGTCCTTGAAAAAGGTATAATTGTGTGAGATTTGTTTGTAAGGTAGAGTTGGCTTGCGACCTTCTCGTGACTTTGACACTGGCTCTACCAATTTAACTGCAAACTATTCTTCAGTAAAATTTTACTTATTTGATTGAATTTCACGACTCCTGGTCTTCTTTCATCATATCTGGTCCTGGGTCTTACAACTGTACCCCCCCCCCCCCCCCCCCCCCAAACAGTGCAATAATCAAATCATTTTTTCCTGTTCCAAAGGCTGTAGTGCTTTCCTTGTGACCTGACTGACTTACTCCAGGTGGAATTTGGACGGACAATAACTCCCTTACTGTACGTACAATAAACGAATACGTTTCCAAAAAAATGACTGTAATTCCCCTAAACTATTTTTTCCTGTTTTAAAGGCTGTAGTGCTTTCCTAGTGATCAGACTGACTTACTCCAGGTGAAATTTGGACAATAACTCCCTTACTGTACGTACAATAAATGAATACGTTTCCAAAAAAATTACTGTAATTCCCCTA
Organism: Rutilus rutilus; assembly: GCF_951802725.1. Classification (NCBI taxonomy): domain Eukaryota; kingdom Metazoa; phylum Chordata; class Actinopteri; order Cypriniformes; family Leuciscidae; genus Rutilus; species Rutilus rutilus. Next base: position 7,153,973 of record NC_140222.1, on the reverse strand, counting down.
AACAATTTTTTCCTGTTTCAAAGGCTGTAGTGCTTTCCTAGTGATCAGACTGACTTACTCCAGGTGAAATTTGGACAATAACTCCCTTACTGTACGTACAATAAACAAATAAGTCCAAGAAAAAATGATTGTAATTCCCCTAAACTATTTTTTTCTGTTTCAAAGGCTGTAGTGCTTTCCTAGTGACCACACTGACTTACTCCAGGTGAAATTTGGATAATAACTCCCTTACTGTACGTACAATAAACAAATAAGTCCAAGAAAAAAATACTGTAATTCCCCTAAACTATTTTTTCCTGTTTCAAAGGCTGTAGTGCTTTCCTAGTGACCTGACTGACTTACTCCAGGTGAAATTTGCACAATAACTCCCTTACTGTACGTACAATAAACTGATACGTTTCCAAAAAAATTACTGTAATTCCCCTAAACTATTTTTTCCTGTTTCAAAGGCTGTAGTGCTTTCCTAGTGACCTGACTGACTTACTCCAGGTGAAATTTGGACAATAACTCCCTTACTGTACGTACAATAAACTAATACGTTTCCAAAAAAATTACTGTAATTCCCCTAAACTATTTTTTCCTGTTTCAAAGGCTGTAGTGCTTTCCTAGTGACCTGACTGACTTACTCCAGGTTAAATTTGGACAATAACTCCCTTACTGTACGTACAATAAACTGATACGTTTCCAAAAAATTACTGTAATTCCCCTAAACAATTTTTTCCTGTTTCAAAGGCTGTAGTGCTTTCTTAGTGATCAGACTGACTTACTCCAGGTGAAATTCGGACAATAACTCCCTTACTGTACGTACAATAAACAAATAAGTCCAAGAAAAAATTACAGTAATTCCCCTAAAGTATTTCTTCGTGTTCCAAAGGCTGTAGTGCTATCCTAGTGACCACACTGACTTACTACAGGTGGAATTTTGACAATACCTCCTTTACTGTACGTACAATAAACAAATAATTTCAAGAAAAAAATACAGTAATTCCCCTAAAGTATTTTTTCATGTTCCAAAGGCTGTAGTGCTTTCCTAGTGATCAGACTGACTTACTACAGGTGGAATTTTGACAATACCTCCTTTACTGTACGTACAATAAACAAATACATTTAAGAAAAAATTACAGTAATTCCCCTAAAGTATTTTTTCCTGTTCCAAAGACTATAGTGCTTTCCTAGTGATCAGACTGACTTACTACAGATGGAATTTTGACAATACCTCTTTTACTGTACGTACAATAAACAAATACATTTAAGAAAAAATTACAGTAATTCCCCTCAAGTATTTTGTACTGTTCCAAAGGCTGTAGTGCTTTCCTAGTGATCAGACTGACATACAACAGGTGGAATTTTGACAATACCTCTTTTACTGTACGTACAATAAACAAATACATTTAAGAAAAAAATTACTGTAATTCCCCTAAAGTATTTTTTCATGTTCCAAAGGCTGTAGTGCTTTCCTAGTGACCACACTGACTTACTACAGGTGGAATTTTGACAATACCTCCTTTACTGTATGTACAATAAACAAATAAGTCCAAGAAAAAATTACTTTAATTCCCCTAAACTATTTTTTCCTGTTTCAAAGGCTGTAGTGCTTTCCTAGTGACCTGACTGACTTACTACAGGTGAAATTTGGACAATAACTCCCTTACTGTACGTACAATAAACTGATACGTTTCCAAAAAAAATAATGTAATTCCCCTAAACTATTTTTTCCTGTTTCAAAGGCTGTAGTGCTTTCTTAGTGATCAGACTGACTTACTCCAGGTGAAATTCGGACAATAACTCCCTTACTGTATGTACAATAAACAAATAAGTCCAAGAAAAAATTACAGTAATTCCCCTAAAGTATTTTTTCGTGTTCCAAAGGCTGTAGTGCTATCCTAGTGACCACACTGACTTACTACAGGTGGAATTTTGACAATACCTCCTTTACTGTACGTACAATAAACAAATAATTTCAAGAAAAAAATACAGTAATTCCCCTAAAGTATTTTTTCATGTTCCAAAGGCTGTAGTGCTTTCCTAGTGATCAGACTGACTTACTACAGGTGGAATTTGGACAATACCTCCTTTACTGTACGTACAATAAACAAATACATTTAAGAAAAAATTACAGTAATTCCCCTAAAGTATTTTTTCATGTTCCAAAGGCTGTAGTGCTTTCCTAGTGATCAGACTGACTTACTACAGATGGAATTTTGACAATACCTCTTTTACTGTACGTACAATAGGCAAGGCAAGGCAAGTTTATTTATATAGCACATTTCATACACAATGGCAATTCAAAGTGCTTTACATAGAAGAAATTAAAATAATAAAATGAAATAAGAATAATTAAAACAGTTTAGAAAAATAAAAAATAAAATACAGTACAAACAGTCGGACGAACATTGGCACAGTGCTCATTCAGTAAATGCATAGTTAAACAGATGTGTTTTGAGTCTGGATTTGAATGTGATTACTGTAGGAGCACATCTGATCTCCTCTGGAAGCTGGTTCCAGCTGCGGCTGGCATAATAGCTAAAAGCTGACTCGCCATGCTTTGAGTGAACCCTTGGTATTTCAAGCTGATATGATCCTAATGATCTGAGTGATCTGTTGGGTTTATATTCAGTGAGCATATCTGCAATGTATTGAGGTCCTAGGCCATTGAATGATTTATATACCAGTAATAATACTTTAAAATCAATCCTAAATTTAACTGGGAGCCAGTGTAAAGACCTGAGGACTGGTGTGATATGTTCATATTTTCTGGTTCTGCTCAAAATCCTGGCGGCAGCGTTCTGTATGAGCTGCAACTGTCTTACGGTCTTTTTGGGAAGGCCAGTGAGGAGTCCATTACAATAATCCACCCTGCTGGTGATGAAAGCATGAACAAGTTTCTCTAAGTCTTGTCTGGAAACAAAGCATCTTATTCTTGCTATATTTTTCAGATGATAGTATGCTGATTTAGTTATTGCTTTGACATGACTACTGAAACTAAGGTCTGACTCTAGTGTCACACCAAGATTCCTGACTTGATGTTTAGTTGTTTGACCCCTAGAGTGAAGGTATGCGTTCACCTTGAGAACTTCATCTTTGTTTCCAAACGCAATGACTTCAGTTTTGTCTTTGTTTAACTGAAGAAAGTTTTGAGACATCCAACTGTTAACTTCATCAATGCATTGGCACAGGGAGTCAATGGGGCTGTAGTCGTTAGGCGATAGGGCTAAGTAGAGCTGTGTGTCGTCTGCATAGCTGTGGTAAGCAATTTGGTTCTTTCTCATTATTTGGCTCATTGGGAGCATATACAGGTTGAACAGGAGTGGCGCAAGAATTGAGCCTTGAGGGACTCCGCATGTCATGGATGTCCACTCAGACTTATGGTCTCCTATACTCACATAATAACCTCTCCCATCTAAGTATGACCTGAACCATTTTAGGACTATCCCAGAAAGCCCCACCCAGTTTTCCAGCCTGTCCAGAAGTATGTTGTGATCGACAGTGTCAAATGCAGCACTGAGGTCGAGTAGTACCAGCACTGATAATTTGCCTGAATCAGTATTTAAGCGAATATCGTTTATTATCTTTATGAGCGCTGTCTCTGTGCTGTGGTGCGGTCGGAAACCAGATTGAAAATTAACAAATAAACAAATACATTTAAGAAAAAATTACAGTAATTCCCCTCAAGTATTTTGTACTGTTCCAAAGGCTGTAGTGCTTTCCTAGTGATCAGACTGACATACAACAGGTGGAATTTTGACAATACCTCTTTTACTGTACGTACAATAAACAAATACATTTAAGAAAAAAATTACTGTAATTCCCCTAAAGTATTTTTTCATGTTCCAAAGGCTGTAGTGCTTTCCTAGTGATCACACTGACTTACTACAGGTGGAATTTTGACAATACCTCCTTTACTGTATGTACAATAAACAAATAAGTCCAAGAAAAAATTACTGTAATTCCCCTAAACTATTTTTTCCTGTTTCAAAGGCTGTAGTGCTTTCCTAGTGACCTGACTGACTTACTACAGGTGAAATTTGGACAATAACTCCCTTACTGTACGTACAATAAACTGATACGTTTCCAAAAAAATTACTGTAATTCCCCTAAACTATTTTTTCCTGTTTCAAAGGCTGTAGTGCTTTCCTAGTGACCTGACTGACTTACTCCAGGTGAAATTTGGACAATAACTCCCTTACTGTACGTACAATAAACTAATACGTTTCCAAAAAAATTACTGTAATTCCCCTAAACTATTTTTTCCTGTTTCAAAGGCTGTAGTGCTTTCCTAGTGACCTGACTGACTTACTTCAGGTTAAATTTGGACAATAACTCCCTTACTGTACGTACAATAAACTGATACGTTTCCAAAAAAATTACTGTAATTCCCCTAAACTATTTTTTCCTGTTTCAAAGGCTGTAGTGCTTTCTTAGTGATCAGACTGACTTACTCCAGGTGAAATTCGGACAATAACTCCCTTACTGTACGTACAATAAACAAATAAGTCCAAGAAAAAATTACTGTAATTCCCCTAAACTATTTTTTCCTGTTTCAAAGGCTGTAGTGCTTTCCTAGTGACCTGACTGACTTACTCCAGGTGAAATTTGGACAATAACTCCCTTACTGTACGTACAATAAACTGATACGTTTCCAAAAAAATTACTGTAATTCCCCTAAACTATTTTTTCCTGTTTCAAAGGCTGTAGTGCTTTCCTAGTGACCTGACTGACTTACTCCAGGTGAAATTTGGACAATAACTCCCTTACTGTACGTACAATAAACTAATACGTTTCCAAAAAAATTACTGTAATTCCCCTAAACTATTTTTTCCTGTTTCAAAGGCTGTAGTGCTTTCCTAGTGACCTGACTGACTTACTTCAGGTTAAATTTGGACAATAACTCCCTTACTGTACGTACAATAAACTGATACGTTTCCAAAAAAATTACTGTAATTCCCCTAAACTATTTTTTCCTGTTTCAAAGGCTGTAGTGCTTTCTTAGTGATCAGACTGACTTACTCCAGGTGAAATTCGGACAATAACTCCCTTACTGTACGTACAATAAACAAATAAGTCCAAGAAAAAATTACAGTAATTCCCCTAAAGTATTTTTTCATGTTCCAAAGGCTGTAGTGCTATCCTAGTGACCACACTGACTTACTACAGGTGGAATTTTGACAATACCTCCTTTACTGTACGTACAATAAACAAATAATTTCAAGAAAAAAATACAGTAATTCCCCTAAAGTATTTTTTCCTGTTCCAAAGGCTGTAGTGCTATCCTAGTGACCACACTGACTTACTACAGGTGAAATTTTGACAATACCTCCTTTACTGTACGTACAATAAACAAATAATTTCAAGAAAAAAATACAGTAATTCCCCTAAAGTATTTTTTCATGTTCCAAAGGCTGTAGTGCTTTCCTAGTGACCACACTGACTTACTACAGATGGAATTTTGACAATACCTCTTTTACTGTACGTACAATAAACAAATAAGTTCAAGAAAAAATTACAGTAATTCAAGTAAAGTATATATTTTTTTTGAATAATAAAGGAATCAACATGACACACAATTTTTTTTTAAATCATCCCACACAGGGCTCGAACCCATTATCTGGGTCAGATACCTGTCACTCATTAGATCAAATATTCTGCATGGACCACACTTTATTGTCGATGATATTCGTTCAGCTAGGCCGATTAATAATGATTAAATTGCGTTTTTGGCAAGATGAAGAAGGTCCAGTAGTTCAAGTGAGAAGCAATTCAAAATTAATAATTTTTGTATAAATTCACTGCATGTTGTATTTATTGAGTTCGCTCACATATAGACACCATGTCTGGAACAGAAGCAACTTTTACACCACTTAAGGCCACAATACCTCTTGCGGTCTGGGAATGAGCCACACAGGATTCAAACCTACAACCGGAATGGTTCAGGGCTCGTGGCATGTGGTTTAGTAGCTTGCACCACTCAGATGACGCTGTCTTACCAAGCTGCCGAGGAGAGGCTTAAGTGTAAGAATGAGCACACAAAGGCATGTTAACCAGATTAGTTAAGTTAGCTTAATGCTAATGTAGTTTATGGTTATACTGATAGCTGAAGAGCCACATTAGAAAGAATGGCATCAGGTAGCATGCTAACCAATTAGCATGCTAAGCTAACTACCATAAGGCAAAAAATACAGGTCAAATTTGGAGAAATGTATATCAGGAACGATAGCAAAAATAAAAAATCTGTTCAGTCACTTCTGTGTGGCTTGGTCCAAAGATCATCTGAGCCAATTTTTGTAAAAATTGAACACAATTTGAATTAGGAGTAGCACAAAAAAATTAACACTGTACTTTTCAAAATGGCCACTACTGTAATGGGCAGAGTCTTAATGTAAGATATTGATTGTGATCACCATAATGAGTGGAATCAGGTGTACTAAGTTTCATTTTACATCTATTTACATTCACATCTAGATCAAAGGGTTCAAAAGCTATAATCCTTTTAATGTTGATTTTTTTAACTGGTGGTGGCGCTATAGAATTGGTCCTAGACTGGAGACTCAAAAATGGTTCCAATTATTCATTACAATCAATACAAGTGTGGAAGGTCACGACGTGCCTAAATTCAGGGTCTGAATGTCAGCCGCATAATTGATGGAGATATGCTTCAGTCTATCTATGTGTAGAAAATGTGTGATTATTTATTAGCCAATCAGAATCATTCAACCTGAAGCAATGACAAAGCTTAGACCTTGGTGAAGGGTATAATTGCTGTGATTTTTGTAAATGTAAGGGGAAGCGGCCTACTTTTGATCACTGGTTCTGATTCTTGACTTCTGCCTGATGAAACTGCAAACATTCTTCAGTAAAATTTCCTTTAATTTATTATAATTCTGACTCGTGTCTTAAATTGAGTGCACTTCTAACTCCTGGTCTTAATAAATCATATCTGGTCCTTTAACTGTAAATCCCAAAATACAGATATACAGTGGTAATCCATATTGAAACAAGGACAATAAAGCAGAAGTTTCAGCAGATATTCTTTTGATGTTCCACTGTTTAAGGTACACAGTGAGCACAACCATTGGGCATCTTTTTTCAGGTAGCTTGTCTGGTGATAGTCCAATGCAGCATACATTGGGTACACTGTAAAAAATAAAATCGTAAAAAAACAGTCATTGACTGTCAGCTACGGCTGCCAAACAAAAACCGTAAAAATAAAGTAAAATATCCTAATTTAAATTAAGTGCAAAAAACTTTTACAGAAATTTTCCTTAAATGTTTTACGGAAAAACAGTGTTATTTTTACAGCTATTTCCTGAATTATTACGATCAAACACCTTCATTGTAAAAAAATCCCATAAAAAACAGTCAAATGACTGTCAGCAATGGCTGCCATACAAAAACCGTAAAATTAATGTAAAATATCCTAATTTAAATAAGTGGAAAATACTTTTACAGAAATCTTCATTAATCTTTTTTAACAGAAATACACAGTTAAAACACAGTTAATTCACATTTTTTCTGATTTTTTTACTGAAAAACATGCAGTTAATTATATGCATGATTTGCTGTGACTATACGTCACTACATCAGCAACTACACAGTTACTGTCTGTTAAATAAAGCAACATGCAGCATTTCATCAGTGTTTCTGTGCTCATCCTGGACTGAAGCTCAGGCTCTACTCTTCAACACAATGGTGACACACGAAACACACCATACAGAAACACTTTAAACCCCAACAGAACATTAAACACTACCAGATCTCTCAGGATCTCAGCATCTTCACTTATTACAATCCAGACTTTATTTCTTTCATACTAACATTCTTATTGAGCATTAACAGAGGTTTAGAAGTTGAAGTTTTATTGAAAAGAATAAAGTTTGATGTCACCATGATGGAGATTAGTGTTTGTTTTAGTTGGGCTCTTGACCTTTTAGTGTTTAACTTAAAATTTTCTCTGGCTGCTTTAACTGTGTGTCTTTGATGCATGTTATGGTAGGAATCCAAGAGAAACTCAGATCAGATGATGTTGGTCTCTTTTTAGTGGCAATAGTCATCATGTAGTGTCCTGCTTCATTGATACCACCTGAAGTGTGATATGTGATTAAGTAATTAAATATTTGTTGTTAATTTTTGCATGATAAAACTGCTATAGAAGATCCTGCAGTGCTGTGATACTCAGATTTTATAATGTCATTATACAGAAAATGTTTTGACAGGATTATATAGACTCACTCAGACATCAATAATCAGCGTATGAATCTCAACAATGGTGACAAAAAAAAAAATCTGAACTACTATAAAGTCACAAAAAGGCTTTGTTGGTTGTCACCATTGTTGAGATTCATATGTTGATTCTTGATGTCTATACTACAAAAAAAATAAAATAATTAACCAGCTCAAAACTTTTTCCATATAATACATATCTTTTTAAATTTCAGATTATTACAATATTGTTGCCAAGGATCATGTGAGAAATTATCATTATAGATAATAATGTAAAATATAATAAAAATCATTATAGACTTTGTATACAGCTAAATTCAATCTACATATTATGTAATCTAAACTAATATATTCAGAGATTTGGCTGTCATATCAGTGAATCAGATCATCACGATGATTGTAACATCACTTATGAATGATCAAGATCATCTGATATTTCTCCTGCATTTATTGCTATAACAAAGGTGTATTAAATACACAGTTAAAGCAGCATGAGAAAACTAATGTTAAAAACTCACGGGTCATGAGCCCAACTAAAGCAGACACTGATCTCAATCATGGTGATATCAAATTTATTTTAAAGCTGTCAGCTGCGGCTGTCAAAAAAAAAACGTAAAAATAAAGTAAAATATCCTATTTTAGAAGTGCAAAAAACTTTTACAGAAATTTTCCTTAAATGTTTTACAGAAAAACACTTATTTTACAGCTATTTCCTGAATTATTACGATTTTAAAAAATTATATGCATGTGAGAAATTATGACATTATAGACTTTGTATAAAGCTAAATTCCATCTACATGTAATCTAAGCTAATATATTCATATTTTTGACTGTCATATCAGAGAATCAAGCCATCATATGATGACATCATCAAAGAATGACCAAAATCATCTCAAATTTTCTCCAGCATTTATTGCTATAACAAATGTGCATGAAATACACAGTTAAAGCAGCCAAAAAAAACGTAAGTTAAAAGTTGAAGTCATGAGCCCAACTAAAGCAGACACTAATCTCAATCATGGTGACATCAAATTTATTTTAAAGTTTTTTACAATTTATTTAAATTAGCATATTTTACTTTAATTTTAGGGTTTTTGTTTGGCAGCCGCAGCTGCCAGTCATTTGACCCTTTTTTTTATTTTTTTACAATGAAGGTATTTGATTATAATAATGCAGGAAATACCTGTGAAATAACAGTGCTTTTTCGGTTTATTTAAATTACCATATTTGACTTTAATTTTTAGGTTTTTGTTTGGCAGCCGCAGCTGCCAGTCATTTGACCCTTTTTTTACGATTTTTTTTACAATGAAGGTTTTTGATCGTGATTATTCAGGAAATACCTGTAAAATAACAGTGTTTTTCAGTTTATTTAATTTAGGATGTTTTACGGTTTTTTGGGGAGCTGACAGTCATTTGACCATTTTATCATTTAACTGTTTTCTTTCTGTTAAATTACAGATTATATTTGTAATTTTACATACATTTTTATGTAATTTAAGAAAACAGAAAAAATACTGTATGAAAAATACAACAAATGTTCTGTATAAAAAATGTGAATTACTGTAATTTGTCATTAATGTCACAATACCTAAAATAACAGCTGAATTTTTATTTTACAGATTTTTTTTTTAATTTTACAGTGTTTTGAGTACAATTTAAAATGAAAGAAAATGATCGTAAAAAAATCACAGTTATTTTCTGTAAAATTAGGATTTTTTTTTACAGTGTACCATCTTTGGCACTGTTCAAGTTAGTAAACATGACAAGGATTAATTATGTAACAAACCACTAACAGTAATAGTTATGTATGTTAACCAATTACATAATGCAATGAATAAATATTGAATAAAATGTTCAATTGCTTAAATATTTTTGTTTACCCAAAGTAGTCCTGACTGGAAACATTTGAAAAAATTGTATTCAAACACACACATTTGTTTTACTTAAACTTTTACGTCACTTCACTAAAAGAAAATAATATAGTAAAGTAAAAAGTACTTGACAAAACAATCAGTTAAAGGGTTTATGATAATATAAGAACAACTTAAACCAAGAGAGGATCAACAACAGCAAAATTTTAAAGAGGTGATATTGAAATTTTACTCTAACCACAAGGAATTAATTACAACTTTTATGTATAATCTCAGTGGAACAATTAGAAAGATAATAGAAATAAAACAGTGCACTGTACAGTATCTTGAATGCCTCCATGATCTTGCTGTTCATTATCTGTCAGATTTGCTGCACCAATGCGTACAGGTTCAGTCACTACTGTTAATAATAATGTAGCCCCTATTAATGTACTACAACCTTAAACAAACAAAAACCCCTTTAGTGAATTACAGTTATTATATATATTATGTAAAACAGTATTATTAGGTATTGTCAAAATTTCACCTGGAGTAAGTCGGTGTGGTCACTAGGAAAGCACTACAATCCTTGGAATATATATATATAAAAAACACTATAGGTGAATTACAGTTTATTACATAAGCATGTGTAATAAACACATGTAATAATGTTTATTACATAAAAATATTTGATAATTGTACAGTAAAGGAGGTATTTAGTATTTAAAAGAGGTATTGTCAAAATTCCACCTGTAGTAAGTCAGTGTGGTCACTAGGAAAGCACTACAGCCTTTGGAACAGGAAAAAATACTTTAGGGGAATTACTGTATTTTTTTCTTAAACTTATTTGTTTATTGTACGTACAGTAAAGGAGGTTTTGTCAAAATTCCACCTGGAGTAAGTCAGTCTGGTCACTAAGGAAGCACTACAGCCTTTGGAACATGAAAAAATACTTTAGGGGAATTACAGTATTTTTTTCTTAAATGTATTTGTTTATTGTACGTACAGTAAAAGAGGTATTGTCAAAATTCCACCTGTAGTATGTCAGTCTGATCACTAGGAAAGCACTACAGCCTTTGGAACAGGAAAAAATACTTTAGGGGAATTACTGTATTTTTTTCTTAAACTTATTTGTTTATTGTACGTACAGTAAAGGAGGTTTTGTCAAAATTCCACCTGGAGTAAGTCAGTCTGGTCACTAAGAAAGCACTACAGCCTTTGAAACAGGAAAAAATAGTTTAGGGGAATTACAGTAATTTTTTTGGAAACGTATTAGTTTATTGTACGTACAGTAAGGGAGTTATTGTCCAAATTTCACCTGGAGTAAGTCAGTCAGGTCACTAGGAAAGCACTACAGCCTTTGAAACAGGAAAAAATAGTTTAGGGGAATTACAGTATTTTTTTTTAAACGTATCAGTTTATTGTACGTACAGTAAGGGAGTTATTGTCCAAATTTCACCTGTAGTAAGTCAGCCTGTTCTGTAGGAAAACACTACAGCCTTTGAAACAGGAAAAAATACTTTAGGGGAATTACTGTAATTTTTTCTTAAATGTATTTGTTTATTGTACGTACAGTAAAGGAGGTATTGTCAAAATTCCACCTGTAGTATGTCAGTCTGATCACTAGGAAAGCACTACAGCCTTTGGAACAGGAAAAAATACTTTAGGGGAATTACTGTATTTTTTTCTTAAACTTATTTGTTTATTGTACGTACAGTAAAGGAGGTTTTGTCAAAATTCCACATGGAGTAAGTCAGTCTGGTCACTAAGAAAGCACTACAGCCTTTGAAACAGGAAAAAATAGTTTAGGGGAATTACAGTAATTTTTTTTTAAACGTATCAGTTTATTGTACGTACAGTAAGGGAGTTATTGTCCAAATTTCACCTGTAGTAAGTCAGCCTGTTCTGTAGGAAAACACTACAGCCTTTGGAACAGGAAAAAATACTTTAGGGGAATTACTGTAATTTTTTCTTAAATGTATTTGTTTATTGTACGTACAGTAAAAGAGGTATTGTCAAAATTCCACCTGTAGTATGTCAGTCTGATCACTAGGAAAGCACTACAGCCTTTGGAACAGGAAAAAATACTTTAGGGGAATTACTGTAATTTTTTCTTAAACTTATTTGTTTATTGTACGTACAGTAAAGGAGGTTTTGTCAAAATTCCACCTGGAGTAAGTCAGTCTGGTCACTAAGAAAGCACTACAGCCTTTGAAACAGGAAAAAATAGTTTAGGGGAATTACAGTAATTTTTTCTTGGACTAATTTGTTTATTGTACGTACAGTAAGGGAGTTATTGTCCAAATTTCACCTGGAGTAAGTCAGTCAGGTCACTAGGAAAGCACTACAGCCTTTGAAACAGGAAAAAATAGTTTAGGGGAATTACAGTAAAAAAAATTTAAACGTATCAGTTTATTGTACGTACAGTAAGGGAGTTATTGTCCAAATTTCACCTGTAGTAAGTCAGCCTGTTCTGTAGGAAAACACTACAGCCTTTGAAACAGGAAAAAATACTTTAGGGGAATTACTGTAATTTTTTCTTAAATGTATTTGTTTATTGTACGTACAGTAAAGGAGGTATTGTCAAAATTCCACCTGTAGTATGTCAGACTGATCACTAGGAAAGCACTACAGCCTTTGGAACAGGAAAAAATACTTTAGGGGAATTACTGTATTTTTTTCTTAAACTTATTTGTTTATTGTACGTACAGTAAAGGAGGTTTTGTCAAAATTCCACATGGAGTAAGTCAGTCTGGTCACTAAGAAAGCACTACAGCCTTTGAAACAGGAAAAAATAGTTTAGGGGAATTACAGTAATTTTTTTTTAAACGTATCAGTTTATTGTACGTACAGTAAGGGAGTTATTGTCCAAATTTCACCTGTAGTAAGTCAGCCTGTTCTGTAGGAAAACACTACAGCCTTTGGAACAGGAAAAAATACTTTAGGGGAATTACTGTAATTTTTTCTTAAATGTATTTGTTTATTGTACGTACAGTAAAGGAGGTATTGTCAAAATTCCACCTGTAGTAAGTCAGTGTGGTCACTAGGATAGCACTACAGCCTTTGGAACAGGAAAAAATACTTTAGGGGAATTACTGTATTTTTTTCTTAAACTTATTTGTTTATTGTACGTACAGTAAATGAGGTATTGTCAAAATTCCACCTGTAGTAAGTCAGTGTGGTCACTAGGATAGCACTACAGCCTTTGGAACAGGAAAAAATACTTTAGGGGAATTACTGTAATTTTTTCTTAAACATATTTGTTTATTGTACGTACAGTAAAGGAGGTTTTGTCAAAATTCCACCTGGAGTAAGTCAGTCTGGTCACTAAGAAAGCACTACAGCCTTTGAAACAGGAAAAAATAGTTTAGGGGAATTACAGTAATTTTTTCTTAAATGTATTTGTTTATTGTACGTACAGTAAAAGAGGTATTGTCAAAATTCCACCTGTAGTATGTCAGTCTGATCACTAGGAAAGCACTACAGCCTTTGGAACAGTACAAAATACTTTAGGGGAATTACTGTATTTTTTTCTCAAACTTATTTGTTTATTGTACGTACAGTAAAGGAGGTTTTGTCAAAATTCCACCTGGAGTAAGTCAGTCTGGTCACTAAGAAAGCACTACAGCCTTTGAAACAGAAAAAAATAGTTTAGGGGAATTACAGTAATTTTTTTGGAAACGTATTAGTTTATTGTACGTACAGTAAGGGAGTTATTGTCCAAATTTCACCTGGAGTAAGTCAGTCAGGTCACTAGGAAAGCACTACAGCCTTTGAAACAGGAAAAAATAGTTTAGGGGAATTACAGTATTTTTTTTGGAAACATATCAGTTTATTGTACGTACAGTAAGGGAGTTATTGTCCAAATTTCACCTGGAGTAAGTCAGTGTGGTCACTAGGAAAGCACTACAGCCTTTGAAACAGGAAAAAATAGTTTAGGGGAATTACAGTCATTTTTTCTTGAACTTATTTGTTTATTGTACGTACAGTAAGGGAGTTATTGTCCAAATTTCACCTGGAGTAAGTCAGTGTGGTCACTAGGAAAGCACTACAGCCTTTAAAACAGGAAAAAATAGTTTAGGGGAATTACAGTCATTTTTTTGGAAACGTATTTGTTTATTGTACGTACAGTAAGGGAGTTATTGTCAACATTCCACCTGTAGTAAGTCAGTCTGATCACTAGGAAAGTACTACAACCATTGAATATAAATATAAAAACACACTATAGGTGAATTACAGTTTATTACATAAACATATGTAATAAACACATGTAATAATGTTTATTACATAGATATATTTGATAATTGTACAGCAAGGGAGTTATTGTCCAAATTCCACCTGGAGTAAGTCAGTGTGGTCACAAGGAAAGCACTACAGCCTTTGAAACAGGAAAAAATTGTTTAGGGGAATTACAGTAATTTTTTTGGAAACGTATTCGTTTATTGTACGTACAGTAAGGGAGTTATTGTCCAAATTCCACCTGGAGTAAGTCAGTGTGGTCACAAGGAAAGCACTACAGCCTTTGGAACAGGAAAAAATGATTTGATTATTGTACTGTTTTGGGGGGGGGGGGGGGGGGGGGGGGACAGTTGTAAGACCCAGGACCAGATATGATGAAAGAAGACCAGGAGTCGTGAAATTCAATCAAATAAGTAAAATTTTACTGAAGAATAGTTTGCAGTTAAATTGGTAGAGCCAGCGTCAAAGTCACGAGAAGGTCGCAAGCCAACTCTACCTTACAAACAAATCTCACACAATTATACCTTTTTCAAGGACAAGCATTACATAATTGTTTACTTCTGATTGGCTAAGAGAACATAAAGTCTAAACAATAATACATTTTTAATAGATACGTGGGTATATCGCCGTTAATCAGAATATTTGTCATCCATTTCCGAGATTTAAGTCCGTGGTGACCTTCTTCTAGGGTCCAAGAATGTTGTATATCACAAAGTTCTGAACCTGCAAAGAATAAAAAACGCACACACACACACACACACACACACACACACACACACACACACACACACACACACACACACACACACACAACACTGCCTGACAAACAACAGTTCTATTTGAGGCTGAAGACGGCCTGAGCTCATTATCAGAAGAGCAGTCCACCTAAACAGGCTGATAAAACATTTCACTCCAGGAAAGCAGGAACGATAATATGCCCCTTTACTCCACTCCCTAAAGAAATACACATGAGATGTTCACTTGATGAAAATAAGGTGAAATTATGTATAAATTGACCCTCAAACTTATACAAGTCAACTAAGACAGATATATAGATGAAGATATGTGGATATTGTTTTGAAATATGCAATTATTCTATTGTAATCATGGCTTGTTGTATATGAAGTATTTATGGGTCATAGTAAACCACAATTGTAACTATTAAAAAAGTGGTTTTATAATGAAAAGTACCATAAGTAGTTGTTAAACAATTTATTTAGAAAGTGTTCACTGTAAAAAAAAGAAAAGTTGACTTAACTTAAAATTATAAGGCAACTTGCTGCAGATTTTTTTGAGTTGACTCAACTAAAACATCTCTATAGTTGAGTTGACTCGACTATAACATCTCCAGTTGAGTAAACTCTATTAGTTGAGTCAACTCAAAAAATCGGTGCAGCAAGTTGCCTTAGAATTTTAAGTTTAGTCAACTTTTCTTTTACAGTGTGTATTAATAATCATTGTAACCATATATTGAGAAAATAGTTTATTAAGAAAAACACCTGAACTTGTTTTATAAAGATTTTTATTATGAAGCTGGTTTATTAAGGAAAACACTGTAACTTGTTTTATAAATATTTTTATTATGAAAATATTTTTAAAGAAAAGCATACCACACTGAAGGTTGTAAGCATTTATTAAGCAGATGATGGTGGCAGAGAGAGGAATTGAAAATGTATTAGAAAGAGCTTTGCAAAAGAAAGGAGAAAAATGCCATCATTGCCATCTATGTGTTGAGGACGAGATACAGAAGATACAGCCATGATGGAAAGGTCCAGAAAAAGAGGACAAAGAGACGAAGAGTTTTATATGTGAAAGTCCTAAGGGGTCTTCCAGAAATAATGACAGTTCAAGATTTTGTGTTTGACCAATTGGCTGTAAAACACTAAATGTATGCAGATGGAGTTTCCAGGAGTCCCAAGACAATCCCAAGACAATTATCATCAAAAGGCCCCTTGCATGTGAACACAACCCAAGGGCACACACTGGAATGCACCTAAAAGAAAATGAATACAGAAATGATTAGGATACTACTTGACTGTTGAATTTTTAATAAGAATAAAGTAATCATTCAAAAGGATATATATAATTTAATTGAAGAAACAGGGGATTCTGACCCCAACCTTTCAGTAAGGGAGGTATTGTCAAAATTTCACCTGTAGTAAGTCAGTGTGGGATAGTGTAAGCCAATAAGAAAGCACTACAGGCTTTGGAACAGGAAAAATACTTTAGGGGAATTACTGTAATTTTTTTTAAATTAATATTTGTAAACTGAACGTACAGTAAGGGAGATACTGTGAAAATTCCACCTGTAGTAAGTCAATCTGGTCAGTAGGAACATACTACAACCTTTGGAACATGAAAAAATCTCTTTGGTGAATAATTGTAACTTTTACATAAAACATTTTTGCGTACTGTATGTACAATAGCCTACACAAAAGTACACTAAAGCAGTCTAGGTGAGTACACAGCAAATATCAAACCTGAAAGTATTTTTATTTTTTTTTAAACTTGACTATGTTCATAGTGAAGGTCTTACATGATCAAGTCTGCAACTTGGTTATTGCTTTTTATATTTGCTTCGTATATGTGCGGTTTTCTGCGTTCAATATCTTGTGAGCTGAATATTGTTACTTCACAAATAACACTTTTTTTATTTTATTTAAATGTTCTTCTTAAAATGAGTTTTCCTTCGGGTTTGCACTTTGCAGATGGTCCCTTCTTAGCAGCCTGCGCATAGAGATCAATGTATTTTGTCCAGTGAGAAGGAAAGATCGTTTTGAGGAAAATTATGTTGTAGCTTCTGATGTTTAATCTGTAGTTATATGTGATAGGTGTTTTGTGTAGCAACGACGTTTAGTTCACGAGTTATTGAACGCGGAAGTCCGCGAATGTGCGAATATGCGAATATAAAACCAACTTTACCTAAGTCACACGCTGTTGTGCTTTCACATGTGCTGCGTTTGCAGTGCGCAACTGATCTACGGCTGTACCACAAACACAACATTTCTCTTTCGTCATGAGTGCTAACGTCATGAGTGCTAATATATAAATATATTATTTATAAAATAATATAAAAAAAGTTTCAGCATTGCGATTCTATTTGTACACAGTAGTTATAGGTCTACACTCTTTCACGTTTAAAGTCAATACACTTAAAAAACGTATTAGGCCTATTCAATGCATTACTTCTACTGTATATAGATTTATGTATTAAAGTGATGGTTCAGAGTAATTTCAACCTAAGGTCCTTTGCACCATGACCTCGAGCCAAACTCTTTTGCAAAGAACTTTTACGGGCTTTTCCCAAATCACAGAGGTGACCTCGACATCCAGGTTAGCGGTAGCATAAGCCATCAGACAAATGTTATTTAAATAAACTCCTGATGTACTTACAAACTTTCCAATGCCTCGTTTTATGGAGTGGATCCTTGCTGTCCTGGTTGGTGTTAGTGTTAGTGTTGTGGACCTCAGTTACACAGTGAGGTTGTGGTCAACTGATGGGTCAGTAGGAGATACAAGGATCTCCATCTTTGCACAGCTGACCTGTAGATGATGCTCCTTCATCCAGGCAGAAATGTCTGAATACAAACTGACGGGATCATCAGGTGGAGATTACAGATAGAGCTTCAGGTCTTCTGCATAGCAGTGGTAGTGTCACGGTATTGTGAGAAGCAGACAGGTAAGTAGTTCAATAACAGGTTTTATTTGAACAGAGGCACAGAGTGGAGCAGCAGAGATGACTGGTGAGTGGATATTGAAGAACTTGAACTAGATAATGAACTGGATGGTGATCTTGATCTCTTGTATGTAGATGATGACTGTGGATACAGAAGACTGATGACAGATGATGGCTCTTCGAGGTAAGTAGCAAACTGGTAAGTTTTTGGTTCGCGTCTGTGAGATCACGTAGGGACAAGACCAGACCACGAAGTGAAGGAGAAGTGCCTCTTTATAGTGTGTAGATGATGATGTGCAGGTGCTGATGTAATTAGGTGATCTGGTGATGGCTGATAGTGCGCAGGTGAGAAACAAGAGGGATGCTGGGACGTGTAGTGCCGTTGAGGTGTGTGACAGGTAAGAGAAGCCATGCACATTTATGATCATTCCCAAAACAGTGGTAATGTTAACTGCTTTGATTGGAATTCTAACTTCATTTTCTACTATATGGTTGTTAAGGTTGTCTTTTGTACAACTTTTAGAAAAAAAAAAAAGCTGTACCGGAAATATTTTATTCTTACAGTTTTAACTAAATGTTACACTGGTTCAGTTCTATACAGAAGAGAACATGACATTTTCCACATTGGTCTGCAGAAAAACAGCGACGGGCCGAATGGAAATGTAATGGACTCTCTGACAGTAGATGGCGCTTATGGATCAGCAGAAATAAAGCTGTTTCACTGGTAACCTCTGAACACAATGCAGCGCTGTGCTTATAAAAACACAGTCCAGCTCAAAAGATTTCTTTAACTTCGCTGTACTTCACTTTGCCAACATACAAGCTAGCTATAGTTGCAATGTGTTATTTAGCTAACTTCGAAGCTTTCATCTGAGGACGTTTCGCCCGATGCCATTTCGCCATATGACTGAGATCTGAGGATGTCCTAAAATGTACATCGTACTGTTCCCTCAAATAGTGCCATATTTAAGGAAAAGGTTTCCTTAGGTTTCGGATTTCGGACACGGCCGTGATCAAGACGATCTGCTGAAGTTCAAACTGAGCGTCAGAACGGGGAAGAATGGTGATTTAAGTGACTTTAAACGTGTCATGATTGTTGGTGCCAGACGGACTGTTCTGAGTATTTCAGAAACTGGATCTCATTACAGAGACTGAGTAAATAACTCCTGATAACATGTGAGTTCAGGGTGAGCCACTAGATGGAGGAGTTGCTCCTCAGACGAAACCACAGAGACAAATCACACTAGAGATTTAAAGACTTTATCGTTACCTGTTGGAGGAAATGGAGCATCGATATGTTGTGTTTATGTATTTCACTGTGATCTCAAAGCATATTATAATGTGTCCAAAATCAGTATTTTCTCAGGTTAAATGAGAAACTGGGGAAGTTGTTTGTTTATTATTGTGGATATAAAAACAGTATCAGTATAGTTAAATAATATTTTAATAATGTAAAGCTTTATATGTTCCACACTTCTGAAATCTTTAAACTATATATAAAGTCTGTATTCCTCCAGGAGTCGCTCGACAAAATAATTGTAATAAAACATGGAGAGACTCTTGAACCTCAGAGTGAGAAACTTTATTGATAAAGGTAAGAAAATACATACAGTAAATATACAGCAGTAGTAAAGTGAGATATGTCTGTCTCTTTATTCATTTTTGTTGTATCTGAGAGAAATATAAAAAATAAAGTGAAATATAAACAATAAAGTGACACTGTTAAAATCTGACACTGCAAGAGAGCACAAACTCAAATAATCATCCGTATTTATTATGAAAAAAACACTGGAAGAACAAAAACACACTTGAAGAACCTTTAAAGTTCAGCGTTCTGCTTTAGATTTCGATACTTCCTGAAAAAGAAGAACATAAAAAGCCGTAAATTAATAAATCTCACAGATATTTATACATGCAAAATCAGTTTGTGAGAAATGACATCATCAATCATGTACCTGATGTGTGAATATGTGCTTGATCTCCTTCAGCTCTTCTGGATCTGATCTCATAAACCACAATAATGACAGTAGCCACGCCCACCAGAGCAGAGAGGACCAATCGGATCACAGCTTCAGTAGGACCACAACAGTGGACAGAGTCTGAGGAATAAACACATCAAACTGAGATCAGATCAGTCAATAAACACTAATATCAGCGCTGACATCAACTAATATTTCTGAATACACAGAAATATGATCAAATCTAATCAACAATCTTATATTCGGTTCCAAGTGAGTTTTTATACGTTCTGTCATCTCAAATTGTAAACGATTCAAGAATTCAATATGTAAATAGTAAATAAGAATATTTGAAGGAGAAGAAAAATTATCTCTACTCACCATAGACAGAAACTCTGAATGATTTTGATGAGAATCTTCCTTCTGAATACATCAGTCTGTAATCTCCATAATGTTCAGTTGTGGTGTTTGTGATGGTCAGAGATCCAGTTTGATTGTCTAGCTTCAGTCTGTCTCTGAATCTCCCATCAAGAACATCATCATATACAGTGATTCTGTCGATCCGTTTATTGATTTCAGCTATTAAAGTGTTTTCATCTCCAAACCTCCACTGAATCAGATCATCATCCTTCATTTCAGTAAGAGGAGAGTTTAGAGTGACTGAATCTCCCTCCATCACTGACACCAGGACTGAATCATAAAACAAACACACATGCACACAACACACACACACACACACACACACACACACACACACACACACACACACACACACACACACACACACACACACACATACACACACACACACACACACACACACACACACACAGAGAGAGAGAGAACAAACAGGAACAGGGTTCGTCACAGATTTAGACGGTCACTTGGTGGTTTAAAAAGTAAATTGTTTGAAATTTAAATTTAAAATGAATATCATCATTAAACACCAAAATAAAAATGGGATTTGAATTATTAATTGTATCTTTGTGCTGATTAAAATATAAAACATGTGAAACTGATATTTAACTCACCAAAGACAAAGAGAACAAATCTCTCTCTGATCTCACTGTTGATCAGTAGTTTATAATATCCTTCATGTTCAGTTGTGGTGTTTGTGATGGTCAGAGATCCAGTTTGTTTGTCCAGCTTCAGTCTGTCTCTGAATCTCCCATCAAGAACATCATCATATACAGTGATTCTGTCGGCCGATGCATTGATTTCAGCTATTAAAGTGCTTTCATATTCAAACCTCCACTGAATCAGATTATAATCCTTCATTTCAGTAAAATCAGAGTTTATGTGACTGAATCTCCCTCAATCACTGACACTAACTCACCAAACACACCTGAAGAACAGAGTTTTTTCACAGATTAAAGCTTTAAAATCACTTGATGTTGTTTTAATGAAGCTTCACTAAAATACTTTTAATAATTTAAATGTGAAATTAATAATATTCTGCAGCATTACAACGACCAATTTTGATGAATGGAAAAATAACAAAAAAATACATTTTTACTATAATTAATGTTTAATGTCACACTGAAACTAATGCTGTTGAGTATCTGAGCTTCGTATTTATATTATTTCATTTAATCAGTCCATAATAACTGAGTTTAGAGCTGAATTCAAACTTGATCTGACAGTAAAATCACAGTTTAATTATATCTATAAATATGAGAATAACAGTGAATGTTAATCTTCTCTGACTAATTTAACCAGAACAGAAACAACTGAAGTCATGAAAACACATTTAAAACCTGAAGAACAGAGAGAGATCACAGATTAAAGCTTAAATAACTTGATTTCGGTTTGATGAAGTTTCACTAAATACTTTAATTCTTTGAATCTGAAGTGAATAACATTCTGCAGCAGTATAAACAGAAAACATGCTGAATGTTTGTGTAATACTTAATTAAAACATAATTTTACATGGACCAGAAACTAAAAAAAAAGAGACACTTTTACTTAGATAAAAGTAATGTCACACTTAAACTAATGCTGTTGGGTATTTTAGCTTCATATGTATTTAACATATCCTTAAAAAAATTGTTTAGACCTGCATCAAAACTTTAAAAATCAATAGCTTATGCTATACTTGAGAATAACAGTCAATGTTAATCATCTCTGACTAATTTCACCAATAATGTATTACATAGTAGTAAAACAGAAGCAACTGAAGTCTCAAAAACACATTTCAAACTCACCACCCAGACACCACAAACAGAACAAAACTAATTTCAAAAACATTTTCTTGATTTTCTTCATCTACTCTAAATTGATATAAATTTTAAAAACTCTCAATTATTTTTATATTTTTCATCTATTCTAAATTGAGAAATGTTCCCTTGTCAACTAGCTGAAATAAAAAGTTTATATATATGTTTAACTTTAATTCAGTTCATATTTATATTCTGTGAAGGCTTCCTTCCCTTGCTTTACCTCAGTACAGATAAAGCGTTGTCAGGATAATTGTGGTTTGCGTGGCTACGTGGAAGCGATAAATAATTCTGTATTTTAAATGTTTAAAGCCAGACAAGTAGTTTGTTGAGGGTTGGTTTTTAAAGAAAGACGACAGGCCTGCGCATATATATATTTGTAAGAATTGAGAAATTAGAAAATGCCGGACAGTCTGGTTAAGGAGCGACCAGACCCTGAGAAGAAAGGATCTTGCTGAAAATTACCATTTGAACCATTTGAACCTCAGAATACATCTCTTTCCCTCATCCCCCACTCCTTCTCCCCCATGTGAAGATCACCAAAAACTCACCCAAGAATCTAAATGGTTTAATGTGAATGATTATCATTGAGTATTATACATATTTAGTATCATTTGAAATGTCTCAGTGCTCATTTCCAAATAAAAGGTAATACGGTTTTTAGGAGTTTATAGATAACTGGCACACAAAGGAAGGTGGTTTCTAGACAAATGGTCTCCTACCCCCCAAAAGGTGTCAACTCTGAATGTAAATTCCCATTATTAGCAGATGTTTCCATGTGAAAGAGGTTCTGTCTACATAATGGAATGCAGCAAAGGGTTCGGGGCCTTCTGTTACTCAGATGAGCCCATGATGTTACGCCCATGAATAACAAGAAAATACATTTTCAAATGTATTGCATTTAATCAAAAAATACTTTGCCTCGAGAAAAGACAGTTACACATAGAGACCTTCCGCGCTGGTCGGATGCCGGTCTTTGGGCCGATCAAAGCGCAACCTTACAGGTGGTGACCCCGACGTGATCTCGCAACACAAGCGAGCAACGTCCTTTCCAGTAAAGTATTGGAATTTTAAAATCAACAAGAGGTTTGAAAATCTTCTCTTTCTTCCGGCGTTGTGGCAAGTCAATTATTTTTGCCTTTTTAGAAGTGCTGAGACAAAATCAGCCATTGTTGTATTGGCTTTGTTGCAACAAACTAGCAACACGTGATGAGAATGAACAAAGGACAGAATGAAAATTCTAAGTTTGTAAACGATCGGAAAACATGTAATTGGATAAACAAAAAGGCAAGTCGATGCATTTGTTTATGAAAATCAAGGTTGAGAAAAACAGGATGATATGATGTGCAAGTTAAAAATCAGATCTCAAGGCTAAGCTAAATGCTATGTCCATGCGTCTCCCAAAACGCTTAACAGCGATCGGACTAAAAAGCATCTTGCAATGATTCTGTTTGGATTTTCAAATTTGTAGTTGTGCTTAACACATTGTGCTCATAGAACACACTTTATAGTTGTTTGTGCTACTACAATCCACATAGGCTAGTTAAGTTTATTCTTTAAAATGCATGATTGCTTTACTGTAAGTGTTGTATGAAACACTTAGGTAAAAGGTTGTAGATGCCATGCATTCTAGGCCATGTATCTTGTGTAAACTGGATTACATATCTTGTGTGTTTATGTTTAATTTGTTTGTCTCCTTGGTGGAAAACACTACTATTTTTAAAATAGCTGCAGTAAAACCATAACAGGAGCATAGGATTGCCATGTGGCTACAATGTGATTTACTGTACAAGACATTTGAAATCTAAAAAGAGAAACTGCGAACGTGCATCTCATCAATCCTGAAACAAAAACCTTTTCATATTCAACGTTCCAGAGACGCGTCAGAGAACACAATAACTCTGAACTTTGAACAAAAATGATAAATTGTTACGTTTGAATTCATTCTGAATTACTCTGCAATTATTTTTCCCAAGTAGAAACAGATTCATACAGTATGTTACCGCAATTTTTGCGTCAGATTAGTGACAACTAATATTCGACACGGATTCAAGTGTACTTGGTTTGCAAAGACGGGTAACTTTCCGTTTAGAAGAGCAAAATGCTGCTTGACAAACCTAAATCTGGGTAACACAATAGCCCCGACTTGAAAACACAATAGCCCCGGGACGTCGGGCGAGCGATTTTGCGAGCCCTGCACAGGTAATAGCAAACCATATCATCCTTGAGCCTTTTGCAGGTCACAAAAGATCTGCACTAACTAAATTTGTGAACGACACCATAAAACAGCAAATGCTAAGCAGGCAACACCGAAACAGGTGAACTAATTTCTGCCCACAGATCTGGCTGTAATGAGAGCAACTCGAAGTAAAGCCAAGAGCATTGACCCATTGGAACTCATGACACTACAAGTGAAAAAAACTGATTAATCTCTAATGCTCATAAGACACAGCAGACTGTGAAGGCTGAAATGCAAGAGCAGCTTCAGGTGTCACACACTGCACTGAAACAACAGCAATAATTCTGACTTGTTCATTGAAACTCGGTTTCATGTGACAACTGGAATTAAGATTGCAATGGACATGATAATGGAGCAAGTAAAAGAATTCCACATGCCTGAATTTGAAGTTGTTGAAAATATGAGAATTAACTGTGGTTCTCTCTGCATTTGCTTCTGTCTCAGGTTTACTTCTGCAAATTCCTCGGAGGACGGATGCCAGGACAGGCTGGACCCCACCTGGATCAAAGCCAGGACAGCGGAATTGTTAGAACATAACCTGAGACTCAGGAGATGGGTGAAAAGACACTTCAAAAGGCCGTTCACATCTCACAATAGCACATCACTGCAAAAATATGGCCTCCGAGTATAGAACTGGAACTAAATTTGCAACACAATTGTTATAGATTATATTCCACCCATCTCCTAGATATGAACACTAAACACACACCTCCATCACTACACCCTCACAGCATCATCACCTGGAATAGATCAAGTCTATCCAGGCTGAACACTACACATCATAAGATAAAGATGATGTAGAATCCAAAAGTGTCACTTCACTAAAGATCTATTGTCCATCGTCACACTAACAGATCCAGATAGCTTCACACACATAGAATGGTAAAGCTGATCCCATGATGACAGTCTAAAAGAGACAGACATAGCATACACTATTCACAACACACTGCCAACTCATGGGAAAACACTGTAATACTGTACATATGAATGGCTAAAGTCACAAGTCAATGATGAAAATGATAAAGCAGAGACAGACCTGCTATTAAATTTCAAAATGTTTAAACTTTCTGATTGTTATTAGGGTGGTTGGAAAAACAGAGGGCCCCTGATTTCTCAACATACCACTAATAATAATAATAATAATACCACTTACCACTAATAACAGAAACATCATAAAAATGGATAGATCTGAAGTGTGAGCGCTTCAATCAATTACAAAATTTACAATTTAACCCTGTCATCAACTGTGACTTAGCCAGCACAAAACACACACTCTCACTCTCACACACACACACACACACACACACACACACACACACACACACACACACACACACACACACACACACACACACACGCACACACACACACACACACACACACACAAAACTGTTGCAAGAAATGAACAATCTCCATTCTTGTTGCCTAAACATGTTCCAAGTCACTTCTTAGATCTGCTTAGGTGGCTTGCATTGGAAGATTGCTGAACAAACAAAGTTACACCATGATGGTGTTTCATGTATTCAGAGTTGTTTACAGTGTTAAAGAGATGGATACTCATGCTAAACATGGCCAAAGTAAAAAAAAAATATTTTGGACGAATAACGGAGAATTTCTGTGCCGAAAATCTTACTTCCGGGTTGGTACAAGTTTCGGCTGTTTTTTTCTGATCGTGGATCTAATGACGTAGACAAGAGTGGAACTCCTTATATGAGCATTTCTCTCTGAAAAGCGCGCCTGCGCACACGTCGACCAGAGGAGAGTGAGACCGCGCACATCAACGCGCTTTAACAGGAAATCATCGGCAGCGCTGCATTGCATAGCTTTTATAAACAAGGCCCAGTTCGACGCCGGATTTGCAGATCGTCTAATGCTTAAGGATGGAGCAGTCCCAACGATAAAGGTTCACGGTCGTGCGTTGGAACCGCAGGCGGTGAGTAAAACTGCTTCAAATGTCTGTGTGTTGTTAGCTATCGGCGCGTAAGCACCGCCAACACGGCACGCCTCCAGCCGCTCGGTTTTTTCTGGAAAGACTCGATACAGCCTATCTTTCTTTTATAAATATAATAAAACTAAAGACTTTTTGGGGATATGAAGGATGCAATACTACTCTATAGGTACTCAAGATTAAAGGGGTCATATAATGGTACATGCACTTTTACAAGTTGATTGTACTGAAATGTGTGTTGGCAGTGCCTGTACACAACCATCATAAAATGATAAAAATCCATTCAGTGTTTTTTTTTTAATCTTCTTATATGTTTCCTCCTGTCTCAAATCAAGCTGTTCGATATTGTGACGTCACAATATCGACGCCCCTCCCACGATGGCTGATTGACAGCAGCGTTTCAAACACAGACCCGCCCTCGTGAACGAGCTGTCAATCATAGCCGACCGGCGCGTTCATTGTTGATAGCTGGAGTGCTGAGCAGAATGGCGTCTAACGATTGTGGTGTTCTGTTCTTGGGTGTAATAACGAACACAGCAGTCATATTGATGATGTTTCTAAATCCGTACAGCTGAAGACGCAGTGGCTGAGTTTGTTTTCGAAGGGAATATTCCCCACGATCAACGTCAATGCTGTCATGTTTGCGCGAATCATTTCACCAGACTCGAGACTGCTTTACAAACGAGGGTCAGTATAAAGCTGTTTTTGCTAAGAAGCTGCTCCAGAAAAAAGGATCAGTACCAACTATTCGTGTTCCTGCTGAACCTCCAGAAGAACAAGTGAGTGTAACATTTTATTGACCTTTATATTAATCTTTATATTAATCTTTGCAAATAGCTTGCACGCTTCACGATGAATGTGGCTATTTTTACACTCAGGGTACATTATGGCATGTTTTCTATGTACGACGTTCTCAATATAATTCATAATCCCACGTTTATAATGAACAACGCGTTATGGTTTTTGTATTATTATTTTAAACGGTGTGCGCACAGAACAGAGGGGCGGGGTGAGCAAAGCTCATTATCATTTAAAGACACATGCACTGAAACAGCGTGCTGAAAACAGAGCTGTTTTTGACCAGGTAAAATGAGTGTTTTCTTACAATACTAATGAGAATTTTTTATTAAAGTATATTACAAACATTTAATTTAGACCCTAAAGAATCATATTATCTTGTACAAAAATGACATTATATGACCCCTTTAACATGCGATTGACTGAAACTGAGTGTTTCACCCCCCCTTTAAGTTTATAAGTGCTCAATCGTGAAGTGGACATTTAAGATGCTTTTCAGGTGTCTCACACAAAGCAGTGTGAACAAAGGAGAACCCCTTCATCCACTGAGGTCTGCCCAGACAACCGCACCGCTGGAGGTGACAGGACTGGTCAAGAAGGGTCAGATTATCATCATGGGGAAGGTGCCAGAGAAGCAGAAGTTTCTCCATGAAGGAATGACACGTCAACTGAACAAGTCACAAAGGTCCAGATTGACTCTACGAACTTTGCTCACATCACAAGATCACAGGAAGAAAACCTGAACGCTTTCATCCACCTGCTGGACTCAAGCAACATACATCTGGTGAGACCAGGTGTTCTGCAGGTGAACACAGTCCTCTGCAAGCTTCTACAGATGCTAACATTGCAAAGACAATTTTTGGGTTACATCTCAAGGATTACAACAAACGTTTATCAGTGACTTCATAGGGACTCATTTGAATTTGACCCACGGAGTCAAGGAGGGAAAACTGTAAGAATTGAGAAATTAGAAAATGCCGAACAGTCTTAGAGTGACCAGACCCTGAGAGGACAAAGGACCTCTCTGGAAATTAACATTTGAACTCCCCCTTGTGCACTATTGAGACGAAAGTCTCACCCCCGAAAAATCCTAATCTACATTTCATTCCCTCTTCCCTCACCCCCCCTCTCTCATGCTCAGATGATCACCTGAATTCACCCAAGAAAATGTATAGTTTAATGTGAATGATTATCACCGAGTATTTTTCATGTTTGGTATCATTTGAAATGTCACAGTGCGACTGGTACAAATGTCTCATTTCTAAATAAGTAAAAAACAAAAGATAATAAGGTTTTTAAGAGTTTAGGGATACCTGGCACACAAACGAAGGTGGTCTCTAAACAAATGGTCTCCTACCCCCCAGAAGGTGTAACCTCTGAATGCAAATGTCCATGTTTCCATGTGAAAGAGGTTCTGTCTATATAATGGAATGCAACGAGAAGATCGGGGCCTTCTGTTACTCAGATGAGCCCATGATGTTGAAGGACCTTGTATTCAGCATCATGTATTTTAATGTCGGGTTCGCATCTTTTCTCTTTAATCCAGAGCTTTTGATGTTTTGTATTGATTATCTTTGAATTGATTATGAAATTGGCATGATACTGTACATTTACCTGTCATAATAAATTGTTACATTTGATTATTCTAACTGACTTTGGCATAATTTTCATTAAAGAGTTAAAAAGAATAGTCAAACATTCGCTCACATTTAATGATGCACAGATATCATTAAAAGCTTTTCATTTATGGAGTCAGATGAAATAACGAGAGAATACATATTGAAATGTATTGCATTTAATCAAAAAAATACTTTGCCTCGAGAAAAGACAGTAACACATAGAGACCTTCCGTGCTGGTCGGATGCCGGACTTTGGGCAGATCGAGCGTAAGCTTACAATATAATTAATAAATGCATTAAAAAGAGTAACTTTAATCTACTTTCTGACTAATTTAACAAGTAATTTATGACATTTATCAAATTTATTTACCAGAACAGAAACAACTGAAACCATAAAAACACGCCACAAACAGAGCAAAAGTAATTTGAGAAACATTTCCTTCACCGGTTCACTGAAAAGCCCACAATAGTAACTCTTAATGTCTGAAACACTCAGATTGATCTGAAAGATAACTTAACTGAGAAATGTATCTGGTTGTGCGTGAATCCTCCCCCAAACTCAGTCAGTTTCCGCTCACACATCCGTCTCCTTTAACATCACGAAAAAAAAAACAAGCTTTTGCTGATCTTACATTTTCAAATGAATTCTGGCCCTGAATGAAAACTTATAGCAGAAGAGTGAAATATTGGATTAGATATCTGTATCTACTGGTGTGTTATTTAGTGCTGTGAGCTGTCAATCATATTGGACCTCAGACCCGTGACTCTTATTGAGTCTTACTGTTGATGGATTCACTTTATTTCAGTGTAAAGATGTTTTGTGTGGAGTGGAAGGAAATACTATTGCAGAGTTAATTTGACTCAAAAAGCCACTAAATCACATGTATAATGTTTGCTTGTGTTGTTACTGTAAAGGCCCTGAATGGTTTCGCTCCTCAGTACTTGAGCTTTTTTGTCACTTTATAGTCATTCACATCCACTGCAGTCTCACAGTTCTGGCCAGTTGATAATAACTGGAATATCAAAATATGCTGGAGGCGCCAGATCCTTTTCCTATTTAGTACCCAAACTCTGGAATAGTCTTCCTAGCTTTGTGAAGCAGACACACTCTGTCAGTTTAAATCTAGAGTAAAACACATCTCTTTAACCTGGCATACACATTATCACATTCCTATAATTCAAGTCCATTAAAGGATTGTTAGGCTGCATAAATCAGCTCAACCGGAGCAGGAAGACTTTCCATAACATCCAATGTACTTGTAACATCGTAAGAGGAACGGCATCTACGCTAATATTAGTCTGTTGATCTCATTCTTATCCCGAGGTTACTGTAGTCATCCGGATCTGGTCCGTATCCAGATCAGATGGAGGATCTGCACATAGAGATGAACACAACAGCCCTGAATGTCAGCAGAGATCATGACAACTAGACGAGGCCTAGAGACAGAACGCCTGTGAAGACCTCTTCGACTAGACCGTCATCGGCACAGATCCTCAGCAAACACCAGATCTAGACCAGATCTCTGCACAGACTCCTATAACAGCTTCATCTCCTCCCTCCTTATGCCGGCATGATGTATCCCGATCTTCAAGCAGAAGGAGCTGGATGAAATATCATGTTCAGAGGAGAACTGGTCCTCGACTGAGTCTGGTTTCTCCCAAGGGTTTCTTCTCTGTTTCTGTCACATGATGGAGTTTGGGTTCCTCTCCACTGTCACCTCTGAATACTTAGTTTAGGACACTTAATATTCAGCAATATTATTGACTTGAATGCATTGACACTATCGGATGAGAACTGAACTGAGCTGGATGATGACATCACTGTTTTGCTTCATAGCTGAAATTAACTCATTTCACAAATGATGAAATTAACTGAACTGAATCAACACTGAACTGACTTCAGCTGAACAACAGCACTATTGTCTTTTTAGAGCTGCTGTACAACAGAATTGAATGAGGTTACAGGACTTAGTTCGGCATCAGTCCACCTCATTTTATGAAGTGTTCATCTGGCAAGAGTCTTTTTTGGGAGCAGGGGCCTTTACGTAAGTTCCCCTCCTACAAGTCTACAGTAATATGGGGGATGAGTCCGTAGACACACACTTTCAAGTTTGCTTTGGGGGAAAACATTCCTGGTATGGAGTCGCCCTCAGTCTGACCCAGTTTAGGCCAGGACATATTGGACATATTTCAGTAATTTCTGGATACTCAGGAGCAGAGACTTCCCTCTGAGCAACTATCTGTGAGATATAAGGGTTACGCACAGATGCTTCGTACCCTTTCTCTGGGGAAGACTCTGGTATCACCTCGAGTCCCACGCTTGTATTGCCGTTGCAAGACTACCTCGACAGACACCACTGTCACGGGTTGGGCTGCGGTTTTAAATAGCCGTCTAGATCATGAAGGTCTTCATCTCTCAGATCTGAGGCAATCATGTGTTGGTTCGGTGTAAAACTTGAGGATTGCCTGGAGATGAGGGCTGTATTTCTAGTGTGGAAATACTTCTCCTACATTTGAAGGTTTAACATGCGTTCATCCAAACTGGTATAATTCTGTAGAAAAATGGAAACAACTGAAGCCATAACAATACATTTAAAATTCACCAAACAGATGCCACAAACAGCTAAATTAATTTGAGAAAAATGTTCTTCATCACCTGACTGCTTTGACAGCCCAATCCAGTGTTGACAGGTTTGAAACCTGGCGGCTGTATTTCTTATAAAAGTGAAGCCAAACCATGGCAACACCGTGGGTTGTAGTAGTCGGTAAATAATATTTCTTAATAAAAACCATACCATTAAATTAACACTTTGTCTAAGCCTTCTGCATGTACCCAAAGCACACCCTCTGCCACATTTTTATTTATTTATTTATTTTGTATTATTAATTAGAGAAAAAATGAACATTGTTACATAAAAACATGCATCAAAGACAGAAACTTCAAAAACTATACAAGTACAACCAGTTACACAAGCATATCCTTTTCAACATCCCACCAGTTAACAAGTTATAGAGTTCTGCTTCCCACAGCTAAACAAGATAAAGCTTTCACATGATACTGCCCTGCTAAAAAAAAGCTAGAAACCATTTCCGAAATTCTATTGGATTTAATGGGTTTCATGGGAATTTTTATTGGTTGTAATGGGAATTATAGAGGTCTCTGTGGGTCTCTACTGATATGTGTTGGGTTCTATTGGTGGGGGCATTAAATCCTAATGGAATATGTCCCAAACACACTACAAAAAAGAATTCTGTAGTGGTTTAAATGGTAAAAGCCAATGCTTCCTATTGGTATTTTAATAGAAACCATTAGAATTTATTTGATGGTTTCCAACTTTTTTTAAGCTGTTCTGATTTTCTGTCCTTGTCTAAAGAAATAATTACACACACACATCATGCTTAATGTTTTATTATCAAGGTGAACACATGAAATTCATCAGTATCTGTAAAATTCACCCACATAAATGAGTTTCACAGCACTAACACTGTTTCAGCTTTGATCGCCTCGGTAAACACGTAATAAACGGGGCGTTAACATATAAGTAGGGCTGTAGTCAAGACCACCTTTGTCGAGTCCAAGACAAGTCCAAGACCGGGACTAGTCGAGTCCAAGTCAAGACCGAGTCCAAAAAGGTTCGAGTCCGAGTCAAGACCGAGTCCAAAAAGGTTCGAGTCCGAGTCAAGACCGAGTCCAGGACAGGAAAAAAAAAGTCTGCTAAAAATTAAAGCCTATAGAAATTAAATCATTATGTAATAATTAAAAAATGAATGATTTTAATTGTATTTAAAATAATTGACTAATTCAAAGAACAAAAAAAAAAAAAAAAAAAAAAAGATTATAGCCTATAAGCCTAAAGGAGCACACACATTCGTTTCGACTGTATGATCAGCCTGTCAATACACGCAATGTCAACCAGTTAAACTGCATGAGGGAGGGTCGAGCCAACACACACACACACACACACACACACACACACTAGAGATGCGGATAAACCGCGGATCGGACGAACGACGAGACGAAAAATTATATTTTAATTAAATTCGGGTGGGTGGCGGTTGGTAAGAAAAAGAAGGTAAGAAAAAAGTCGGAAAACTTTGCCCATTAATTAGATCATCTAGATGTGCAAGGCAAGCAGGCAAGTTTTCGGTTTGTTATGGACAATTAAAAATGTGAATATTCACGTTGCACTAGCGGTGGACTTTAGGCGAGTTTATTTAAACATTTATTTTTTAAAGAGCCGTTTGCGAGTCAAAACAGCCGGCTCTTTTCAGTGAGCTGAGTCAAACGAGCCGGCTCACGAAAAAGAGCCGAAATGCCCATCGCTAGTTATTAGGTGGCCGCTGGCCAGTGTTTCACTTTCCCTCCAATAATATTTTGTTTTAATATCGCGGCGACGTATGTGTGCTTACTGGGAACATTATAAAGACACCTGGACTCGGTCGAGACCTAAAGCCATATTTGGCAAGACCAGTGGCCGAGACCGAGACAAGTCCGAGTCCGAATTACAGCGAGTCCGAGACAAGTCCGAGACCATAGAAAAACGGTCTCGAGTCCGGACTCGAGTCCAAGACCGGACTCGAGTACTACAGCCCTACATATAAGCCTAGTGCATTTTATGCTTGTCAGCTTTGTTGCATTACATTTACTTCACCAGGAGATGGTGCTGCAATTTCTATCTGAATGAAGCTTCGAGTAATGAACCATTTTCGACACAATTGTATCAGAAAGCAATAATGCTTCGAAACGCTTCATTTGGCCATCACTATCAACAAGCTTTTGCTGATCTTACATTTATGAGGCTGTATGAAAACTAAAGCCCTATTTATACTTCTGCGTCGAACTCACGCCGTAGCTACGTCGTAGGCTGTGTGTAGCGCGCGTACCCTTCAGCGTAGGGCTGGGCGATTTAAACTGTGATATTGTTATGCGCATCTCGTCAGTAAAGCCGGTTCCTTGATTAGTAGTAAATCGCCATCACCTGCTTTCAGATGGAGCGGCATTTACTACAGAGAGCTGTAGTTCACTGACAAGCTGAGCCATATCGCATTAAAATCGCGGACGTATCGCCAGCAATAATTAATGCGATATGGCTCAGCTTGTCAGTTAACTACGGCTCTTTGTACACAGCAAAAACTCCAGTGTTAAATTAACACTCCTGGGTCACCACAACCAACACTATCAGATCACACTTTTTCTTTGTTCATTTGACTGTTATAAATCAATAACAGCAGACAAACAAAGTCTAAAGTTAATAATATACAGTAAGGGTCAAGAGCCCAACTAAAGCAAACACCCATCACCATAACGGTGGCTTACAATTTGAGATTTTCCCCTTCAGTGATTCTGCTTGTTAACATCAGGTGTCTTCAATAATGATCAATCATCACTAAATTAATCACTTAATTATCTCATTAACTTCAACACTCTTGAGTGTGGACTCATATACACTCCCAGGAGAGTTCATTTAACACTGGAGTTTTTGCTGTGTAGTAAATGCCGCTCCATCTGAAAGCAGGTGATGGCGATTTACTACTAAATCAAGGAACCGGCTTTACTGACGAGATGCGCATAACAATCTCACGATTTAAATCGCCCAGCCCTACTTCGGCGTACCCTGACGTGCACCTCTCCAAAAATGTAACAACGCGCCAACTCTACGCGGACGCAAGCGCTGTGATTGGTTTGTTAGAGCCCCTCCCTCGGGTTTCACATGCTCCCTCTGCAAGTGTAATTGCGCGTCAACGCGGACAACGACGCAGAAGTATAAATGAAAACCAACGCGTTGCCTACAGCGTAGAGGCTCCGGCGTAGGTCCAACACAGAAGTATACAACAGCCTTAAGAGTAAACTATTGGATTAGATATCTGTATCTATTGGTGTGTTATTTAGTGTTGTGAGCTGTCAATCATATTTGATCATGTTTACATGTTTTGTTAACAATTTTGCTCAATGTATCAAATATGTCATGGACAGCTGACTCCTGAAGCTTTTCAAATTCTGAGGGTCTTTGAATCATCAAATAATAAATACATTTTCAAATAATGGGTCTTTGAATCATCCTTGACTCACCCAATTCGTTATAAAATGCAGATTCAAACAAAACACTGCTGTGTGTGTGTTTCTCAGAGACGTGTGACTGCTCTTCTGTGGATTTGTTTGTAGCCTATATGATATAACTATATTCTTTGTGAAACAGCAAAAACAGACAATATTGTGTCTAAAATGTAACTCAATGTTAACTCTTAGTTTGTTAAACTGTTACATAAAATCAGTATCACATTTACAATCATGCTAATGTTCAGGAAAAACAGCACTCTTTCTCGTGTGGTATTGCTTAACATGGTCTTACGACATAAGTGTAAAAAGATATGAAAAGTCATCCAGATTTTATCCTCATATCCTGATGTTTGGGGGAATTCACACTGCATTATAGAATCACACAGTGCAACTGCATGTGGCAATGGTCGTGCCACGGAGTTGGAGCAACCAATGGCTGAGCAGCACAGCATAAAGCCCGCTAGAGCCCGCCAACATGGGCGGGGCTACGCCTCTATATAATGTGGGCATTCTGCCACAGGATCTCAGATTAATTCTCCTTCAGTGATGAACATCATCTTTTCGCTGGACTCTGAGACAGAAGAAGCATCTTCGCCATCAAAAAGCCTCACAGTGGATCAAGCTGACTCAGCGTGCCGACGACCTGCTATCAAGCTGACTGATCGACACTCTGCACTCGAGCTGATTCAGCAATCTCCCCTGTGGATATCCGGTGTTTCTGAAAGAGCAAATTCTGAGCAAATTTCATGCGGTGTTGTTGCAAATGCTGCGCCATGAGTGTGGGCACACTTGCACCCATTTGATGAGCACAGTGAGTGCATCGCCTGTCTGGGGAAATCCCACACAGAAGCCGCGCTCACTGAGACGAGCTGTTCTCACTGCGAGAGTATGAGCCTCTCTCCACCCCTCACACTCTCCTGTTCTCTTCCTCCCAGGATCCTCAGAGGAAGAAGCAGCAGAGCCAGAGGACTGAGCGATCGGGCACGAGTGAGGTCACGCCGGCACAGTTCCCGTGTGCCTCATTGTCCCTGTCGGTACACGATCCGTTCCACCTGCACGATCCGTTCTACGTATGCGTATAATGGGATTTTAGCAATATTGCGATTATACTTTACCTCATGTAAACACAATACTTAATAATGTGATTAAGCTCATAATCGCATCAACTATAATCGTATTAAAACAGGTGGCGTACGCCGTTTTTAATTGCAGTATGCGGCCATATAAACACTTGAATCGCACTGAAGTGTGCGTGTGTTTTTGTCACATGTATTAATTTTAAACTTGACATTAGGAAGTTTTCACTGAACTCTGTCAACACGACTCACTGTCAGCAGTCTGCCTTCATCCAGAAACAGCTCAGATAACATGACAGCAGTGTATAAAACTGTTACAGGCACCGACAACATAATATTTCTGTCTTCATCACGGCACAGAATAACAAAATACGTCCATAAGAACCCGTTTGTTATTTAACGTACGTAATTATGCGCATGCGTGAAACTAGAGGTCGACCGATTCATCGGTCGGCCGATTGATCGGCCGATTTTTTGCATTTTTAACATAATCGGCATCGGCCAATATCCAAGTGTATCAAGCCGATTATTAGGCAGGCGCATCTGTGGGCAGCCTAGTGTTGTTGTTGTGGAACACGCGTTCGACGCACGCTGCGCCTAGAGTCATTCTCCAGCAGAGTGAGCAGACCTCATCCAGTGCTTAAGGAAGGAGCTAAGTTCCTTGGAGAAAACTCATTTATATTTAATTAAAAACTTTTGATATGTTACTGCCAACTTAGAGAAAAAACATGAATAGGCGACATGACGTTCGGCTACTTTGAAATTGATAGCGTAGTTGAGGTTGCATTAGCACAGCAGAAGGGTTGCGATCATGTCACAATAAGTAAGCAAGAATTTACAGACAGTGAATCTGAGACTTTTATTTGTTCTGTTTGTGTGTCTTATATTTGAGAGGGTTGTCACTCAATGCAGAGAAATAAGTAATAAAAAAAGAGACCAACTATATGCTAGTGAAGGACTGGCTTTGCTTTGCTAGGGTTGGGTAGCTACAGACAAACCCAGTGCTAATACGGCACTGGTGCCTTAACGACCGTTATTTACCGGACCGAATATCAACGCGCATTTCTGTGCTTCATATCAGTGCTACTGTTATGCCTGTGCTTCTCTTGGATGCTCTGAAAACGGACGTTAGAATAACAGAAACATCGCTTCGCTGCACTTGACACTAGTCAGCAGTTAACTTTAACATTCTGTTAGCTAGTAGCTGGATTAAACACGGTTAAAATGCTGGCCAAACAGTAGTGTAATGTGTGACTGTATTTCACTGTAGACTAGGGGTGGAACGGTACATGTTTTCGTATTGAACCGAAACGGAACAGGCGTCACGGTTCGGTGTATAAATTTCCACGGAGAATAC
This sequence comes from Rutilus rutilus, assembly GCF_951802725.1. Classification (NCBI taxonomy): domain Eukaryota; kingdom Metazoa; phylum Chordata; class Actinopteri; order Cypriniformes; family Leuciscidae; genus Rutilus; species Rutilus rutilus. The sequence continues at coordinate 7,116,722 of NC_140222.1, read as the reverse complement.
ACGCTATAAAAATAAATAAAACTCGCGTGCAAAGTAATGTGGAACTACTGTTAGATACGCGGGTTCTTTAGGGACGCCTAATCTGTAGCTCCGCTTTAGCTCCGGCTGCGATGTAAAGATTGCAATGCGTTGTGTGTGTGTGTGTGTGTGTGTGTGTGTGTGTGTGTGTGTGTGTGTGTGTGAGAGAGAGAGAGAGAGAGAGAGAGAGAGGCGCGATCGAGATCGAAAAGTCGCGTGTGTTTAAAGTCGCAAAGTGTTTACTTATATTTGTGTGCAAACGCGCGCGCGCGTGTGTGTGTGTGTGTGAGGCGCGGGCGCGATCGAACAGTGGAAACATAAAAACATACTCCGTCATTTTGTTTATCAGGACATCATTCAAACTGCAAAGACAAGTTACTGTTAATTAAAATGTTAAGGAAAACAAATATATTAATCTGAAATGTAGCAAATTAATTTTCAATCCATTCAGGTACAATTACCAAACATATCTCAAGTTCTTTTTGTCTTTTGTACAATTGCAGATTGGTAAAGTGTTCAATAAATGTTTTTGTTGAGAAATCTTGTATATCTTAAGTAATTATTTGTGTTACATTTTATCTTTCAAATAGAGGTTAAAAACAAGCACATAAATCGGCCAAATATCGGCCAAAATAAATCGGCAGCATTTATCGGCCATCGGCCGACCCGGATTTCAAAAGATCGGCATCGGCATCGGCCTGAAAAAAACCATATCGGTCGACCTCTACGTGAAACGGATCGTGTACCGACAGTCCCCACAAAAATAGGATTCTCAGTGCTCTTCTACAGCGCAGCCAAGCACCCTTCTTCTGGCACAAGCGGCCTGGTCTCGTTCAAGGAATCTGAAGAGGATCTCCTTGATGACAGCATGTCATCGGCAGCTTCAGACGCAGAGGACTGGTCGGACTTGCTGGATAACCCCACCCCCTAAAGATTCGAGCGTCGCTAGAGCTGGAATGGGTGCTGAGTTAATCCGGGTCCTCTCAAAAGCAGTCGAGGAGCTCGGACTGGAGTGGTCTACCCCCGCTAAGCCCGCACGCAGCCGCCTGGATGAATGGTGTGGAAGAAATTTAATATGTTCTATATGTTTGCATTTTCTTATTTTCATAGAATCTTAGAAATATGATGATAATCAGATGAATGTAGTGTTGATACATATTCTTATTAATATATGTATGTGTATGTCCTTGTATATGACCGGACAAAAGTTAATGTGACTGAATGTATGACGAGACAGAGAGTCTCCATTCAAGGGTGTAATATGATTAAGTATAATAGACAAATCTAAACAATATGTTAGTTATGGCTAAGATGTATCTTGATGTAGCCTCGGGAAAACAACCTTGGGGGAGGAACAACTCTAAAGAATGAAGGATACCCCCCACTCGTTGTCACACTCTGCAGGCACTTTGTAATGACTGTATGACTGTTGACCTTTCCTTGCAAGGGAATAAATAATTGTTAAAGACAATTGATACCTAAGGTGCAGTGTGGAGAAAAAATCTCTGGTAGCCGAGGCACTCCTTAGTTAAAATGTCTTTATTAAAGAAATGACATGTCCTAAACGGACAACTTTAAAATGCCCACGCGTAGCGGCATGGGGCCTTCTTCAGGGCATAATGAAGCAGATAGAAAACAGGTCTTATAATGACAGAGACACACAAATAGAAGCTAACACACAGGTGCTAACAATCAATGTTGAAGATCTGCAGGTAATTGCTAGGACACGCCTCTCACATGGCTCTCAGCACCAAAGCTACAAGTCACAATAATTAACAAAAACACAGGCACCAAATAGCATGCATATATATTCATGCATATATTGCTAAGGCACACCTCTCACATGGTTCTCAGCACTAAAGCTGTTGGTCACAATAATAAACAAAAAACAAGCAACAGATAGCATGCATAGTATACACTCATGCACATATTGCTAGAACACGCCCCTCACATGATTCTCAGCATTAAAACTGTTAGTCACAATGTAAGCAGGAAACACAAGCAACAGATAGCATACGTATATATTCATGTATACACATTCATGCATACATATACAATACACAAAAAAAAAAAAAAAAAAAAAAAAAAAAGGTAAGTAGGCACAGAAAAGAACAATGTTACAAAATCACAAAAAAGGTCTATAATCTATCTCCTCATTTAATCCTGGATAGTCCATCGCTTTAAAGCTCCATATCCAAAAGGTTTCACGTTGCAATATCTGTTTTAAAATGTCACCTCCACGTATTGATTTTTTAATAATTTCATTGTGTGCTATTCAAGAGTTTATTCGACTGATGGTACCATACCTTCAAATGAAGGTTTCTATAGAACCTAAAAAGGTCCACCTTAGTTTTAAATGCATTAGCTTCACTTGTAGGGGAAAAAGTCAATCCTTTTGATAGCACATTCACAGAGTCTTGTGTTAATATATTTTTTGAGATGTTAATTACCGTGCATTCTTCTTTTGGTTCCGAAGATTCCAACGTGGTTTTTGAAGAAGTTTTAGGTTCTATAGAAACCTTCATTTGAAGGTATGGTACCATCAGTCGAATAAACTCTTGAATAGCACACCTGAATTGAACTTTGATACCACTCATGATGCCAAGAGACATTTTAAGCCTAAGTCAAATTTTATGCCTATGAGCTCTAATCCCACCTTGATTGCTTTTACTAAAAAGGTTTCTCATGACATAGACAATATGTTTGACAGAAGACAGAACAGAACAAAACACAACCTTTCAAAACGCGAAAGAGATGCACTGAATTCCCTAACAAAGAATGAGCAGATAATAATAAAGCCTGCTGACAAAGGAGGTGCAGTTGTAGTAATGGATAAATGTTCATATATTGTTGAAGCTCAAAGACAATTAGGAAATAATATTTATTATGAGCAATTGCAAAGAAATCCAATTGTAAAAATGAAAAACGAATTGAGGGACATTTTATCCTATGGTAGAGACCAAAAATGGATCTCAGACAATGAATTTGTTTTTCTAATGAATGAGAATCCCCAAATGCCATGTTTCTACATGTTGCCTAAGATCCATAAGAATTTAGAACAACCTGAGGGTAGACCCATTATCTCAGGCAATGGATCTTTGACTGAGCCCTGCTCCCAATTTGTGGACTTTTTTATAAAACCTCTAGTGCGGAATCTCCCTTCTTTCATTGAAGACACTACTGATGTGCTATGTAAACTTATGAATATCACAAATGTTAAAGATTGTTATTTGGTGACTCTAGATGTAGCCTCCCTATATACCAATATTAATCATCAGGAAGGCCTATTAGCCTTACAATACTATTTGATACATAGGTCGGAGACGTCACCACCTAACCATTTTTTACTTTCTCTCACAGAATGGATTTTAAACAATAATGTGTTCCTCTTCCAAGACAATTTCTTTAGACAGCTCAAGGGCACAGCGATGGGTGCATGTTTTGCTCCTAATTATGCTAATTTATTTTTAGGTCACTGGGAAGAGCAATACATATATAATCGATCCAATAACAAATTCTGTGACAAGATGGTATTTTGGGGACGCTTTATTGATGATATCCTTTTTGTTTGGTCTGGAAATGAGGAAGAACTTTTGCAGTTTCATGAGTACATCAATACAACTAACCCAAATATAAAACTTTCAATTGAACATTCAAAAACATCTATAAATTTTTTGGACTTGACTATCTCCATAGATGACAATAATCTCTTATACACAACAATATATAGGAAAAGCACAGATAGAAACACTTTATTGAGGGCTGACAGCTTCCATCCAAGGAGCCTGAAAGATAACATTCCTTTTGGACAATTTCAGCGTCTCAGACGCATTTGTAACAATGATTCTGATTTCGAAATGCAGGCTCAAGATATGTCATTAAGGTTCAGGGCTAGGGGCTACTCACCAATGATAATAGAAAAAGCAATAATAAAAGCACGTTCCACAACACGCTCTGACCTACTAAAGAAGAAAAAGAGGAGAAAAGACATGGTCAAAAACAATTCTAGACCTGTCTTTGTTACCCAATATAGTAGCAGTGCCTCTGAAATGAAACAAATAATTAAGTCCAACTGGGGGTTAATTCAAAGTGATCCTATTCTGAAAGACGTTTTTCCAGAGCCGCCTATGACAGTGTTCAAGAAGGCACCATCCATAAGGGACAAACTTGTAAGAAGTTATCTTCCAGGTCCTAAACAAAAAACATGGCTAGAAAAAGGGTTGTGGGGGACCTATAGATGTGGATCTTGCAGTCATTGTGAGGGTGTCATCCAAAGTAAAACTTTTTGTGATTTGAGAACACAGAGAGAATTTAAGACTAATGGTTTTATTAACTGTAACTCTGAATATGTGGTCTACCGGCTACAATGCCCATGTGGGTGTTTCTATGTGGGCAGAACTAAAAGAAAACTAAAAGAGCGGTTTTATGAACACAAATACGCAATCCGAGTCAACAACGATGATTACCCTATGGCCAAACACTATAAAGAAATACACCATAGTGACCCATCATCTTTGAGAATTCAGGGCATTGAAATTATTAAAAAATCAATACGTGGAGGTGACATTTTAAAACAGTTATTGCAACGTGAAACCTTTTGGATATGGAGCTTTAAAGCGATGGACTATCCAGGATTAAATGAGGAGATAGATTAGACCTTTTTTGTGATTTTGTAACATTGTTCTTTTCTGTGCCTACTTACCTTTTTTTTTTTTTTTTTTTTTTTGTGTATTGTATATGTATGCATGAATGTGTATACATGAATATATGTATGCTATCTGTTGCTTGTGTTTCCTGCTTACATTGTGACTAACAGTTTTAATGCTGAGAATCATGTGAGGGGCGTGTTCTAGCAATATGTGCATGAGTGTATACTATGCATGCTATCTGTTGCTTGTTTTTTGTTTATTATTGTGACCAACAGCTTTAGTGCTGAGAACCATGTGAGAGGTGTGCCTTAGCAATATATGCATGAATATATATGCATGCTATTTGGTGCCTGTGTTTTTGTTAATTATTGTGACTTGTAGCTTTGGTGCTGAGAGCCATGTGAGAGGCGTGTCCTAGCAATTACCTGCAGATCTTCAACATTGATTGTTAGCACCTGTGTGTTAGCTTCTATTTGTGTGTCTCTGTCATTATAAGACCTGTTTTCTATCTGCTTCATTATGCCCTGAAGAAGGCCCCATTTCGCTACGCGTGGGCATTTTAAAGTTGTCCGTTTAGGACATGTCATTTCTTTAATAAAGACATTTTAACTAAGGAGTGCCTCGGCTACCAGAGATTTTTTCTCCACACTGCACCTTAGATGTTCTACCTTGGACCGAAGAGCACCCAAATCAAACTCAAAAGGAATTGAGCACGCCATCCATCCTGAATCAAGACAATTGATACCTGTTTGTCTCTTATTCAGTGATGTAAAATTGTTTGCCACTACAATGGTTCCTACCGGGGAGCTAGCAGACCGAGAGCAGCGCCATTCTTCTCAGAAGTTCATGACAAACTCACCAAGTCATGGCGCCCCCTACTCGGTGCACTTCCGCACTTCAACCTCCACCACCCTCACCACGACTGACATCAACTGTCAACTTTTGCACCTCCAAGATACCTTACGGAAAGTTGACATGATATAATTCGGAGAATATTGGTAAAAGGTTTGATTTCACAGCATATTTACTTTTCAAAAAAGGAGCAGGAAACCAGCACATACTTTCAATTACTGCAGAATCATTTTGGGTAGCGTTCGTAAGTTTCTTCCCTCTACTTCCCGTATCTGCGTGATCTGTGAATAAACCGAATAAATTATATGGAAATTACATTAAAAAGGTACCTTCAATTCGAATGTTGACTTTATACCAACTTGACAATGTTGGCTGTGTTTTACTGCCAAGATTAAATACACTGTAAACCCGAACAGTACTACTAACTTATAAAGATTGAGAACAATGCTATTAAAGTATGTTACATACAGGGATGTAGTGGAGGCTAAACGCACGTAAACGCCGTTTACACACCTCCCAAAATTAAGTGCGTTTATCCACCTCTACATTGCGTTTATCCACCTCTAAATTTCACGTTATTTGAGCGGACTTTGCTTTTCCAGTGCGTGATCGCCGATCGGTACATGATTCGAGCATTTGGGCAATTAATGACAGAGCAGAACGAGCTAGTCACGACTGTTTCCCGAAACAGTATGTCGCAAAGTATCGTTCAACCACGTTGGTTTATGACGTCTCGCACGTGGTGGACTAATAACTTATTTTAATTAATCTGTTTGAGATCGAATTAACGCTAGATTTTGTCATATAAACTACAGACATGGCATCTGAAGACCATTTCTAATTTTTCTCAGTTATTTTGCTTTATTACCAGACTCAATATTTGGCTCGTTCTTACATAGTAGAGCACGTTCGCACATGCGCAGTCTTCAAAAACGGTGCTTTAAATCTCTTGACAAACTAAAAGACGTAAATTACATTTGTATGTATTCTAAATAAATAACACGGGTTGTACTGAATGTCAGCTTGCTTATTTTGCTAAAGATAAGGATTTATTCAGTCTACATCTCATGTAAACTAGAAACTATGCTTCTAACCACAGCTCGAGAGCTGTCGTTCCAACCACACAAGTTTGCGATGCTGTTTGCGAACGTTCGTTGGAACGATGGTTTCGGGAAACACCAAATCGTTGAACTATGCTGATAACGACGGAACTTGCGACCATAGTTGGCTAACGATGCTTTCGGGAAATGCACCCCTGGTTTTTCCCAGGAGGTCACCCATCCAGGTACTAACCAGGCTCAGCCCTGCTTAGCTTCAGTGGGCAACCAGTCTTGGGCTACAGGGTGATATGGCTGCTGGCGAAAACACACGCTCGTGAAGTTACTAAACAAGCTGCACGAGAATGAAACTTGATCACAGCCACAACAGGAAATCATTAAAATGATGCAAAAAAAGTGATCATTTAAAAATTCATTACAGGCAGCTTAATGTAGGGAGCATGTCAAAACCCAACTGTAGGCCTACAAGAGATTCAGAGGGAATCAAGCCTGCACCAGGTTAAAGACTTTTCCCTCTACAGGGAAACACTGATCCACATTTTTCTGATAGACCAAACAACTAATCAATTAATCGAGGAAATATTCAACAGATGAATCAACTATGAAAATAATCCCAAATCCCTAATCATTATGCACAAGTGCATAGCATTGGAAGCCCTGGATATAAGCCTCCCTCTCGATCTCTCTTAAATATTTTTGTTCTCTCTGTTTTGTCATTTAGTAAACTTTATAGATTTCAACCATATTATTCCTTTTTGAGTCTCTTTAACAAGAACTTAGATTAATGTATGAATTGAATAGTGATTGTGTGACCTATGATGAGGGAACAACCAGTGATACCCTTGGAAGTACCATCAAATGATAGCCTACAGCGATGTCATCAGGATACACATACCGGTAGGCAGTGGCCCACCTTACCGGGTGACCAAGTTGTGGTCCACCAGAATTTATAGTTTACCCACCTCTTTTTTTTACCACATACACCACTGGTTACATAGTTAATGCAACTTAAAACAATAACATTATGAACAAGGAATTTATTTATATTTTTGTGTGGCTCAACATTTTTGAGTAAACAGTACTATTTATATGATCATTTTAGGTTTACTGAGCGACATAAAGTAACTTCATCCATGTCACAAAGTTGCAACGTCGTTATCAGAAGAATCCATTCAACATGGCGGATACTCGCAATCTGCTAAGCGTTAGCAAACACAATGCCGAAGTGAACCGAATCGAAAGGGAACTGATATTTAAGAAACACATATCTCTGTGAAATAGTGACTGTGTCTGATGTCATGCACGATCAAGGAAGAGAGATTTACCTCCATCCAGAAATTGTTCTTTAAAATACACATCTATATGTACAGTGAAAGTCAGTGCAGATATAAAGCACACTGCTGCAGCGACCCGCATCTCTGCGCTGTTAAAGGATCTATATTAAGATTAAGATCCTGATATAATAATGAATGCTGCTCGAGCTAATGCTCAGTGAAATATGGCTCGGTTGTGTTCCTGCACAGATGGCTGAGACTCATTGGCCGGACGCGCAGCCAATCAGAGGAGACCACGAGTGAAGAGTCAGCGCTGTGGGCGGGGCTTTTGCAAAGCACGTGATTGGACCACGGAGGAAGTACAAGCATTACTTTCATGGACTCTTATGTAGTCATAATAAAGTCACGTGTGGTACAGCGTTTTAAAGTGAACATGGAAGATATTTGTGTTTTTTGTCAAATTTCCCCTGAGACTATTAATCATCTATTTTAGGAGTGTCCCAAGACCCAAATATTTTGGAGAGAATTTGGTAATTACTTACAAAGAAAAGCAATGATTCCTGTTAACTTTGAAGAAGTTGATGTTATACTAAAATGTTTTTCATTTGATGGAGATAAAAATTAGATTTAATTACTATGATTGCCCGTTACTATATTCATAATGTCAAATGGAAAGAAAAAATGCCAAATCGTGGGATACCTATTGACGTAATAATAAACAAGTAAAATATATGTGATGCTGCATGTGATCTGTAACACGAACTTTACATGTATTGTATATTTTTGCAGTATGTCTGCAACTAGAACATGTAACAGAGTTAATACAATTTAAGAACAGTTTAAAAAAATTATATTTTAGCTGTATATGTGGTTTATACCAGAATAAATTGCAAAAAAAAAACTAATTGATAATATAATATATAAAAAAAAATGTTTTTACAGATAGGCTATAAGAAGCACCTGTGAAAAAAGTAGAAATAAAGCTGTATATGGTACACTGCTGAAATATTTAAAATATACAAAAAAAGTTTGTATTCCTCTGAATAAATCATGAGAGACTCTTGAACCTCAGAGTGAGAAACTTTATTGATAAAGGCAAGAAAATACATATGACAAATATACAGCAGTAGTAAAGAGAGAACTGTGTCTCTATTCATTATTATTTTTGTACCTGAGAGAAATATAAACAATAAAGGCTAATAAGATTTAAGATTTAATAATATTTTAAACCATCAAGTTAAATATAAACAATAAAGTGACACTGTTAAAATCTGACACTGAAAGAGAGCACAAACTCAAATAATCATCAGTATTTATTATGAAAAAAACACTAGAAGAACAAAAACACACTTGAAGAACCTTTAAAGTTCAGCGTTCTGCTTTAGATTTCGATACTTCCTGAAAAAGATGAACATAAAACGCCATAAATGAATAAATCTCACAGATAATTATACATGCAGTATCAGTTTGTGAGAAATGCCATCATCAATCATGTACCTGATGTGTGAATATGTGCTTGATCTTGTTCAGCTCTTCTGGATCTGATCTCATAAACCACAATAATGACAGTAGCCACGCCCACCAGAGCAGAGAGGACCAATCGGATCACAGCTTCAGTAGGACCACACCAGTGGACAGAGTCTGAGGAATAAACACATCAAACTGAGATCAGATCAGTCAATAAACACTAATATCAGCGCTGACATCAACTAATATTTCTGAATACACAGAAATATGATCAAATCTAATCAACAATCTTATATTCGGTTCCAGTTTTTATACAGTCTGTCATCTCAAACTGTAAAAGATTCAACAATTCAACATGTAAATAGTAAATAAGAATATTTGAAGGAGAAGAAAAATTATCTCTACTCACCATAGACAGAAACTCTGAATGCTTTTGATGAGAATCTTCCTGTAAACATCAGTAGTTCATAATCTCCAGCATGTTCAGTTCTGGTGTTTGTGATGGTCAGAGATCCAGTTTGATTGTCCAGCTTCAGTCTGTTTCTGAATCTCCCATCAAGAACATCATCATATACAGTGATTCTGTCGGCCCGTTTATTGATTACTGCTATTAAAGTGTTTTCATCTCCAAACCTCCACAGAATCACATCATCATCCTTCATTTCAGTAAGATCAGAGTTTAGAGAGACTGAATCTCCCTTCATCACTGACACTGACTTCACTTTAGCTGTCAAACACACAGAGAACAAACAGAAACAGGGTTTGCAAAGATTAATAGTTAAATCACTTTAAAATGGTTTACTAAATTGAATGGTTTAACATTTACATTAAAAAAAAAATAATAAAAAAATACAAAATTAAAAAGAAAAATCATGTATGAATACATTTGAACTCACCAGTGACAGCGAGAAAGAAACTCTTGATCTCACTGTTGATCTGTAGTTCATAATCTCCTTTATGTTCAGTTGTGGTGTTTGTGATGGTCAGAGATCCAGTTTGATTGTCCAGCTTCAGTCTGTCTCTGAATCTCCCATCAAGAACATCATCATATACAGTGATTCTGTCGGCCGTTACATTGATTTCAGCTATTACAGTGTTTTTAAACCTCCACTGAATCACATCATAATCCTTCATTTCAGTAAGATCAGAGTTTAGAGAGACTGAATCTCCCTCCTTCACTGACACTGACTTCAGGCCTGAATCACCACACACACACACACAAACACAAACACAAACACACACACAGACAGGAACAGGGATCATCACAGATAAAGACGGTCACTTGATTATAAAAGTAAATAGTTTGAAATTAAAATTTGAAATGAATATCATCATTAAACAATATAAGCAAAATGGAGTTGGGATTAATAATTGTATCTTTGTGCTGATTAAAATATAAAACAAGTGAAACTGATATTTAACTCACCAAAGACAGTGAGACTGAATCTCTCTCTGATCACATTGTTGATCTGTAGAATATAATCTCCATCATGTTCAGTTGTGGTGTCTGTGATGTTCAGAGATCCAGTTTGATTGTCCAGCTTCAGTCTGTCTCTGAATCTCCCATCAAGAACATCATCATATACAGTGATTCTGTCGGCCGTTACATTGATTTCAGCTATTAAAGTGTTTTCATATCCAAACCTCCACTGAATCACATCATCATCCTTCATTTCAGTAAGACCAGAGTTTAGAGAGACTGAATCTCCCTCAAACACAAACACTGGCTTACCAATCACTCCTGAAGAACAGAGTTTTTCACAGATTAAAGTTTTAAAATCACTTGATAATGGTTTGATGAAGCTTCACTAAAATACTTTTAATCATGTAAATTCGAAGTGATTAATATTCTGCAGCAGTTCAAAGACAAATGATGAAGAATAAAAAGAGAAATAGATTCATATATGGAACGATAACTAAAAATAGACACTTTTACTTTAATGTTTAATGTCACACTAAAACTAATGCTGTTGAGTATCTGAGCATCATATTTATATTATTTTATTTAATCAATCAATCTATAATAACTGAGTTTTGAATTCAAACTTGATCTGATAGAAGAGAAAAAAGAAAAGAAAGTGTTAGTATTAACTTAATGGAGGAAAAGAGTAACAAGCACCACTTAAATGTCCAGAAGTCACACTTACCCTGTAACTACATGAACAAGAGTATATTTCTCCAGTATTTAAGCAAAAGTTGCAATAGTTTTAGTTCTAAAATACCGACAGTATAAATAATTTGTTAATTCTTCTGGTTATTACCCCTTTATTCCTAAAACTTTACATGTTGTAGGTACACTATAATTACAGAAAGTTACACTGTAAATTAGTTTTAAATACGCAGTTCTTTGCGGGCTGTAATCTAAAGCGTTACCAAGCAAACTCCAGCAGCTCGAGCTCTTACTAGAACCAGGAAGTGTGATCATATTAGCCCGGCTCTGTCAACACTGCGTTTGCTCTCTATCAAACATTGCATACATTTAAAAATCCTGATGATTACTATAAACTACTATTACTAAGATCAGAGTTTAGAGTGACTGAAATAAACAATATCATAAAGCAACGAAAAGAAAAAATGGAGTTTAATTTAATTTTGTCATTAAAAACAGGTGAAACCAATAGTCTATTTAACCCTTTCACGTGTGATTCTGACTGGGTGAGTTTATCAACGTTTCCCCATTATTGTTTCCATGGCGAACCGTCATGATCTTGATTTAAAATGTGAGATGGCGCCGCCATGTTTGTTTGTGCCGCAGTTCAAATTGTCTGAAGAGTTTGAATCTGACAGTTATGTGACATCACTGAACAATAAGTCAAGTCAAGTCAAGTATATTTGTATAGCGCTTTTCACAATACAGATTGTATCAAAGCAGCTTCACAGTATTAAATTAAAATAATACAACAAGTTATTTGAAACAAAATAACAATTATTTTGTTCAGGTCTAAATGTTATAAATCCCATTTGTGGGACTCAGAAGGTTTACTCACTGTAGACACTGATATCACCATAGACAGAAACTCTGAATGATTTTGATGAGAATCTTCCTCCTGTAATCATCAGTAGTTGATAATCTCCATCATGTTCAGTTGTGGTGTTTGTGATGGTCAGAGATCCAGTTTGATTGTCCAGCTTCAGTCTGTCTCTGAATCTCCCATCAAGAACATCATCATATACAGTGATTCTGTCGGCCCGTTTATTGATTTCAGCTATTAAAGTGATTTCATCTCCAAACATCCACTGAATCACAGCATCATCCTTCATTTCAGTAAGACCAGAGTTTAGAGAGACTGAATCTCCCTCCTTCACTGACACTGACTTCAGGCCTGAATCACCACACACACACACACACACACACACACACAAACACAAACACAAACACACACACACAGACAGAAACAGGGTTCATCACAGATAAAGACGGTCACTTGATGGATTATAAAAGTAAAAAGTTTGAAATTAAAATTTGAAATGAATATCATCATTAAACAATATAAGCAAAATGGAGTTGGGATTAATAATTGTATCTTTGTGCTGATTAAAATATAAAACAAGTGAAACTGATATTTAACTCACCAAAGACAGTGAGACTGAATCTCTCTCTGATCTCACTGTTGATCAGTAGTTTATAATCTCCATCATGTTCAGTTGTGGTGTCTGTGATGGTCAGAGATCCAGTTTGTTTGTCCAGCTTCAGTCTGTCTCTGAATCTCCCATCAAGAACATCATCATATACAGTGATTCTGTCGGCCGTTACATTGATTTCAGCTATTACAGTGTTTTCATCTCCAAACCTCCACAGAATCACATCATCATCCTTCATTTCAGTAAGATCAGAGTTTAGAGTGACTGAATCTCCCTCAATCACTGACTCATCAATCTCTCCTGAAGAACAGAGTTTTTCAGAGATTAAAGCTTTAAAATCACTTGATATTCGTTTGATGAAGCTTCACTAAAATACTTTTAATCATGTAAATGTGAAGTGATTAATATTCTGCAGCAGTTCAAACTCAAAAGATGATGAATGAAAATGAGAAATAGATAAAACTGTAAGAATTGAGAAATTAGAAAATGCCGGATAGCCGGATGCCGGACAAAGGACCTCTCTGGAAATTAACATTTGAACTCCCCCTTGTGCACTATTGAGATGAAAGTCTCACCCCCGAAAAATCCTAATCTACATTTCATTCCCTCTTCCCTCCCCCCCCCCCCCCCCCCCTCTCATGCTCAGAGCACCTGAATTCACCCAAGAAAATACATAGTTTAATGTGAATGATTATCACCAAGTATTTTTCATGTTTGGTATCATTTGAAATGTCACAGTGCGACTGGTACAAATGTCTCATTTCCAAATAAGTAAAACAAAAGATAATAAGGTTTTTAAGAGTTTAGGGATAACTGGCACACAAAGGAAGGTGGTCCCTAGACAAATGGTCTCCTACGCCCCCCCAGCATGGAATGCAAATGTCCATGTTTCCATGTGAAAGAGGTTCTGTCTATATAATGGAATGCAACGAGAAGATCGGGGCCTTCTGTTACTCAGATGAGCCAATGATGTTGAAGGACCTCAAAGAATTCAGCATCATGTATTTTAATGTCGGGTTCGCATCTTTTCTCTTTAATCCAGAGCTTTTGATGTTTTGAATCGATTATCTTTGAATTGATTATGAAATTGGCATGATACATTTACCTGACATAATAAATTGTTACATTTGATTATTCTAACTGACTTTGACATTATTTTCATTAAAGAGTTAAAAAGAATAGAGAACATTCGCTCACATTTAATGATCCGCAGATATCATTAAAACCTTTTCATTTATGGAGTCAGATGAAATAACGAGAAAATACATATTCAAATGTATTGCATTTAATCAAAAATACTTTGCCTCGAGAAAAGACAGTAACAGAGACCTTCCACTCTGGTCAGACACCGGACTTTGGGCAGATCGAGCGTGGGCTTACAATATAATCAATAAATGCATTAAAAAATAGTAACTTTAATCTACTTTCTGACTAATTTAACAAGTAATTTATCACATTTATCAAATTTATTTACCAGAACAGAAACAACTGAAAGCAGAAAAACACATTTAAAACTCACCATCCAGACGCCACAAACACAAACAGAGCAAAACTAATTTGAGAAACATTTCCTTCACCGGTTCACTGAAAAGCCCACGATAGTAACTCTTAATGTCTGAAACACTCAGATTGATCTGAAAGATAACTTAACTGAGAAATGTATCTGGTTGTGCGTGAATCCTCCCCCAACCTCAGTCAGTTTCCGCTCACACATCCGTCTCCTTTAACATCACGGAAATCAACAAGCTTTTGCTGATCTTACATTTTCAAATGAATTCTGGCCCTGAATGAAAACTAATAGCAGAAGAGTGAAATATTGGATTAGATATCTGTATCTACTGGTGTGTTATTTAGTGCTGTGAGCTGTCAATCATATTTGACCTCTGACCTGTGACTCTTATTTGACTGTTGATGGATTCACTTTAATTTCAGTGTAAAGATGTTTTGTGTGGAGTGGAAGATTGTGAGCTTCTTATTAGCAGGAGAGAAAATGAAGAAACGCTTCAGCCACAAACTACTGACACACACAGAGACGACAAACATCCAGCAGAAGCTGCTTATCCACCGACAGATCAAACCACACACACAGATGTTTGTACTGATAAAATAAAGAGAAAAACCACTGCAGGGTTAATTTAGACTCAAAAGCCAGTTAATCACATGTATAATGTTTGTCTGTGTTGTTACAACAAAATTCATGAGTAAACATTAATGCAAACATACAGTAACCTGTAAATGTAATCGTTCATTTAGAGAAATATCATTTGGTTACCAGAAAGTGTTGGTCATGGGAAAATTTGATGAGAAATGCAGAGTTCATTAATCAGATGTTTTGCTTTTGATTGCAGACTTTGATATTTTGGCGAATCTGAGCAAAATTAAACACATGTGAGTTTTTCTTGGTCATTTCTTCTGAAAAAAACTGAAATGTTTAGATTTTCTACCATAGAGTAGAAGTGATATTTGATAGCAGCCTTTCTTTTGAAAGCCACATTTCTGGCATTTGTAATACTGCTTTTTTAATCTTAAATTCTCAATTATAACATATGATATCACTGTCAAATGCTGAAAAGTTAATTCATGCATTCATGACCTCAAGGCTAGATTATGGCAATGCTTTAACGATAGGCCTTATTGGTAGATGTTATCTGAATTAAAATGAGATCAGATTAAACTGTGTGAGAGTTTGGAGTGTTTAAAAAGACGTACAACAGTTATATAGCTAATAAATGTGTGATAAAAAGTGTATTTACAATTTCCACTTGGAACTTAAAACAACACAATAAAACTAGAATGAATTAGACTGTTAAAAGCGTGGAGTCCGTTTGCACTATACCATAAAACAGTCCATAAGAATCCTAGCGTGTTGATAATGTGAGACGTGTCCACTGGTGTATATGCAAATCCCACGGAGGTGATAATCCAAACTGTGCTGGAAAGGTAAGTCCACAAAGGAAACCCCACCGTCCAGTGTGCTGGAGATCACCATACGGTCATAGTGTGAGCAACGACCCCCAGGGTGCTTCTCAATACTGTAATTGATGCTTCCTCGTTCCCTCGCTCCTCCGTCCTCCAGCTTGTGACCCGGAAACTGATCGTACTCAGCCATCTTGAAGGACATCTGAATTCTTTAATTACACCATGAGGAGGCAAGGAACGAGGAGTGAGAAAGCTTCCTGAGGAGTAATGAGCGAGGATACACAAGACACAAGGAAAAAAGCGAGGGAAGGAAACAAGGATGCACAAATAAGAAATGAGAAGCAGAAGGGTCTTCAGCCGCCCATGATGTCTCTGTGCTGTCCTCTGATGGAAGTGCTGGACCGTCTGCTGGACCGGGGCCTTGGGAACGATAAGGTGGATCTTCTGGATCCGCCGATAGAGCGAGCCCTGGTGTTCCCGCAGTTCGATCCGGTTGGTTGGTGGAATGATGGGAGAGATGGTAAGTCCCTGGAGAGAGTAATAGGCAAATGCCAAAAAATCTGGAAACTGGACCAGAGTATGTTGCTAAAACAGGTCAGTAAGAGAAGTCACAGAATGTTTTGACCAACCTTCTTACTTTTTGGGCCCAGTTTGTAATGTAAATGAACTAGAAGAGCAGTGGATGGTGCCGCTCCTGATTGGGGCGACCCCTGTAAGATTCAAAATAGAGACTGGGACTGACGTAAACATTGTGGCAGAAGAGACTTTCAGCACACTGGTCCCAGTAAAGACACTAGAGACAGCTAATGTCACATTGGATATATTGTGCTGTTTGGGGTCTCAAGAGACGGATGAAAATGTATATAAAAAAAATTTAACACATGTAATTTTATTCATGTTTTTACTTCACATTTGAGCAGTTTTGGGAGGAAATTTATATACATAAATTAAAATATATATATTTTTAAATAGGTTTTTATAAAATAAAAATAGAAACTTTTTATGTAAAATTCACTTTATAAAAGGCCCACATTTCTAAATTTCATTCATGGGGATTACATGGATAATTTTACATGGTTTAGTGTAAGATTTTTGCCCATCTTTGTAAAATAGCCCGAGTGTAAACCACAAACGAACAGCACAGAAGGGTTAAAAGACTTGCCGCAGCCATATGCTGTGTGTTGCCATACCAATGCTTTAAAGGGTGAAAGAAGAGTTGCAGAGGATCGAGAACAATGGTGTCGTACACTCTAAAAACTCCTGGGTTAAAAAGGGACCAACTAATTTATGGGTTATTTCAACTCAGAAAATTGGGTTATGCTTTTTGACCCAAATTCTGGGTTAAATACCTGACCCAAATGTTGGGTTTAAAAAACCCAACATCTGGGTAGAAATAACCCAAAAATTAGTTGATCCTTTTTTAACCCAGGAGTTGGGTCAAAAATAACCTAACTTAACCTCACTATCCCAGTATGCCTTATTTCAGAAAATAAAACTTTGTTTTACATTATATTACACACTTCAAGCACTTTTACATTTTTATTGCATTAAATTAAAATCTATATGAAAAAACACACACTTGGACATGTTTATGTTCCTATTTATTTTAGGTCACACTGTACTAACAATATTAGAAATAAAAAATAGAAAAATAAACAACAATTCTCAGAAGAGCCTCAGGAATTTAAGCCTGGGGCCAACTTTGGGACAAGATTTTTGATAGTGTCCTCATCAAAGAGAAGAAATGCCTCCTCATCTATGTCTTCATCTGAAAGACAGAAAACAAGACAACATGAGTATTGTTAATAAGTTGAGACAATTGTGAACCACTCACCAGACACTCTTTCATTATCAAGCTAACAAATAATCACTTTTAAGGGAATGCAGTGGCTTTTTTTTTTTGTGGCCCAAATTGCTAGTTAACTAACGTGGTTCTTTTGCAGCATTAACGTTACCCATTTTGTGTGAATGACATCTTTTCTTTCATTAAAAAGTGTAATGACATTAATGCAAAGGTGAATATCTTGCCCATTCTTATGCATAACAGCTTAAAGACAAGGCACAACAAAATCTTGCACTGACACATGTAAGTCTTATTAAAAAAAAAATTAGATATAGAGAGATGATATAAGGGCAACAAGAGTAAAATGCTCACCTCTAAAATTCTCTGTCAGCTCAGACAGCTGCCACTCAGTTAGCTTATCAGCGACAAAACTGTCCATTCAAGATGACCTGGAGAAAACATAGCAATATAGAGGTTAGCAACAATTTGAAGACTTGACCCGCTTCTTTAACTCTCACTACTTCAGCCAGTAGAGCACTATATAGCTAATATGATAAGCACGGCGCAGCTGGAAAACATAACTCAACTATTGTGTTGCCTCGTCGCTCTGTAGCCGCGGCTATGGGGTTTGCACACCGGACGAGAAGCGCCGCGTCGCGTCTCTAGGACAACTCGAGGTATCGCTCACCGGACGTGCAGTCTCTCAAAGGGCTCACACACCGGACTTTAAAATTCGAACACATTCTCTATGAGTGTACACACACCGGCGGCGCCATCCGGCGTCTGTCCGCGACACCCATAGATACATATATAGTGTATAACAGTTATATCTATGCGCGACACCCAGCAACGGCTCAGGACCGTGTTCAAAATGTGATAACGTTACCTCGAGTTGTCCTAGACGTTGTCGTGATAGCCACGGCCACATGCCAACCACAGAATTACCACGGCTAACGTTACTCTCAACGTATTTTTTTAGCAAATGGTGATAAACTAGCAACAGGGACATGGACACAGGAAAGTTTACATTACATAAACACTGAAAATACTCTCTTACCTTGAATATAGATGAAGTTGCACCGATGAAGCACAGGCCAAAACGGATCGAGCGCGAAAGCGACGGGTATTTCAAACGACTGTTGTGAGAAAATTCCAGAACGACTGCGGGCGAGAGAGAGAGAGAGAGAAAGCCAACCCTATAACCCAGAACATGGGTTACTCTTTGAAAAATAACCCAGAAACCCAAACAACCCATGAATTGGGTCAAAATATTAGCTATATAACCCAGAAAATGGTTACTCTCTGAAAAAATAACCCATAATTTTAACCCAACACAAATAACCCAGAAAATGGGTTGAAGAAATAACCCAGGAGTTTTTAGAGTGTAGAGAGCGTGTGACACAACCAACCGAATGGTGTGTGCCAATGGCACCCGTTCTGAAGAGGATCGGCAAAGGACACGTGTGCATGGATCTTAAAAGACTGAACGAGGCAGTAAAACGAGAACATGTTGTGCTACCCACTGCTGATGAGATTATTGCTAAGCTTAGTGGAGCAAAGGTGTTCTCCTCCTCAGATCCCTCTCCACCCAGAGCGCTGCAGACTCACCACCATTAGGGAGATTTCAGGAGGCTTCCCTTCAGGATCTCGAGCGCTCTAGAGATCTTCCAGAGGAAAATGCAGGAGACGCTTCAAGTGCTGGAGGACTGAAGGTCTTTATGAATGACATACTTGTCTATGGGTCTTCCCGGGAACAACATGACCCTCGTCCGGAACAAGTGCTGTAGAGAGTGGAGTCTACAGGGTTAAAACTGAACACGGAGACATGCACGTACAGACATAATTCGGTTCTGTGTCCCCTTATTAATGAGACAGGAGTGCAGATAGATCCAGATAAGGTGGATGCCATCCGACAGCTGCCAACACCACAACATCTGCAGGAACTGAACAGGGTGCTTGGCATGGTGAATTATTTGAGGAGGTTACATTTACATTTATTCATTTAGCTGACGCTTTTATCCAAAGCGACTTACAATTGCTATATATGTCAGAGGTCGCACGCCTCTGGAGCAACTAGGGGTTAAGTGTCTTGCTCAGGGACACATTGGTGTCTCACAGTGGATTCGAACCCGGGTCTCTCACACCAAAGGCATGTGTCTTATCCATTGCGCCACCACCACCCCAGGTTCATCCCCAACCTCTCGACAGTAAACCAGCCACTGTATGAACTCCTCAGGCAGAACAGTATGTGGATGTGGACACACACACACACACACACACACACACACACTTACAGCAGACAGCTTTTGAAAACATCAGAGAGCTGCTCATGAAGGCACTAGTCCTCGTATATTACGATGTCGCTAGGACCACTGCTAGCATACTAGCATACGGCTCACTGATGCAGAAAGTCGATATGCGCAGATCGAGGAGTGTGTGGCCAGCGTGTGGGCATGTGAGAAGTTTGAAAAATACTGTGTGGCTTGGATGAGTTTAAGCTGGTGACGGATAACAAGCCCCTGGTTCTTCTCATCAACAGCAGGAGCTTATAGATAACGTCCCAGTACGATGTGCCAGGAAGAATTAAGGCAGTTATGAAGGCAAAAGAGGGTCAAACCTGCTACTAAGTGTCCAGTGAGTGAATTCATAGTGTGTATCTTACAGTGTTAATTTTGGCAGCCATTTTTGATTTAGTCTTAGTTTTCATCTTGAGACGAAAATACTTATTGGTCTTAGTCACATTTTAGTCATTTTGTCTTTCATAGTTTTAGTTGACGAAAAGTCATTGCATTTTTTGTCAACTTTTAGTCAAACTGCAGTTACCGACATTCATTTTGGTAGCTATTTATATGTAGTCTTTAGACAAAAAATGTCCTAAATTTGTTTATCTCTAGGCCAATTCAGTTAAGCTTATGAGAAATGTAAATTAAGGTAACAGGCTGTATTGACATTGCACTCTTTAGCAGTAGCACTTGTGCAATTCTACATACCCATTTTCATTAGTTCAGTGGTTTTTAGAGTGCCCTACCCTCTGGTACCCCCTCTCTTCCACTTAGACTGCAGTCACACTCTTTCCATTAAGGGACAATATTTTTTAAATATTTTTTTTTACTTAAACAATGTTCAATAAATATGCAATGATGGGAAAAACGAAGTGATACCGGTACTTTTAAAATATTAAATTAAAGCCAGTAGTAAGTCACTGTCTTTATGAGTGAGTCATGGAGTCATTCATTCATTCATTCATTCATTCAGAAAGGAAGCAAGCTGCTATTTTTATGAACGGGTCATTGAATCTCACGATTCGTTCAAAGCCACAGATTCGTTCACGAATCACCGCTGTGTGCTGCAGTTCTGCTGTGGCTTTCGTTGCAAAATAGAGCAATAAGCCTACTAACAGTCAATGAGGGTAACGGGGAGTGAAGTTGTTAGTGTCCCATGTATTGTTCAGGAATCTAATGGCTTGTGGATAAAAACTAAGTCTTTTTGTCCTTGATTTCACACTTCTGTATCGTCTCTCAGACGGCAGGAGTGTGAAGAGGTTGTGTTGTGGATGTTTATTGACCCTGATGATGTTGTGGGCCGTCCTGATGATGCTGGAGCTGTAAATATCCTGAAGTGATGGGAAGGCTACTCCACAAATGAACTGTGCCTAGTGAAATTAACTAGTTGCTTTTATCACACGCTGGAGAGCTTTCCTATCCTGATCAGTGCAGCTTCCAAACCACACCGTGATCGAACTGTCAATCACACTTTCAACTGAACATCTGTAAAAGTTGCTGAGGATTTCCTAAAATGTACACCGCACTGTTCCCTCAAATAGTGCCATATTTAAGGGTATACGGGGTGATTTCGGACACAGCCATGATCAAGACGATCTGCTGAAGTTCAAACTGAGCGTCAGAACGGGGAAGAATGGTGAGTAAATAACTCCTGATAACATGTGAGTTCAGGGTGAGCCACTAGATGGAGGTGTTGCTCCTCAGACGAGACCACAGAGACCAATCACACTAGAGATTTAAAGACTTTATCGTTGGAGGAAATGAAGCATTGATATGTTGTTCACTGATGAGACCCAAATATTTTGGAGAGAACTCATTATTTACTTACAAAGAAAAGCTGTGACAGCAAATAACTTTACATCTGAGGCGTTTAAAGACTCCATTTGTCCATTATTTATTTCTAAAGAAACACGAAAATGTATAAAAGGCTCCATTACCTTGTATCTTACGTTATGGCCCCGTAGAAGCAGTTTTTGTAAAAATAGGCTAACGATTGCGTCATAGCCACGCGACTCTGTCGCACAGTAGAGAGATTACCGTATGGACAGGAGGAGAAGCTCGTGGGTAATCAGGGGGACGTGGAGGCAAAATGACAAAGTAATTAATCAGAATACTTAGCAAAAGTTTCTCCTGCTCCAAGCTCATGGACACCTCCTACTCACACTCTCCGCCTCTGCAAGTTTCAGAAGGGAATGATTCAGATTTCTCTTGGCACAGCTACTAGAAGACAGACGGGTTGCTCACGTCACATCTACGTCGTCAAGCTCAGTTTGAGTCTGCGCAGTACGCTCAGCCATCAGGAAGTGAGTGCTTCTAATTGACTTCACTTTTACTTCTCCTTTGAAACCTATGGGGTTGCAGTGTCCAGTTTATATACTGTCTATTACTCCTGTATGTAAATTATGTTTTGTTGTTATTAAAATGCAAAGATGGCAAAAGTACTCACTTCCCGTACTCAAGTACAGATACATGTGTTATAAAATACTCTGGTAAAAGTAGAAGTACTGATTTAACTTATTTACTCAAGTAAAAGTAACAAAGTACAGGCTTGGAAATTTACTTAAAGTATAAAAGTAAAAGTAGCCTTGTGAATGATAACCTTTTTTTTTTTTTTTATGCAAAGCTACCTGGACCACACTAATGTTACTGGAGTGCAAGCTGAGAAACCTAAGTGGATATGGAAAAAGGTTCTTTATATGCCATTGCCTACATTTTAAATGGATGTCAACATCACATAGCCTATATGATTATTGTGACAGAGACTGGGACTCCAGGTTAATGAGATTCTGACTGAGTAGCAAGATATGAATTCAATTGTGATTCTGTGAGAATTCACAGACCCAGTTTCTCTTTTTTAATCTTCCCCTTAACATTTAAAGGAATCTTCATGTAGGCTATGTAATGATTTTTCTGCGAATGAATGCCGCCGAATCTGTCGAGTCGTCTTGTAGTGATGGGTCAAGTGCAACGTATATTCCCATCAAATTAACTGTTCACAAAGACCGGTTTGCGAACAGTCCCAAACCATTCCCTTCCGTTCCCTTTAGTTATTGTTGCTGTGTCCGACAAGCGACGACACTCTCACACCACACCATGTTCTCACACACTTAAACACACATCTTAGAGCAGAGAGGAAAGTGGCAACTGGTCGGGTTCACTGGATAACCCCACCCCCCTGCCGTCTAGAGAATCGAGTGACGCTAGAGCTGGAATGGGCGCCGAGTTAATCCGCCTCCTCTCAAAAGAAGTCGAGGAGCTCGGACTGGAGTGGTTTACCCCCGCGGAGCCCATATGCAGGACGAGTCCGGAACGACCCTGCCGTGTTTAAGGAACTGCATAGCTAGACTGACTTGGCCCTGCGAGCCACTAAAACTACAGCCCAGGCTCTTGGCAGAGCTATGGCCAGCTTTGTGGTGTTGGAACGTCACTTATGGCTCAACCTAATGGAGATCAAGGATGCAGACAAGCGCTACCCCTTTCTTAAGTGCCAAGGTCCCCAGTCTAAGATAAAGCTGGATCCTTCGCCTCAGAAGCCTTCCTGATCCTTCAGGAAAGAAGAGGAGTAAACTAAGTCTCGTCGTGGCCAGACCACTCCCCAGACAGCCTCGAGTTTGCCTTCCAAACCTCGTTCAGTTCGGGGTGTCTGAAGCAATGTGTTTTTTGCAAGCATTGGGGCCCTTTCAAGTTCACGCTCCCATGCAACTGACCGCTGTTATAGCGGACAAAATAAAAAACAAACATACTCAATAAGAGAGCAAATTACCCCTTCCAGTTATCTCGAGTGCCAGTTTTCTGCACAGCGGCCTGTCGCTTGAACCACTTCATTCCTTAGACACCTGTGACGGGGCTTGGGAATCCATCTCTGGGGTGTCAAGTTGGGTTTTGAACATAATCAAATGAGGTTACTCGCTGCAATTCGCTTGCAGGCCTCCCCACCTCAGGGGCGTGGTTTCCACTGTAAGATTTTTGTATTTGTAGTGATTCGTCAATTTAGCTCAAAGGAATTATTAATTAATTTATAGGGAATTCGAAATAGTCACTTATTACAACCGAGCAAATGACTCATTCGCGGTTCATTTGAACTGGCTGTAACTATCAACACTGCAACGGATATAAATATCCGAACTATAGAGAAACACTATAGTTAGCAAGGTAACTTAGATCAGAAGTTTAAGACATTAAATTCGTAAGCACACAAGTAATTCTTATCTTTAAAATACAAACAAGACTTTATTGATTATTCTAACACATACAACTAATATCTAACACAAACACGCACACACATTCATTCAAGTTGCAGAAAGAAAGAGAGTGAGGAAAGAATGAGTTTTAAGAGTGAGATGATGAAATCCCAAGTTTCTATATGCACTTATAAGACATAACCTGAACGAACCATCAAGCACTAATTTAACCCTTCGTTTCTTAGGTGGGTTATTAAATCTATATCAAATACACCAGTTCAGTTTAAGAGTCTGGAGTTCTCTTACGAGAGTCCTCTCGTACTGCGTTTTTGTAAAAACGCTACGGGAAAAGTCTCTTTTCACGAAATACTGAAGCAAAAAATTATCCTTAATTTTCATACATGTAAAGCGCGTTGCGGCAGTGCTTAGCTATGGCGAGACGGCTTGCTCGCTCATTGGCTGCTCTGCAGCAACTGCATAAGCCTATCGAGCGAGGCCTGAGGTGACGTCAGGCCAATGAGGACGCTTCGCGCCCTCCTAGCCATTTCCCGCCGAGACGGGTGTGGCTAACCTCTATATAAGGAGCTCGAGAAGGCTGATTCACTTGATTTTTCATCTCTTCAGCGAAGCTCTCACATCGCTGGATCACGAGGAAGCAAGCGTCGTTTGAGGCAAGCACTTCAGCGGGACGAGCCACTCGAAGCTGCTGGCAACGCCGCCTTCTACAGCCGTACCTGCTGCGCTTTCCGACGCTATATCCTCTCATTACTCTGTTCTTGTGTGTGTGTGTTCGCCCCGCGACACTCACCCCCTAAAAGAGCTGCGTCTTTTTAAAGATGCCTTCGTGTGGCTCGTGCCGAGCCCCACTCTCCCAGGGAGACCGCCACGTCATCTGTGTTTCCTGTTTGGGAGAGGACCATGCAGCGCTCGCGCTCGCTGACGGCGGCTGCCCTCACTGCGAGCTTTTGCCGATGGTGACTCTGCGGACTCGCCTGGCATCCTTCTCAGAGTCTGCATTCCCCGCCGCGCTGCCGCGCCGCAAGAAGCGCCGCTCGCAGCGGGTCCCGGAACCCGCTCCAGCCCGACCAAGCTCGCCGGTTCGCCCGCCTGCTTCACCGGCTTCTCCTGTTTCACTTCCTGATGCTCAGCGCCCGCAGTCTGCCGCCGCTTCATCAGAGGAAGTCGTTTCCGAGGCCGCGTCGGGGGAGAAGGATTCCTGCTCTCTGCTAGCTTCAGGCAGCGAGGACTGGGCGAGCTCTGAGGACCTCGCGCCTCCTGCCCGCAAGCCCACTACGAGAGCCAACATCGAGAAGGAGCTCATGTGAGTACTCGCGCTGGCCGCGGCGAGCCTCGGCCTCGAGTGGTCTGCACCGGAACTCCCCTCTCGTACCCGGCTGGATGGTAGCTTCCTCCCTGGTGAGCGCACTTCTCCGGAATCTAAGCCCGCCCCCTTTCTTCCTGAGCTTCATGAAGAAGTGGCGAAGGTTTGGAATGCGCCCTACTCTGCGCGAACGCGCTCGTCTGTGTCGCCAGCATTTTCCTCCTTGGATAATGCAAAAGAACGAGGCTACCTTTCACTTCCGCCGGTGGAACAGGCGATAGCGACCCACCTTTGCCCGCCCTCTGCTGGACGGCGGACTAAACCGGTGTTGCCTTCTAAAGCCTGCCGCATGACGTCGACGCTGCTCGCGCGAATTTTCTCCGCCGCTGGGCAGGCTGCGTCAGCACTACATGGCTACGCTGCAGATATTCCAGGGTGATCTCCTCCGTAAGTTGGATGAGATGGGACCTGAAGCTATCTGCATCGCGGATTTGAGGAGCGCTTCGGATCTAACACTCCGCGCTACCAAGTCTGCTGCACAAGCCATGGGAAGATGTATGGCTTCCGCCACTGTTGCTGAGAGACACCTATGGCTTACGCTCACGGAGATGGCTGATTCCGAGCGCAACGCGTTTCTCGACGCCCCGCTGTCTTCCGCTGGCCTTTTCGGTTCTTCTCTCTCCGAGTTCGTGGAGAGATTTACCGAAGCCCAGAAAGCGTCTCAAGCCTTCAAGCACTTCCTCCCGAAGCGCTCCGTTTCTGCAGCGAGTCGTGAAAAACAGACTCCGCGGAGTTCTCAGCCTCAGCCCCCGCCTTCTGCCACATCTTCACAGCAGCGACAGCAGCGACAGCAGCACAGCTCTAGGTCCCGCTCTCGCTCTAGGATTGTGGTAAAGCCGGAAGCCCCGAAGAAGTCCTAGCACTCCTAGGAAAGTGCAGGTGTGTGAGTCCCGTTGCGGCCGGTCTCTCACCCAAGCGCGCCGCTGTTTCAGTCCCAAGACTTGCGACTGTTCCAGCGTTTTCTGCAAGACGCAAGCCCGCACAGTTGCCCGCTTGCCTGCACACAAAAGCCGTTTTCACGGCTACCCAGATATATCCCGAAAAGAGTGTATTTTCTGGTGTCCCGGCCACGGCCGATGGTGCTATAAATGTAGTGTCGATGCCCACTCCTCAGTGCCCATCCCTACACATAAGCACAGCCCTACACTTAGGGCTCGCGCACATAAAATCGACTCAGATCGATTGCGCTTCAAATATAGTGAAAGTGCCCACTTCCCAGTGCCCACATACACTATGTCTCACAGACCACAGGCTCTCTGTAAAAACGAGACCTGTGCACGCTCGCTCTGCTCAGGCAGACAGCGCGTCCAAAGCAGTGAATGTGCCCGCTTCCCGCCCACATTTACTCGCAGACATGAGTCCCGCGAGACTCGCTCAGCCCTCCCTCACTCAGTTAAGCACTGTAGTAAGGTCGAGGACGAGCGTTCTGCCCGCTGTAATAAGCGCGCCCCCCGCCTCGAATGCCACAGGCATAACGCCTATGTTATCGCACCCCGAAGAACAGAGCGCGCTTCGCATCCAGCCCTTAGCCAGCCATGCAGAAGCATGGGCAGCGCTTCCAGGGGTTTCGGACTGGGTGCTAGGCATTATAAAGAGAGGCTTCTCGCTACAGTTTTGTCGACGCCCTCCCCGCTTCACAGCGCGCGTCGAAACTTCGGTGAATTTAGAAGTAGCACACCTACTTCGCGCCGAAATATCAAAACTGATAAGCAAAGGGGCGATAGAGCATGTACCCCTAGCTCAAAGCGAAGGGGGGCTATACAGCAGATACTTTCTAGTTCCCAAAAAGGACGGTGGTATCAGACCCATACTGGATCTAAGACGGCTGAACAAAGCATTAGTGAAACGCAGTTTCAAAATGCTCACGACCAGGAAAATCCTCGCGCATGTTCACCGAGGAGACTGGTTCATGTCGATAGATCTGAAGGACACGTATTTTCAAATACAAATAGCGTCACATCACAGGCGATACTTGAGATTCGCCTTCGAGGGTCAGACATACCAGTATACAGTCCTGCCGTTCGGCTTGTCCCTGGCACCTCGTACATTTACGAAATGCATGGACGCAGCGCTCGCTCCTCTCAGACTCAGAGGCATGCGAGTGCTGAACTATTTGGACGACTGGCTGATCCTAGCTCAATCACGATCACAGCTCGTGGAGCACAGAACCATTTTACTCGATCACCTCGAGAATCTTGGTATCACAGTCAATTGGACGAAGAGTTCACTGAACCCCAGTCAAACGATTTCGTTTCTGGGTACCATTCTGGACTCACAGTCTATGACAGCGCGGCTGTCGCCACAGCGCGTGCTGCACATTCAGCGCGCAGCGAGATCTTTACGCTGCGGCGCGACTACCCCGCTCAGGACGTTTCAAAGGATGCTAGGTCTCATGGCCTCAGCATCACCGGTTCTTCAGCTGGGCTTGCTCCGCATGCGCCCTCTGCAGTTCTGGTTGAAAGCGCGAGTACCGTGCGGAGCGTGGGTGTCCGGCCGGTTACGTCTCAAGGTCAATCAGAGCTGTGTGACAGCCCTAATACCTTGGTTGGCGGGCGACTGGTACCGATCAGGTGTAAGCCTGGGGACTTCCTCGGGAGTGAGGATGGTGTCGACAGACGCATCCACCTCGGGATGGGGAGCGCTGCTTCTTCGGCCTGTGGTCGAAACGAGAAAAGCTCCAACACATCAACTGCCTGGAGATGCTGGCAGTGCACAATGCGCTGACGCGTTTTTGTCCCCGAATCAAGGACCAACACGTCGTAGTCCGTTCGGACAACACGGCCATGGTGTCCTATATAAATCGCCAGGGCGGTCTGAGATCCACATCCCTGTACAGGCTGGCGAAACGCCTCCTAATATGGGCTCAGCACAATTTGCGCTCGCTGAGAGCAGTGCATGTGCCTGGGCTCCAGAATGTGGGCCCAGACAGGCTGTCCAGGAACAACATTCCCCTGGGCGAATGGTCTCTACACCCGCAAACAGTCCGGCTGTTGTGGGAAAGATTCGGCAGAGCGGAGGTGGACCTATTCGCGTCCCGCGAAAACGCTCATTGCCCCGTGTTCTTTTCCAAGAACGACAGCGCGCTGTCCCACATGTGGCCGCGCTGCCCGCTTTATGCCTTTCCCCCCGTCTCCCTCCTGCCACAGGTGTTAGAGCGGGTCAAGGAAACGAAATGCTCAGTGCTGCTTGTAGCACCGTTCTGGAAGAACCAAGCATGGTTCCCAGTCCTGATGCAGCTAGCAGACATAGCTCCATGGCCAGTGCCATTGAGGAGAGATCTCCTCTCGCAGGCCAGGGGCTCGATTTGGCACCCACACCCGGAGCTGTGGTCCCTTCACGTGTGGGCGCTCAACGGTTATCCGTTGACCTCGCAGAGGGAGTGATAAATACCATCACTCAGGCCAGGGCGCCGTCAACTCGGCGGCTTTATGCCTCGAAGTGGTCGGTTTTCTCCGGCTGGTGTACAGCTCGGAGCCTATCACCTCTCGATTGTGAGGTGACGGAGGTTCTCTCCTTCCTACAGGAGCTGTTGGATAAGGGCAGATCCCCTTCCACGCTCAAAGTTTATGTGGCGGCTATTACAGCGTTTTCTGGAACAACGCTGGGGCAGTCTCTAGGAAGGAACGATTTAGTCATCCGCTTCCTCAGGCGAGCTAGGAGGCTAAATCCTCCCAGACCTCCTTCAGTCCCTATGTGGGACCTTTCTACGGTTTTGGCGGCCATGAAAGGTGCCCCTTTCGAGCCTATCCAATCTATTAGCCTCAAACATTTGTCTTTCAAAACAGTGTTCTTGATGGCTCTCGCTTCGGTGAAGCGCATAGGCGACCTGCACGCGCTCTCTGTGAGCCCAGCGTGCTTAGAGTTTGGACCTAACGACTCTAAGGTCATACTCAAACCTAAGCATGGCTATGTGCCAAAGTCCCTCAACACACCATTTCGGGCTCAGGTTATCTCCCTGTCTGCCCTGCCGGGATCAAGTGAGGAAGGGGACTCAAGTTTTCTTTGCCCCATTAGGGCTTTAAGAGCTTACGTGTCCCGCTCTGCTGTCTTCAGACAGACTGAGCAGCTCTTTGTCTCGTTCAGTGGACGTTCCAAGGGAATGGCTGTGTCGAAACAGAGCTTATCCAGATGGATAGTTGACGCCATAGCGCTGGCTTATACTGCCAAGGGCCTCCAGTGCCCATTGGGAGTTAGAGCGCACTCGGCTTGGTCCAGCGGGATTTCCTTACAGGATATATGTACGGCGGCGGGCTGGGCCTCGCCGTCTAAATTTATCAGGTTTTACAACCTAGAGGTTCCCGCCTTGCAGGCTAAGCTACTATCGGTATAGCCGATTCAGCTGTCTAACTAGAACACTGAAATCGCATGCGCAACGCGCTGCCGACTGTCTTATGGGCAGAACTGTGTAAGACCCACATTTCCCACATTTAGTTCAGGTTCCCCCACCCTGTCTATGTGATGTCATATTCGCGTCTGCTGACGCAACATGTAAAGTACATTAAGAATATATTATATTATATTTATAATATATAAAAAATACATTCTAGAAACTAAATCTAACCACTCATTTAAAACTGGGGATTCTTGCTTTATCCAAAAAATTATTGCATTAAAAGCTGTAATTCTCAGCATTCTAAATAAATATACATCATATTTATTAAGTAGCATAGGTCCTATACCCAAAACTATATTTTGTATCTTTATATATTTAGTTTCTTAAGGCTACTTCTTAAGGCTACTTCTTAGGCTACTTCTGTTCACTAAAGTACTTCTGTTCGCTAGAAGTTCACTGCAACTTATCCAACATCCTAAAGATAAATTATAATAATTAGAAGATATTTCTAGTGTTATAAAATATCGCATATTAATTTTCCAAGCAAAATGTATATTTTAGTCAGAATTATTGCGCTCCTATTTACCGCGCATGCGCGCAGCAGCGCTTGTTCAATTTGAAGATTAGCAGCAAAATAGATACATTTGCATGACTTTCTAACATTTACAGATGGAGAATATAACTGTAAAATGTAAGTTTTGCACTGAGGAAAAAAAAAAAAAACATGTCACAAACGAATAAAACAGCACAAAATATAGGCTGTTTGATGGTGGATCGATTTGATCCACGATCGACCTCTAGGGCTGCTTAAGAAACGCGTGCACACGCAATTATCTAGACTTGATAAACCTGGATCAAATTAGTGAGATTGCGTGAACTTCAATTACCTTTTATGGAACGACTTTAGCCCCAACTAATTTGTTAGGCTCATTCAAGTCCGGTTTTGGAGTTTAATCCCTGCTTTTCTAAGCGGCTTTTATGGAACAGCCCCCTGATCAGTCAATAAACACTAATATCAGCGCTGACATCAACTAATATTTCTGAATACACAGAAATACGATCAAATCTAATCAACAATATTATTTTCAGTTCCAAGTGAGGTTTTTTTTACGGTCTGTCATCTCACACTGTAAAATGATTAAACAGTTTAATATGTAAATAGTTAATTAGAATATTTAAAGGAGAAGAACTATGTTTGCATGAACTATGCCGTTTCCAGATCTGATGAAGGACCTTCGCCTGGACCCGGTGTCAACGCAGTGCTGACGTGCCAACTAGTCTCTCCCTATGGAGGATCCCTTTCCCACTCTACAGATAACGCGTCGTCGGGAAAACTCAATTTGCGTATCTACCCCGAATTGATAAAATAAAATAAAATTCTGAATCAAAACTATAAGGAAACACCAGTAATTTGTTTAGGTTTGGTTTGTAGGGAATTCCAAACCTGCACACATATATTCAAACGCACATAACTATAGAACCCGTTCTTAATGCGCATCTGAACGCCATCAGCGTTTCTCACAGGTTCGCGTTTAAAGTCTGTGTAGAGAGAATGGTGTCGTCTTAGCATCCCCTAATTTAAAAACAAATGATCGTTGCGACGGAAGCGAATCAATCAAAACTAACTTTAGCTGGAAAATAACTTTATTAAAGAACCGCTATAAAGCCAAAACAATCTTACGTTATATTATACATTTATCTCTGTGAAGCTGCTTTGAGACAATCTACATTGTTAAAAGCGCTATATAAATGAAAATGACTTGACAAATGACTTGACTATGGCCTTTACTCACAATAGACAGAGATTCTGAATGCTTTTGATGAGAAAAATCTTCCTCCTGTAATCATCAGTAGTTGATAATCTCCAGCATGTTCAGTTGTGGTGTTTGTGATGGTCAGAGATCCAGTTTGATTGTCCAGCTTCAGTCTGTCTCTGAATCTCCCATCAAGAACATCATCATATACAGTGATTCTGTCGACCCGTTTATTGATTTCAGCTATTAAAGTGTTTTCATCTCCAATCCTCCACTGAATCACATCATCATCCTTCATTTCAGTAAGATCAGAGTTTATAGTGACTGAATCTCCCTCAATCACTGACACTGACTTCACTTCATCTATCAAACACAGAGGGAACAAACAGAAACAGGGTTTGCAAAGATTAATAGTTAAATCACTTTAAAATGGTTTACTAAATTGAATGGTTTAACATTTACATAAAAAAAAAAAAAAAAAAAAAAAAAAATCATGTATGAATACATTTGAATTTTTTCATTAAAAAACAGGTGTAAACATTTTTGAACTCACCAATGACAGCGAGAATGAATCTCTTGATCTCACTGTTGATCTGTAGATCATAATCTCCTTCATGTTCAGTTGTGGTGTTTGTGATGGTCAGAGATCCAGTTTGATTGTCCAGCTTCAGTCTGTCTCTGAATCTCCCATCAAGAACATCATCATATACAGTGATTATGTCGGCCCATTTATTGATTTCTGCTATTAAAGTGTTTTCATCTCCAAACCTCCACAGAATCTCATCTTCATCCTCTATTTCAGTAAGATCAGAGTTTAGAGAGACTGAATCTCCCTCATTCACTGACACTGACTTCAGTCCTGTATCACCAAACACACACACACACACACACACACACACACACTGTAAAAAATTTCTAACCCTCCCAAATCAAAAATTTCAAGTGACCGATAACATCTAAATTTTTCAATTGGCCCAAGTGAAATTCTGTAAATTTCAATTGGCCCAAGTGAAAATCTGTAAATTTAATTTGATAATTTACAGAATTTCACTTGGGGCAATTGAAAAAT
This sequence comes from Rutilus rutilus, assembly GCF_951802725.1. Classification (NCBI taxonomy): domain Eukaryota; kingdom Metazoa; phylum Chordata; class Actinopteri; order Cypriniformes; family Leuciscidae; genus Rutilus; species Rutilus rutilus. Next base: position 7,084,120 of record NC_140222.1, on the reverse strand, counting down.
TTAGATGTTATCGGTCACTTGAAATTTTTGATTTGGGAGGGTTAGAAATTTTTTACAGTGCACACACGCACAGAAACATCACAGATTAAGACGGTCACTTGATGGTTTATAAAAGTAATTCGTTTGAAATAAAAATTCGAAATGAATATGTAACGACACTGAGTCAGTTAAGGGGATTTATTAGCTCAATGAGAATTAATATTCATAAGATATGAATATTAATGTGCCGTATACACAAATTAATTTATTCTAAATAGGGGATAAGTAGGTAGAATTTATACGTTTAATTAGGGGAAATTTAGGTAAAAGTTAGTGTTCATTTATCATGCAAATTATTATCTGTCCGGCAGACAATATGTACGATTCCTGAACAGAAAACTATCAGTCTATAACACCGACAAGATATCCTTCTTGTGGCCACAAAGAACGATACTTTAGGGTTTATAGACAATTTAGATATTTTACTGGTAGAACTAAGGTAGAGCTCGGATGTTATCACACTTTCAGGGATTTCAGCAATGTAACAATATGAGACAGATTCAATTTCATAAGATTATAAAGTTTTAATCAAACAACTAAGATTACATGTACTAATTCAATCACGCAGGAGTAAATATGCATAAACAAACAACAAACGATCGCAATAAGACATAAAATAAAACAAAGCAAACAGAATAAAAATGATAACAAGGTTATGAGAGGGAAAGAGAAAATGAGAGAGAGGAAAAGAGAGAGTTTGGTTGTGTGTAGGTGTGGCAGCGTGTATGTGGGAGTTTGGGGAGCACGTGCGTGTGTGTTTGTCTAGGAGCACGTGCGTGTGTGTTCAGGAGCACGTGTGTGTGTTTGTCTAGGAGCGCGTGCGTGTGTGTTCAGGAACACGTGTGTGTGTGTGTGTGGATGTGAGTGTGAGTTTAAGAAAAGGTGTGAGATTGTGTGTGAGAGAGTCAGAACAAGGAAGAAGGCAAAACAGTTTAAAATGTTACTTTTCAACGAGAATTGCTATAGCAATTTCTAGACAACTTAAAACAGCATTTCTTTTGGATCTGCGAATTTAAGGATATACAGTACTTGTTTGAGGCCCTCTTGTGTGTGTCTCGTGTAACAAAGGCACCTGGAACGCGTGGTCAGCCGCTTCGTCGGAGGCGAGGTTTGGTTGCGATGGTAACTCAGAGAGTTCGTTAAACTTAGCCCCAAAGATAACTTAGCCTTAAGTTGGTTTCGTTGGTTTGTATGAGAATTATCAAACTGAAATAAACTATCAAGAAAAGAAAGACTTAGAGTAAAAACAAAATAAAAGAAAACGATGCTTCTTGGAAGAAGGAAGGAGGCGGGTCTCTCTCTCTCGAACTGCAAAGTTTAGAGAGCCGGCGCGTGTTTTTGAAGGGACCACAGCCACGCCTTCCTCCCGTTCCGGAGCCAATCATCTGGAAGGGCGTGTTGTGGCCGCCTCCTAAAAGTTCACGCCTCTTCCGACTTGTACTGAAGCAATAAACTTATTTGTAAACATTTATAACCTGACATTAATAAAAGACTGCATCCTCCATCATTTTGGGTTAAAGATTCAACACCGTTGGGTTGTTTGGCACAAAATGATACCGCGAACGGTGATTCTGTGATCTAATAACACAAAGATACATGATGTCTCGGGATTTTACATGCATATCACATTGATTATAAAACAATACAGCTTATAGATATAGTAATTTGGGTATTGAGATCCTGAAACACAACCAGAAATACAATTTATATAGTTTATAGGGTATTTGTAAGCACACGTGGTCAGGATATAGTATGGTCTCTTTGTGTTTTGTGTGTGTGCGTCTGGCGTGCAGAGTCATTCGGAGTTCACGCCTCGCGCTGAACTTTTGCTCTCCGAGCCGGGGGGGTGATGGGCTATATGTGTCTACGTGCGTTTTCCAATCGCAGGGCTTTTGGTCGGACACTTGTCTTATTGTTCTGAGGTGTACATCAGTGTCTACGTGTTAATCAGTGTTTAAGAAGACCCATAGGGGATTTGCGAAATTGCCGACATCGCGGCGCCTTGCTCCTCGTGACTTCCTGTAGAGGAGTAAAACAAAATGTTTTTTGTTGATTCAGGAACAAGAGAGGTGTCTTTAGATGGCAGTCAATGAGTTACTGAGATGATAGGCGCCATCTGTTGTTTGTAGACAGTCCAGGAAGAACAGAGCCTGTTTGTTGATTGGAATGTCAGATAGCTTTAATCAGCGTAAGCCACTATGTCTTGCTATCAAGGAGGACAGGGGTTTTTGGCAAATGAAGATCCCAGTAAGTTAATTTGATCAAGGAGACTGGGAGGGGGAGTTGATAAGGGGGTAATGTCAGTAAGTTAATCATATAGGGAGAGCTGACATTCTGACCATCTCTTTTGCGTCACAAATATCATCATTAAACAATATAAGCAAAATGGAGTTTGGATTAATAATTGTATCTTTGTGCTGATTAAACAAGTGAAACAAATATTTAACTCACCAATGACAGTGAGCCTAAATCTCTCTCTGATCTCACTGTTGATCTCTAGATCATACCGATAGGCTAGTTTACTCACCAAAGACAGCGAGACTGAATCTCTTGATCTCACTGTTGATCTGTAGTTTATATTCTCCAGCATGTTCAGTTGTGGTGTTTGTGATGGTCAGAGATCCAGTTTGTTTGTCCAGCTTCAGTCTGTCTCTGAATCTCCCATCAAGAACATCATCATATACAGTGATTCTGTCGGCCGTTACATTGATTTCAGCTATTAAAGTGCTTTTATATCCAAACCTCCACTGAATCACATCATCATCCTTCATTTCAGTAAGATCAGAGTTTAGAGAGACTGAATCTCCCTCCTTCACTGACACTGACTTCACTTTAGCTGTCAAACACACAGAGAACAAACAGAAACAGGGTTTGCAAAGATTAATAGTTAAATCACTTTAAAATGGTTTACTAAATTGAATGGTTTAACATTTACATAAAAAAAAAAAAAAAAAAAAATCATGTATGAATACATTTGAATTTTTTTCATAAAAAAAACAGGTGTACACGTTTTTGAACTCACCAATGACAGAGAGAAAGAAACTCTTGATCTCACTGTTGATCAGTAGTTTATAAACTCCAGCATGTTCAGTTGTGGTGTTTGTGATGGTCAGAGATCCAGTTTGATTGTCCAGCTTCAGTCTGTCTCTGAATCTCCCATCAAGAACATCATCATATACAGTGATTCTGTCGGCCCGTTTATTGATTTCAGCTATTACAGTGTTTTCACCTCCAAACCACCACTGAATCACATCATCATCCTTCATTTCAGTAAGATCAGAGTTTATAGTGACTGAATCTCCCTCCTTCACTGACAGAATACCAAACCCTCCTGAAGAACAGAGTTATTCACAGATTAAAGCTTTAAAATCACTTGATGTTGGTTTGATGAAGCTTCACTAAAATACTTTTAATCATGTAAATGTGAAGTGAATAATATTCTGCAGCAGTTCAAACTCAAAAGATGATGAATGAAAAGAGAAATAGATTTATATATGGAACGATAACTAAAAAAAGACACTTTTACTGTAATGTTTAATGTCACACTAAAACTAATGCTGTTGATTATCTGAGCTTCATATTTATATTATTTTATTTAATGAATCCATAATAACTGAGTTTAGAGCTGAATTCAAACTTGATCTGACAGAAGAGAAAAAGAAAAGAAAGTGTTAGTATTAACTTAATGGAGGAAAAGAGTAACAAGCACCACTTAAATGTCCAGCCCGCAGAAGACACACTTACCCTGTAACTACATGAACAAGAGTATATTTCTCCAGTATTTAAGCAAAAGTTGCAATAGTTTTATTTCTCAGTGCACTTTTGTTAAAAGAAAGTCCTGTATAAATGCACAGATATGGACCCTATATATTTTTTAAAAGCCTATATGTATTGGTATACTGTTATTACAGAACGGTTTGCAGTGTTTGTTCTCGCTAAATTTCTCTCAAATGTAAGATTGTTGTATTATAATAGTAGAATAAGTAACGCTTAGCTCTAAAATACCGACAGTATAAATAATTTGTTAATTCTTCTGGTTATTACCCCTTTATTCCTAAAACTTTACATGTTGTAGGTACACTATAATTACAGAAAGTTACACTGTAAATTAGTTTTAAATACGCAGTTCTTTGCGGGCTGTAATCTAAAGCGTTACCAAGCAAACTCCAGCAGCTCGAGCTCTTACTAGAACCAGGAAGTGTGATCATATTAGCCCGGCTCTGTCAACACTGCGTTTGCTCTCTATCAAACATTGCATACATTTAAAAATCCTGATGATTACTATAAACTACTATTACTAAGATCAGAGTTTAGAGTGACTGAAATAAACAATATCATAAAACAATGAAAAGAATTTTTTTTTTTTTTTGTCATTAAAAACAGGTGAAACCAATAGGCTATTTAATCCTTTCACGCGTGATTCTGACTGGGTGAGTTTATCAAGGCAACATTTATTTTAGAACGTTTCCCCATTATTGTTTCCATGGCGAACCGTCATGATCTTGATTTAAAATGTGAGATGGCGCCGCCATGTTTGTTTGCGCCACAGTTCAAATTGTCTGAAGAGTTTGAATCTGACAGTTATGTGACATCACTGAACAATAAAAATCATTTTGTTCAGGTCTAAATGTTATAAATCCCATTTGTGGGACTCAGAAGGTTTACTCACTGTAGACAGCGAGAATGAACCTCTTGATCTCACTGTTGATCTGTAGTTCATAACCTCCAGCATGTTCAGTTGTGGTGTTTGTGATGGTCAGAGATCCAGTTTGATTGTCCAGCTTCAGTCTGTCTCTGAATCTCCCATCAAGAACATCATCATATACAGTGATTCTGTCGGCCCGTTTATTGATTTCAGCTATTAATGTGTTTCCATCTCCAAACCTCCACTGAATCACATCATCATCCTTCATTTCAGTAAGATCAGAGTTTATAGTGACTGAAACTCCCCTCCACACTGACACATACTTCACTTCATCATCAGCAATCACTCCTGAAGAACAGAGTTTTTCACAGATTAAAGCTTTAAAAATCACTTGACATTGGTTTGATGAAGCTTCACTAAAATACTTTTAATCATGTAAATGTGAAGTGAACAATATTCTGCAGCAGTTCAAACACAAAAGATAAATGAAAATGAGAAATTAGAAAATGCCGGATAGTCTGGTTGAAGAGCGACCAGACCCTGAGAGGACAAAAGGACCTCTCTGGAAATTAAAGGGATAGTTCACTTTGAAATAAAATTTTGGTATGTTTTAGCTTACCTCAAGGGCATCCAAGATGTAGGTGTCTTTTTTTCCGCAGTAGTTTCAATTTTTATATTATTAGGTCAAACCGTTCTTGTCTGTCAGTCATATAATGCAGGTCTATGGTCACCATCTCAAAGAGCATGCACAGAGAAGTCCAAATGAAACAATTCCCCATCGTAAGTACACATTGATGGCCTAAGACACGAAACGAGTGGATTGTGTGAGAAAACGAACAGTATTTATATCGTTTTTACCTCTTGTACACATCCAAGATCACGTCCGGCACTTTCTGGCGCTTGCGCAGACTAAGCCAGAACGCGCGCGCCCTCAGATCACTTGGACGTGGTTGTGTAGAGGTAAAAACGATATAAATACTGTTCGTTTTCTCACACAAACCGCTCGTTTCGTGTCTTAGGCCATCAATGTGTACTTATGATGGGGAATTGTTGTCTCTTTGAGACAGTGACCACAGACCTGCATTATATGACTGACAAACAAGAACGATTTGACCTAAAAATATCAAAATTGAATCTACTGCGGAAAAAAAGACACCTACATCTTGGATGCCCTTGAGGTAAGCTAAAACATACCAAAATTTAATTTCAAAGTGAACTATCCCTTTAAAGTCCCTGTAAAGTCAAAATTAAGTATGTGTTCTGAGTTTGTCATACCACCGAAAAATGTGTTATTAGCCACCCAGCCCAATTTCAATGATTAAAAAAGCCGCCAAGTAAATAAAATAAGCTATCAAAATCTCGAAAAAATGAGCAGTAGTCTCAGCTCTCAAACGCTGGGGGCGTGTCCGCTGGCTGCGCTGAAACCACGCCCACTCGCGGGAAATATGACTCGCGCACAAGGGGCAACATTCTGATCTGAAAAATGAAGCCTACCCGGAAGTGCGAAAAACTGCAATACATCGAAAATCCGCTAGGGGAAGGTCCCAAAAGGGAGCAAATGTCCATAGCCCCCATGTTAAAATGTCCGTTTTCACAGCATAAATTCATGGTTTTACAGGTTGGTCCCATGGACTTTTACTGTATTTTTCGATAGGTTCCGAGTGCCTGACAACGGCGAGGGTAGTGAATTTTTTTCTAACTCGTTAGTTTAGATAGTATTTAGATATAAAATGTATGACAATAAGGGCGTGGTTAACTTTGATTGACAGCTTGATTGACAGTTGAAAGGCAGCGCCACGGAGAATGACAACATAAGAAGCGCCATTTTTTAATACAGTTGACATATAATACTACTGTTTCTGTATCATGAAATGTAGTTTTAAGAGTTTTTCAGGCGAGAATGTAGTTGTTTAAAGCTCAAATCTGTGGTTTGTTTATAAAGATTTATGAAAATTGTATCCAGTTGTGAGATCCAGCGATGACCGGGCGCTCGGCGCATGTACCCCGCCTGGAACAGCTTTTCATCGGCTAGACGTTCTGAGGTTTGGCGCGGACTCTGGCGTCTCTGTAGTGGTTAAACATGAGATATAATTAATCTTGTCTATATCTAACGGGCGATTTTTGGTCTCGTCACTCTCGTGAATCTATAATTTCTTCCCTGGCCAATCGTTTTGGCTGAGGGGAAGTTTCATAACTTTATAAGCTATATTTAACTTGTACCGTTGTATGGTTAGACTAGATCGCGCGCATGACTTTTTATGTTTGACTGAATTGTTTGCCTTATTTGTATAGCTTCTTGTAACTTTACCTTTTACTTATACATTTATAATAGCTAATATTGATAAAACTGAAATTTAACAAAAAGAGACTGGGTTGAGTTGTCATTTTAAATTTTAATACAACGAATATGATCTGTAATGTTGTTTACTGCTGTTTAGTACAAATGCACATATTGCCTGGACCATATTAAAATGTTTAATATTTTTATATTATATTTTAAACGAAAAGAGATAACGTTAGGTTTGTGTTTTATATTTCGTTTTGTTATAAATAGGCAAACGTTATGTGCAGTGAATATAATCAATACGCGTTGCCTGAACCACATTTGTGTGGCTATAATGTTTAAGATTTCTTTAAATGAAAACGAAAAGAGTTAGTATGGTGTTTTATAACATATTTCGTTGCCTAAAATATACACAGAGATAACCGGAGTAGCACAGCGAGCTGAGTGACGCGCGCTGCGTCAGAAGGTGGGCGGGGTTAGGGTTTCCCAAGATTTTCCAAGATGGCGCCGCCCATACCCCCCATAAACGGCTTCAAACCCGTTCTTCAGAAAGTCTATGGGTGACGTCACAGACGCTTTGTCCATATTTTTTACAGTCTATGCTCGCGCACAGCTCGTGCATGTCGGCGCGACGGGAGGATGAAGGCCGAAGCGGACAGCGGGAGATAGTCGGTTCGGCCCCATTCACCAGTAACAGCGGATTATCAGTGAATTCCAGTTGTCTCCAACGAAAGTAAACTATCCTGATCTCTACAGAGGCGGGTGTGGTGGTGATCATCAGCTCTCCATCAAGGTAACGTTAGCTCTTCACAAGATAAATCCACCTCTTCTTGATATGATCATTTTTCGGAAATTTAAATAAGGACACCGATCTGTTTTCTAAGTGATTGCATCCAGGGAATACGCATTTACATGACGAAGGCATAGCCAGAGCCGTGGGCATAGTAGCTAGCAAACTGTAGGCTGTCTGATAGTAACTCGCGATTGAGCGATAGGCTTAGTGACTCCGTGCGTCATCAAGTAGGGGCCCAATCAAGCTCCGGGGGTCGCAGTGCGTCATCGAGCCCCCGTTTTAGCCCCGCCCAAAAAATCCGGCTCACAGCAAGGGTGAAAAACTGTTAAACGGTCTAACTCCACAATTTAGTACTTCACAGTTCTCAGTCTTTGTAACATGTTTTAGCAATACATTTCTAGCACTTATAATGTGTTTAGAATTTTTTTGTAGAATTGCCTTTACAGGGACTTTAACATTTAAACTCCCCCTTGTGCACTATTGAGATGAAAGTCTCACCTCAGAGTCATCCTAATCTACATTTCATTCCCTCTTCCCTCACCCCCCCCCCCCCTCTCATGCTCAGATCACCTGAATTCACCCAAGAAAATGTATAGTTTAATGTGAATGATTATCACAGAGTATTTTTAATGTTTGGTATCATTTTAAATGTCACAGTGCAACTGGTACAATGTCTCATTTCCAAATAAGTAAAACAAAAGATAGTAAGTTTGGCATGAAGAGGAATTACTAAGGATCTAGTGTAATGACTACACCACCTGGGAATTCTCAACCCAGGAATACCAACCTAATAAATAGGCTGCACTGATTTTTCCCCCAATAGGACAAGAGACGTGGATGAATAATTTTTTTTATTTTTTTATTTTTTTTTATTAACCTTTAATCAGTGTTTGGGGTCATTATGACCCCACTGGACTTTTCTTTCATTTTTTTAAAATGTTACCTTCATCTCAGGGGCATGAAACTCTGGGACTTTTCCAAAATAACCTATCTAAACATTCACAAAAAAAATGGACTTGATTTGGTTGTTCTAAAGGTGTGTAATTTATTTTTTTTACCTTTTAAGGTGTTTGGGGTCAAAATGACCCCACATTGAAAATGAACGGGAAAATAAAAAAAAAAATGACTTTTTTTAATTTTGTTTGTCAAAAAAATAAAATTAAATCCATTATAAATCTGAAAATTTCTACATATAAACCAAGGTCTGGTCCTAGAGCATAAATAAAAAGTAGAACGAACTTTCTATCTCTCACACATACACACACACACACACACACACAAACACAAACAAACAAATGTATGTTTTTGCAACAGAGAGCATTTTTACAGAAATTGGCAAATAAAATAAACAAAACTGGCATAAATCTAAAAAAAAATTACATTTAAATCAAGGTCTGGTCCTAGAGCATAAACACAAAGTGGAACGAACTTTCTATCTCATACACACACACACACACAAACACAAACACACACACACACACACACACACACACACACACACACACACACACACACACACACACACATGTATGTCACTGCAACAGAGAGCATTTTTATAGAAATTGGCAAATCAAATAAATAAAACTGGCATAAATCTAAAAAAAAAATTACATTTAAATCAAGGTCTGGTCCTAGAGCAAACCCAAAGTGGAACAAACTTTCTATCTCATACACACACACACACACACAAACACACACACACATGTATGTCACTGCAACAGAGAGCATTTTTATAGAAATTGGCAAATAAAATAAACAAAACTGGCATAAATCTGAAAAATGTCACATATGCAACATGGAACAAGCTTGTTCCCACACACACACACACACACACACACACACAGTCATGTCATAGTGACGACTTGTAATGTTTCTGCAAATGTATGTATAATAATTTGATAATAATTATATAATTAATATTATATAATTATAATAATTAATAATTAATTTGATAATAATAATTTGATTTTTTATGTATTTCAAAATGTTTATATTAAAATATATATATATCAAAGTTGTGAAGAGAAGTTGAATGAGTGAATGAATGGTTCTCTATGGCCCTCTATTGGATACATTTGGCAATTGGCCATTAATTCCGTACCCATAAGAAATAAGTTTTTTCGACTAACCTTTAGATGGCAGTATTCTATCCCTAACACATAGAGCAATGTCCAAAAACTATTTAGATTTAATTAAGATCATCATTTAAGTGATTTTTTCTTTAAAAAATCATTTTTCATGAGCCAATTTATGGCCTAGTTATGTAATTGTGCAGTAAATAGGTAAAAAACTTCAAAATTTCCACAAAAACACAGCATAAATGTATAGTTGAGAAGTAAATAAAAAAAATGATATATAGTTTTCCATATAAAAATGTATATTTCCTTATGCAATCGCTCTTTAAAAGTTTGGGGTCAAAATTACACTTTTTTAACACTGATTAAGGGTTAAAGGACACCAATGTAATAAATAGTTCAAGACAAAGACACAAGGAAAATATTCAAAAGAATACTAAAGCGCTGACAAGCACAAACTTCACAATTAATACAAAAGAAAATACACTTAGTCAGAAGGGCAGCACTCAAGTTATCAGACAACAGGACTGAGTGTGGCCAGCAGAGGGAGGCTCAGTGAGCACCACAACACTCAAATAAGTAGCTCAAGGAATACACAAAAAAAATAATAATAATACTGTGATACTGATGCTTGGTCGAGCCTGTAACTACAGCAGTCGCAGAACGCCTGCAGGGATCAAACGCCGGACAGTTGGCACTTTTTGGCGAGCGCGAAGCAAACTGAGAGTTCCATCCAGACTCTTATCAGCTCCACATCAAAGATTGACTGCAGTTTCCTGGACTGGAAACGTGCTACAATACGAGCCAAAAAGACCAACCTGTTTTAAACTGAGCCGTTTGAGTTGAAAACATGCCTCCAAAAAAAGAGGCAAAACAGGAAGACGAATATGTGACTATTAGCAGTGTAAGTGAACTGCTGCGGCAACAAAAGGCAATGTATATCGCATTATTGGAACAACAACACAGCAATTTCAAAGGCTTTGTTAAGCTAATAATGGATTCCACTAACTCTAGATTTGAGTCAATAACCAGGGAACTACAAGAAATAAAAACCAGCCTGCAATATACACAAAAAGAAGTGGATGATATTAAAACTGAGACAACAGATTTGAAGGAACGCAGTACCTCGATGCAAACTGATATCTTTAAAGTCTGTGACAGTTTGCTGGCGGTCTCGGACAAAATGGAGTATCTGGAGAGTCAAACCAGGTTGAAATAACCTGGTATTTGACGGGATACAGGAGTCACAAGGAGAGACCTGATCAGAGACAAAGGAGAAGATAAAAAAAGTTGTGAAGGAAAAATTACAGCTGCAACGCGAGGTGGAGGTAGAGAGGGCTCACCGTACAGGAAAACCTGGAGGAGACCGACCGAGGCCAATCGTGGTAAAACTCCTAAGGCACAAGGACAGAACGGAAATACTACAAAGATCCAAAAATCTAAAAGGTTCCAGAATATACATCAACGAAGATTTCACAGAGGCAGTCAGAAGGAAAAGAAAAGAACTCATGCCGGATCTAAGAGCGGCGAGAGAAAAGGGGGACATTGCCTATTTACGGCAGGATAAACTGATCATTCATCCCCGGTCCAGCACACCAAAACAACCAAGGCCAGCTAATATCAACACACAAACAGGTAAGCCTATGATATGTTGAAATTTTAAATCCCACTATGTCACGAAATAAAATTCACACACATAACGGAGATAGTCACTCACTACAAAGATTGGTTGAGTATGAACACCTGGAACTGAACACCTTACAATACACGGAACACCATGAACAGGACATGGAAAATGACATTGATCCGGTGAACAACTTTTTTGCCAGCATCAACAATAATTGTTACTATTACACTGATGAACAATTTAAAGGAAAACTCGGTAACTCTAGCGAACTCTACTCACTTCTTCGCTGATTTTCCCTTTTGTTGTCGCATGTTTTCCCCACGAGCTCCCCCTACAGCTGTGGGGGGGCGTATATTTCACAACACGGTCGTAAAAAACTCACTTGCGGCGGCCTCCTCCCCCTCTCTACCGCTGCTCATGTGCGTTTGTTTTGATCGGAGCAAGCCAACTGTATCGCGTGGAGCTATGTCTACCGAGGTGGGTAATCTGGTAATACATCATACATGCATGTTTGTTTATGTCGAATTGCCGTAAAGCAATTTGTGTTTCGCGCTCATTCTCATTCTCGTTCTCGCTTCTCACGAGACTTCCAATTTCTATCTTGCCGGGACGGTAGTCCCCAAGTTGCAAGGTTGGTTTTCCGCCTGGGAACGCTGGGGGGAGCGGGGAAAGTCACCAATATCACCAGAACAGGTTGTTTAACCATCCAAATGATTTCTAGACAGTTTTATTACGTTAAAAAAGTTACCAAGTTCTCCTTTAACAGTTCAATCAAGACCAATCAGCAGTTATCTATTATCCACTTTAATAGCAGAAGTCTGTATGCCAACTTTCACAGTATCAAACACTATCTAAAACAATTGAAACAGCACTTTAATATAATTGCAATAACTGAAACATGGATAAACAGTGAAAAAGGATCAGATTTTGAAATTGAAGGATATGTAATGTCTTCTATTAACAGAGTAAATTAGAGTGGGGGTGGTGTGACACTGTACAGTATGTGGACAAGGATTTAAATTATAAGGTGGTGGAAAAAATGTCAATGGTGGTGGATAATTTGCTGGAATGTGTCACAATAGAAATATGTATGGAAAAAAAGAAAAATATTATTGTAAGTTGTATATATAGTAGGGGTGTAAGAAAAAAATCGATACACTTGAGTATCGCGATATTTTATTTTGCAATACTGTATCGATTTTCAAAAACGCAATATCATAATAATGATATCAGTGACCACCTACCAATTTTTACAGTGTATGACAATAATTACAGTTTAAACAGACAGGATAAAAAAACATTTTCCAAAAGGGTCAGTACAGAAGAAACAATGGAGGCATTAAAAGTTGATCTGCTAGCACAAGATTGGGAGTTTATGGATAATGAAAAAGATGTAGATAATGCATATGAAGAATTCCTAAGAATATTTAAATTACTATATGATAAAAATTGCCCAATTAAAATATTTAGTAAGAAACAAAAACAAAATGATAAACCATGGATTTCCAAGGGATTACAAAATGCTTGTAAAAAGAAAAATACACTTTATATAGAATTTATAAAACACAGAACTATAGAGACTGAAAATAGATACAAGAAATATAAGAATAAGTTAACCGATATTATGAGAACTTGTAAGAAAGAATACTACGCAAAACTATTAGATAATAATAAAAACAATATTAAAGGTATGTGGAACATCTTAAATAATATTATTAAAAATAATACCAGACAGGCTACTTTTTCCACATTACTTCATTGATAATGATAAAAATATCAATAATATGGAGGAAGTGGTGAATGAGTTTAATAATTTATTTTGTAAACGTGGGACCTAACTTAGCAGAGCAAATTCCAGTTCCACAATCATTAGAAAATAAATATAATAATCTAGTAGAACGAAATCCCAGTTCAATATTTTTGACAGCAGTTGATGAAAAAGAAATAAAAGATATTGTTAAAGGATGCAAAAACAAACCATCCACTGATCATGATGGAATAGACATAAAAATTATACAAAAAGTAATAGAGGGGATTCCTAAACCACTAACGAACATCTGCAATTTATCATTTTTAACCGGCAAATTTCCAACAAAAATGAAAATAGCAAAAGTCACCCCTCTATACAAAACTGGAAATAAGCCGCTTTCCGACCGGAGGAACCTTTTCACAGTTCCTAGAACTATTGGCTAAAGTACCCGGATGTCGGCGTGTTCGCACCGCAGGAACTAGGAACGATTTTAGTTCTAGGAACTCCATTTGTAGGAACTAATTTGGGTCCTACTTCAGAGTAGGGTCTAAACCAGCACTATAGGAACTATCCGTGACGTTAGTGTACGCTGATTGACCGAACGCACGCGGAACACCAGCACCCGCCATTTTTAAAACAGCTAGAATGTAAACACACAGATTATAGCCTATATATTTACTCCATAAACTAACTATACAAACATGGAAAACAGTGATAGATGGGTCTCTAAACCTTTATGCTGAAGAGAAAATCCAACGCAACTTTGAGGGGACCAAGCCAAACATGATTGTTTATCTGCCCAGCTAGCAACACTGGACATCAACCACACGGCATAGGCTAATAACCTTTTTTCTACTGTCTACTTTCTATAACAGTTCTATCTAATAAGATATTAAACAGTACTGTTAGACAGATCGCTAACTAATAAACACAGAGAATGCGAGCATTGTTTGCTCTGGCGTTCTCAGCGCCGCCAAAATAAAGGTGGGTCGCGCCGTCAAAATAAAAGTCACCGTGCTTGCGTCACTCCCTTACCCCTCCTACCAGTTCCTATGGCCACTTGGCCAGTGCGAACGCAAACAGCAAAACCGAGTTTGGGGAAGATTAGTTCTTAGAACTGTTTAGAAGTGGACAGTTCCTAGAACTAAGTTCCTAGAACTACTTGGTCGGAAAGCGGCTATAGACACCACTTCACAAATTATAGGCCTGTCTCTCTATTATCACAATTTTCAAAAAAAATTGAAAAACAACAGATTAGAAAAATTCATCGATAAAAATAAACTACTCTCTGACAGTCAATATGGATTTAGAAAAAAAAAAAAACTCAACAACATTAGCACTAACAGAACTCATTGAAGAAATCACAAACGCCACAGACAAAAATAACTATGCAGTTGGAGTATTCATTGATTTAAAAAAAGCATTTGACACAATAAATCATGAAATATTAATCAGTAAATTGGAACGAATCGGGATCAGGGGGGTAGTTTTAAACTGGGTAAGTAGTTATCTGAGAGACAGACAACAATTTGTGAATATAGGAGAGTATCCATCTGAATGTTTGAGCATGGCTTGTGGTGTCCCACAGGGGTCAGTGTTGGGACCAAAGTTATTTTGATTATACATTAATGATATTTGTAAAGTATCTGAAGTATTGAATTTTGTATTATTTGCAGATGATACAAACATATTTGGTTCAGGGGACAGCTTACAGCAACTCTTGGAATTAATCACTTCAGAATTTAAGAAAATAAAACAATGGTTGGACATTAACAGGTTATCAATATATTTTGAGTAAAACTACATTTATGGTATTTGGAAATTGTAAGTCAAATCATCAAGTACAAATACAGATAGAGGGTGTGAACTTAGAAAGAGTACATGGAAATACATGTCTTGGAGTGATCATGGATGAAAAGATTTGCTGGAAGCCTCACATAAAATACATCAAAAACAAACTGTCCAGAAGCATTGCAGTTCTAGCAAGAGCATATATTGGATCTTAAATCTCCGTATCCTGTACTGCTCATTATTGTTACCTTATTTGAATTACTGTGTAGAGGTTTGGGGAAGCACTTACCAACATTCACTACAGCCACTAGTCATAATGCAAAAAAGAGCTATGAGAATCATTCATAATGTCGGATTTCGGGAACACACAAATTCATTATTTTTGCAGTCTAGATTATTAAAATACCACGATCAAATTGAATATCAAATTGCAGTATTCATGTTCAAAGTAAGAAATAGGTTATTGCCAGGGAATATACAAAAGATGTTCTCTGAGAGGGAGGGAGGGTACAACTTAAGGGGAAGGGGAAATTTTAAGACTAATAGATTTAGAACAACAAGGAAAAGATTGTGGAATAAACTAGATGAAAACTTAAAGCAATGTCCTAACATATTCCTCTTCAAAAAAAAAATGTATAAAGAAAGATTTTCAAGAAGTATCAAGAAGCACTGTAGTGAAAGTAGGAGTGCTCCTTTGTTATGGTTTAAATACTTTTTAGTGGTCACTTTGATGTATGTAGGTAGGTATGTATATATGTAGGTATGTATATGTATGTATATGTATATATATATACATACGTGTACATGTATGTATAAGTGTGTGTATGTGTATGTATATGTGCATAGATGCAGATAACAAAATATAATAATAACATAAAAAAATTGTTAATTAAAGGAATGTAAGAATTAAAGGGGTAGGAGTACATAAGTTTAGCTTCTTCCTACTCCTTTTCGTACATGAGATAGAAGTATGTTCACACAGGAAAGTAATGTACTTTGTTTACGGCATATCTGTTGTTTTTTCCTCTTGTTTTTTTTTTTTTGTGTGTTTAAAAAAATAAAAATAATGATGCTTTGAACATTATTGTATTTTATATATTCTTCTCTCATGTTCAAAATAAAGATTTCAATCAATCAAAACCTTCACACCGGTGCACATACACAGCACAAGATAATCCACAAGTCAAGCCCCGCCCCTTTGCTTTTAGACACTCAACCCCTAACGAAAATAAACGACAAAACATACAAAAAATAATTAAATACACAGTTCACAGTAGAAACACTAATACAAAATAACAGAGAAAAATACAAAAATTAGCTACACAATTGAAAAAAACCAAACCAATAACCAAACAAAACACAACACCTTCTAAACACGCATGCACGCACACAGACTGCAGGGCGGCGATATTCCTCCAGTCAACCTGCATGCAGAAGCAGTAACAGGACCTTATTCGGCCGCAGCCAGAGTGGAATAATGAAAATGACGCAAATCCTTTCGTTTTAATATCTAGTTGAGACAGCAGCAAAACAGCGGCCCTCCATAATCAATGAGCGAACGTCGGGTAACCCCAGCACCGGAATCCTCCCCGCTACTCAGCAGAATACACTGCACGTCTGTAACGACAATCGTAATTAAAAGAAATATCATAGAGCATGACGCATGTATACAAATAACCTACATACTTGGGGTGCGAGGAATCCCAGTCACGGCAGTCCAAAGTGACAAAATCAACGCGCACGCTGTAACATGGAACACAAGGCATTTTAATTTACCCACTGCCCTATAAGGGAAGGATAGACGCTACAAACAACCGCGTTCCTACCTGTGAAGAGGCTACAGACACATCAGCCGTGGGAAACAGTACTCGTTCTTCTACATGCCATAAGAGGGACCACACAAACAATTTCCTCAGCATGCGGAACCGGAAAAGCAAGGAAGGAGCTCCGTGACGTGATTCAATGCAAGGCAGGTATATATGCTCCGCCTTTAGCCGTGATAGGCTTAATAAATAGACCCGAAGCAACCAATAATAGCCCGAAGCCAAACATCTATACTGCCATATAAGGTTTTTAAGAGTTTACAGATAACTGGCACACAAAGGAAGGTGGTCCCCCAAAAGGTGTAACCTCTGAATGCAAATGTCCATGTTTCCATGTGAAAGAGGTTCTGTCTATATAATGGAATGCAACGAGAAGATCAGCCTTCTGTTACTCAGATGAGCCCATGATGTTGAAGGACCTCAAAGAATTCAGCATCATGTATTTTAATGTCGGGTTCGCATCTTTTCTCTTTAATCCAGAGCTTTTGATGTTTTGTATTGATTATCTTTGAATTGATTATGAAATTGGCATGATACTGTACATTTACCTGACATAATAAATTGTTACATTTGATTATTCTAACTGACTTCGACATTATTTTCATTAAAGAGTTAAAAAGAATAGTCAAACATTCGCTCACATTTAATGATGCACAGATATCATTAAAAATGATGAAATATGAAATAACGAGAGAATACATATTCAAATGTATTGCATTTAATCAAAAAATACTTTGCCTCGAGAAAAGACAGTAACACATAGAGACCTTCCACTCTGGTCAGACACCGGACTTTGGGCCGATCGAGCGTGGGCTTACAATATAATCAATAAATGCATTAAAAAATAGTAACTTTAATCTACTTTCTGACTAATTTAACCAGTAATTTATCACATTTATCAAATTTATTTACCAGAACAGAAACAACTGAAACCATAAAAACACATTTAAAACTCACCATCCAGACGCCACAAACACAAACAGAGCAAAACTAATTTGAGGAACATTTTCTTCATCAGTTCACTGAAAAGCCCACGATAGTAACTCTTAATGTCTGAAACACTCAGATTGATCTGAAAGACTGAACTGAGATATGTATCTGGTTGTGTGTGAATCCTCCCCCAACCTCAGTTAGTTTCCGCTCACACATCCGTCTCCTTTAACATCACGAAAATCAACAAGCTTTTGCTGATCTTACATTTTCAAATGAATTCTGGCCCTGAATGAAAACTAATAGCAGAAGAGTGAAATATTGGATTAGATATCTGTATCTACTGGTGTGTTATTTAGTGCTGTGAGCTGTCAATCATATTTGACCTCTGACCTGTGACTCTTATTTGACTGTTGATGGATTAACTTTATTTCAGTGTAAAGATGTTTTGTGTGGAGTGGAAGATTGTGAGCTTCTTATTAGCAGGAGAGAAAATGAAGAAACGCTTCAGCCACAAACTACTGACACACACAGAGACGACAAACATCCAGCAGAAGCTGCTTATCCACCGACAGATCAAACCAGACACACAGATGTCTGTACTGATAAAACACAAGGAAATACTATTGCAGTTAATTTGACTCAAAAAGCCACTAAATCACATGTATAATGTTTGCCTGTGTTGTTACTGTAAAGGCCCTGAATGGTTTCGCTCCTCAGTACTTGAGCTTTTTTATCACTTTATAGTCCTTCACATCCACTGCAGTCTCACAGTTCTGGCCAGTTGATAATAACTGGAATATCAAAATACACTGGAGGCGGAAGATCCTTTTCCTATTTATCGCCCAAACACTGGAATAGTCTTCCTACTGTAGCTTTGTGAAGCAGACACACTCTGTCAGTTTAAATCTAGAGTAAAAACACATATCTTTAACCTGGCATACACATAACACATTATCACATTCCTATAATTCAAGTCCATTAAAGGATTGTTAGGCTGCATAAATCAGCTCAACCGGAGCAGGAACACTTTCCATAACATCCAATGTACTTGTAACATCGTAAGAGGAACGGCATCTACACTAATATTAGGGTCATTCCTGGGATTCGGTAATATTTCAGTCCCCTGGATTTTTGAAAGTGGTGGTTCACCAAAATGAAATGTTAAAAGCTTTTCACAATACATTGGTATGTCCTTTATAATGAATACAAATAATTATTGCATTTAAATAATTTTTATCATTAAAAAAAATCTTATTTCTGTCTTACAGCAAGCATTTTGTCATGTCCCTGAGGTTCTTCGCTGAATTTGTACTTGGAAAATAATTAATACAGTGTGCACAGTGTCTATAATTTTTGGCAATAATGCAAGTATTTATTTGTATTCTTTGCTTTTGAAAAGAAAAACTTTTAAAAAATGCAAGATATTTGATAAAAAACAACTTATAAAGCTACGTCCCTCAGTCTAAACTCAACCCCGACACGCCAACCATTCTCCGCCCATAATAATTTAGACTCCACCCATATGTGACATCATTCACAGAAAGTTGCATCTTTCAGCTCTCTTCAACAGCATGGTGCAGAAGAAGGTGAGTGATATAACACTTTTTATTCATTTTTTGAGGTGTATTATAGTCAGGGAGGGTACTGTCAAGCTTAACAACTCAACCCCATCACATACAATTAAGATGGAAAATGATGACTTTTCACAATTTTATTTTAATCCATAAAAATCTAAAATATATTTATTTCATTGGCTGCCATATGTGGCCCACTCTTCTACACCACATTAAAAGCAGTGGCCATTTTGAGCAAAAAAACTCAACCCCATCACACTCAACCCCATCACATATGTCATTGTTTCGGGGTTGTAAACTTTGTGACAGGGTTGAGTTATTCACTTAATTTAATCAGTGATTTCAATTTAAAAATGTAATTTCAGTAATATATTATTACCAAAATCATAACCCATATTCCCCTCCTTGAACTGCCACCTTACCGTGGTGGAGGGGTTTGAGAACCTGAATGACCTTAGGAGCTATGTTGTCTGGGGCTATATGCCCCTGGTAGGGTCTCCCAAGACAAACAGGTTCTAGGTGACGGGTCAGACTAAGAGTGGTTCAAAAACCCTTTATGATGACATTAAATCCAAGGACCGTGACGTCGCACGGCATGGCGCAGCCGGGGCCCCACCCTGGAGCCAGGCCCGGGGTTGGGGCTTGTATGCGAGCGCCTGGTGGTCGGGCTTTCCCCCATGGGGTCCGGCCGGGCTCAGCCCGAAGGAGCGACGTGGGGCCGCCCTCCCGTGGACCCACCACCTGCAGGAGGGAACGTAAGGGGCTGGTGCTTAATGGATCGGGCGGCAGTTGAAGGCGAGGGCCTCAACAACTCGATCCCTGGACACGGAATCTAGCTCTAGGGACATGGAACGTCACCTCTCTGGCGGGAAAGGAGCCTGAGATTGTGCGTGAGGTTCAGAGATTCCGACTAGAGATAGTTGGGATCACCTCCACGCACAGCTTGGGCTCTGGAACCACACTCCTTGAGAGAGGATGGACTCTTCACCACTCTGGAGTTGCCCATGGTGAGAGGCGGCGGGCTGGTGTGGATTTGCTTATAGCCCCCCAGCTCAGCCGTCATGTGTTGGGAGTTCAACCCGGTGAACGAGAGGGTCGCTTCCCTGTGCCTTCGGGTCGGGGATAGGTCTCTTACTATCGTGTGCGCCTATGGGCCAAACGGCAGTGTAGAGTACCCGGCCTTCTTGGGGTGCTGGAAAGTGCTCCGACTGGGGACTCCGTCGTTCTACTGGGGGACTTCAACGCCCACGTGGGCAGCGAGAGTGACACCTGGAGGGGCATGATTGGGAGGAACTGCCCCCCAAATGGTGTTCTGTTATTGGACTTCTGTGCTAGTTACAGCTTGTCCATAACGAACACCATGTTCAAGCATAAGGGTGTCCATTAGTGCACGTCACCAGGACACCCTAGGCCGGAGGTCAATGATCGACTTTGTGGTCGTTTCATCTGACCTCCGGCCGTATGTCTTGGACACTCGGGTGAAGAGAGGGGCGGAGCTGTCAACTGATCACCACCTGGTGGTGAGTTGGATCCGATGGCGGGGGAGGAAGCTGGACAGACTCGGCAGACCCAAACGTACTGTGATGGTCTGTTGGGAACGCTTGGCCGAATCCCCTGTCAGAGAGATCTTCAACTTCCACCTCCGGCAGAGCTTCGACCAGATCCCGAGGGAGTCTGGAGATATTGAGTCCGAGTGGACCATGTTCTCCACCTCCATTGTCAACGCGGCCACTCGGAGCTGTGCCCGTAAGGTCTCCGGTGCCTGTCGAGGCGGCAATCCCCGAACCCGGTGGTGGACACTGGAAGTAAGGGATGCCGTTAAGCTGAAGAAGGAGTCCTATCGGGCCTGGCAGGCTTGTGGGACTCCTGAGGCAGCTGACGGGTACCGGCAGGCCAAGTGGACTGCAGCCCGGGTGGTAGTGGAGGCAAAAAATCGGGCCTGGGAGGAGTTCGGTAAGGCCATGGAGAAGGACTATCGGTCGGCCTCGAAGAGATTCTGGCAAACCATCCGGCGCCTCAGGAGGGGGAAGCAGTGCCCTACCAATGCTGTTTACAGTGGAGGTGGGCAGCTGTTGACCTCAACTGGGGATATCATCGGACGGTGGAAGGAATACTTCGAGGATCTCCTCAATCCCACCGGGTTCATGGGAGTTTGCCCAACCAATCCACATGTGCTTTGCTTTGTATTTGGAGAAGGCATGCGACTGTGCCCCTTGCGGCATCTTGTGGAGGGTGCTCTGGGAGTATGGGGTTCGGGCGCCCTTTGCTAAGGGCTATCCGGTCCCTGTACGACCGGAGCAGGAGCTTGGTTCGCATTGCCGGCAGCAAGTCAGACTTGTTCCCGGTGCATGTTGGACTCCGGCAGGGCTGCCCTTTGTCACCAGTTCTGTTCATAATTTTTATGGACATCATTTCTAGGCGCAGCCAGGGGCCAGAGGGTGTCAGGTTTGGGGACCACGCGATTTCATCTCTGCTCTTTGCGGATGATGTTGTCATGCTGGCCCCATCAGACCAGGACCTTCAGCATGCACTGGGGCGGTTTGCAGCCGAGTGTGAAGCGGCTGGGATGAGAATCAACACCTCCAAATCCGAGGCAATGGTCCTCGGTCGGAAAAGGGTGGTTTGCCCACTTCAGGTTGGTGTAGAGTTCCTGCCTCAAGTGGAGGAGTTTAAGTATCTTGGGGTCTTGTTCATGATTGAGGGAAGGATGGAACGGGAGATTGACAGATGGATCGGCGCAGCTTCTGCAGTAATGCGGTTGATGTACCGGTCTGTCGTGGTGAAGAAAGAGCTGAGCCGCAAGGCGAAGCTCTCGATTTACCGGTCAATCTGCGTTCCTACTCTCACCTATGGTCATGAGCTGTGGGTCATGACCGAAAGGACAAGATCCCGGATACAGGTGGCCGAAATGAGCTTCTTCCGCAGGGTGGCTGGGCGATCCCTTAGAGATAGGGTGAGAAGCTCGGTCACTCGGGAGGAGCTCAGAGTAGAGCCGCTGCTCCTCCACATCAAGAGGGGCCAGCTGAGGTGGCTCGGGCATCTTTTCCGGTTTAGACACTAGTGAATTTACCTATTGTGCCCATTTGATAAAAGGTTCTGTTTGGTAATCTATTTTTGTTTTTTTCTTACCAAAAATATTTGAAAGTTACTAACGACCATACTGTCTGCAGTAGTTTTCTTTGTTTAAATTCTCACTGCAGTTCAGATAATAAAGTAAAAATGAAAAAAACTAAATATGACTATGTCTTTATTACATGGTTGCCTAAAATAAAATAGTGTTTTGTTTGAGTCTCAAAGAGGGATTTTCGTATTAAACAAATACAAATTAAAAGTAGGCCATTGTGTCCTTTCAACCCCGTTACAGTATTCAACCCCATCACAGCATTCTCAATCCTGTCACATTAATATTTTTGGAAAATAAAATAAGGAAGACAATTAAAAATTAAAGCATTTCTTGCTGATTACCACCTGACATGTTAAGGGCTAACACAGTAAAATTGTGGTTTTAGTGAAACATCTAAATTAAATTTTTTCTTACTAAAATAAAGAGACCACGGACAAACAATTTGGATATTTGTAACTTCCATCACATACAAATGTGAAAATTAGCATAAATGTTACATTTGAAGTCACTGAATTGGTATGAGGGACACATGAGCAGTAGGTAGATGTTAGTTTTATAACAAGTTTTGTGTAAAATCCTGTTTAAACTAATTAAATTGTGTCCGTTACGGGGTTGAGAATAAAAGGTGTACAAATCTGAAAAAAACTGAAAATAATAAAAAGTCTTTAATGCCTGAGATGGGAAAATATGATTTTATGAAGGTTTGATATGTGCCTAATAATGTGGGGTATTTAGAAATGTAATCATATGTAGTTCAAAAATTAAAAAAGTCCAAGTTGAAATATTACCGAATCCCAGGAATGGACATGCAATGTTCCTGTTTTTTCACAAATACACAATAGTGTAATCGATTAATAAAAAATTTTTTTGACAATAACATTGTTTGGATTGATTGATTTGCAGTTATTCTGAAGTTACATTATAATATTATTACCTGTAAATTGATATACTGTAATAACATATTATATAAATATAATATTATCATTATTAGTAATTTGAAAATTATAATATTTAGCAATAATATATCAATATATATATTACAGTACAGTACTGTATAATTAATTACAGCAGAAGCAGAAACATTACAAAAATGCAGTAAAAATACAGTAAAGTACTGTTTTGTAGTTTACAGTACTGATCTTGTGTACTGTAAAGTAAATTACAGTACAGTTACTGTAAATCAAAATACAGTAACTTGCTGGCAACCTTGCTGCCAGTACTGTACTGTAAAAATACAAGAAAATCGTTAACAGTGTACATTTTAAATTCCTGCTGATAACTAACAAATCCCTGAATGGTTTCGCTCCTCAGTACTTGAGCTTTTTTGTCACTTTATAGTCCTTCACATCCACTGCAGTCTCACAGTTCTGGCCAGTTGATAATAACTGGAATATCAAAATACACTGGAGGCGGTAGATCCTTTTCCTATTTAGCGCCAAACACTGGAATAGTCTTCCTAGCTTTGTTTGGGAGGCAGACACACTCTGTCAGTTTAAATCTAGAGTAAAAACACATCTCTTTAACCTGGCATACACATAACACATTATCACATTCCTATAATTCAAGTCCATTAAAGGATTGTTAGGCTGCATAAATCAGCTCAACCGGAACAGGAACACTTTCCATAACATCCAATGTACTTGTAACATCGTAAGAGGAACAGCATCTACACTAATATTAGTCTGTCTGTCTCTTTCTTTATCCCGAGGTTACTGTAGTCATCCGAATCTGGTCCGTATCCAGATCAGATGGAGGATCTGCACATAGAGATGAACACAACAGCCCTGAATGTCAACAGAGATTGTGACAACAAGACGAGCCCTAGAGACAGACCGCCTGTGAAGACCTCGTCGACTAGACCGTCATCGGCACAGATCCTCAGCAAAGACCAGATCCAGACCAGATCTCTGCACAGACCCCTATAACAGCTTCATCTCCTCCCTCCTTATGCCGGCATGATGTATCCTGATCTTCAAGCAGAAGGAGCTGGATGAAATATCATAATCACATCATGTTCAGAGGAGAACTGGTCCCCGACTGAGTCTGGTTTCTTCTCTGTTTCTGTCACATGATAGAGTTTGGGTTCCTTTCCACTGTCGCCTCTGAATACTTAGTGCATTCAAGTCAATAATATTAATAACTGACACTATTGGATGAGAAGTGAACTGAGCTGGATGATGACATCACTGTTTTGCTTCATAGCTGAAATGAACTCATTTCAGAATTGATTAAATGAACTGAAGTGAATCAACACTGAACTGACTTCAGCTGAACAACAGCACTATTGTCTTTTTAGAGCTGCTGTACAACAGAATTGAATTCTGTTTGTGTCATTGAATTATTATTTTCTTATTTAAAAAGCTGATTTGAAACAATCTTTTATAAATGCTATATAAATAAAGGTGAATTGACTTGTAGAAGTGTAGAAGCCTAGATCAATGCTTTCAGAATAATGGTAACTTCTGCCATTTGTATCTGTGGAATCGGCAGGCCATGGAATGAGGTTATAGAACTTAGTTCGGCATCAGTCCACCACGTTTTATGGTGTGTTCATCAGGTAAGATACTTTTTTGGGAGCAGAGGCCTTTGCGTAAGTTCCCCTCCTAGAAGTCTACAGTAATATGGGGGATGTGGCCGTAGACACACACTTTCAAGTTTGCTTTGGGGGCAAACATTTCTGGTATGGAGTCGCCCTCAGTTTGACCCAGTTTAGGCCAGGACATATTGGACATATTTCAGTCATTTCTGGATCCTCAGGAGCAGAGACTTCCCTCTGAGCAACTATCTGTGAGATATAAGGGTTACGCACAGATGTTGCATACTCTTTCTCTGTGGAAGACCCTGGTATCACCTCGAGTCCCACGCTTGTGTTTCCGTCGCAAGACTACCTCGACAGACACCACTGTCATGGGTTGAGCTGCGGTTTTAAATAGTCATCTAGATCATGACTGCAGGGAAGGTCTTCATCTCCCAGATCTGAGGAAATCATGTGTTGGTACTTCTCCTACATTTGAAGGATTAATAAGTGTTGATCCAAACTTGCATAATTCTGTAGAAAAATGTAAATAACTGAAGCCATAACAATACATTTAAAACATCATAAACAGAACTAAACTAATTTGAGAAACATTTTATTCATCGGTTCACTGAAAAAACCCATGATAGAAAACATTTTCTGAAAACACTTGCTATCAAACACGACTGAACTGAGATATTTATCTGGTTGTGTGTCAATCCTCCCCCAACCTCAGTTAGTTTCCGCTCACACATCCGTCTCCTTTAACATCACGGAAATCAACAAGCTTTTGCTGATCTTACATTTTCAAATGAATTCTGGCCCTGAATGAAAACTAATAGCAGAAGAGTGAAATATTGGATTAGATATCTGTATCTACTGGTGTGTTATTTAGTGCTGTGAGCTGTCAATCATATTTGACCTCTGACCCGTGACTCTTATTTTACGTTTGATGCATTAACTTTATTTCAGTGTAAAGATGTTTTGTGTGGAGTGGAAGATTGTGAGCTTCTTATTAGCAGGAGAGGAAAAATGCTTCAGCCACAAACTGCTGACACACACAGAGACGACAAACATCCAGCAGAAGCTGCTTATCCACCGACAGATCAAACCACACACACAGATGTTTGCACAGATAAAATAAAAGAGAAAAACCAAAGTCCATTATGACACAAAATCCACTTAATCACATGTATAATGTTTGCCTGTGTTACAACAAAATTCATGAGTGAACATTAATGCAAACATACAGTAACCTGTAAATGTAATCGTTCATTTAGAGAAATATCATTTGGTTACCAGGTCTTGGGAAAATTTGATGAGAAATGCTTGAGTTCATTAATCAGATGTTTTGCTTTTGATTGCAGACTTTGGTATTTTGGCGAATCCGAGCAAAATTAAACACATCTTTTCTTCTGAACAAATGGAAATGTTTAGATTTTCTACCATAGTGTAGAAGTGATCTTTGATAGCAGCCTTTCTTTTGAAAGCCACATTTCTGGCATTTGTAATACTGCTTTTTTAATCTTAAATACTCAATTACAACATATGATATCACTGTCAAATGCAGAAAAGTTAATTCATGCATTCATGACCTCAAGGCTAGATTAGATTACATGTTAAGTCCCAAAGTGAATATGAGACGTGTCCACTGGTGTATATACAAATCCCACGGAAGTGATAATCCAAACTGTGCTGGAAAGGTAAGTCCACAAAGGTGGTTATGTTGTGGCAAATTCAAAGTTCTTTTTGGCTCAGGTCTCAAAGAAGTTTCTCAGAGTCGAGGTTCCAGGTCAGAAGAATAAAACTTTATACCTTTTTCATATAATCATGTCTCCAATGGATACCCTCAAATCTATCTCTTCCCCTCTGTCACGCCTGGTGACCCTGACACAATTAGCTCTATTGGTCAAACATCCCAAAACCTCACATAATGGTGTTCTCTTTCAAACAGTATTTTGACACCTTGCATTTCTTATGCATACTGGGTATTTTTCCAGTCTCTCATCCTTTTCGGACCTATTTTTTCATGCTTGTCATTTTCATTGCATCATACTTAGACATGAATCAAGGGAAAATTCTTCAACAGTTACCGTCCAGTATGCTGGAGATCACCATACTGTCATAGTGTGAGCAACGACCCCCAGGGTGCTTCTCAATACTCTAACTGATGCTTCCTCATTTCCTCGCTAATAGGCAATAATGCCACAAATAATGGTAATAGGCAGATGCTACAAATGCCACAAAACTGGACACTGGACCAGAGTATGTCGCTAAAACAGGTCAGTAAGAGAAGTCACAGAATGTTTTGACCAACCCTTTGTACTTTTTGGGCCCAGTTTGTAATGTAAGTGATCTAGAAGAGCAGTGGATGGTGCTGCTCCTGATTGGGGTGACCCCTGAAAGATTCAAAATAGAGACTGGGACTGACGTAAACATTGTGGCAGAAGGGACTTTCACCGCACTGGTCCCAGTAAAGACACTAGAGCCAGCTAATGTCACATTGGATAGCCCTGGGGGAAAGTAGGGGAGAGCCGGGACGATTGAAACGCGGGACGGATGAAACACTGAAATTTCCTTGAAAACCACTCACATCATGTACGTCAAATTTCGTTAGCACGTACAGCACGCAATGCCTACCATACCCGCGAAAACATTTCTTCTTTACGTTTTGCCGTTTTGGAGTTAAAGCCGCAAATCTGGTTTTGAGTGCTGTAAGTGAATTATTTCGTGCGGTGCTTTTTTTTTGACTGACTAGTTGAATTTATTGTTTCATGTGCCATTGTAATGATAATACGGCAGGTGTATTAGTACTGCAACACACCCTTAAGTGTGCATTATCAGAGTTTTTTAGTTTAAGGGCAAAAGAGGTTTAAATGACAGGAGTCGCTGTGTTTCAACCGTCCCGACAGCGCATCCTGCCCGTTAAACCTGGTCATAGCCTACTGTTCATAGAATCATATACTGTTTCTAGACTTTTGTTTCTTTTAATGCAAATTAATTTTCAATTACGCAACACATGCTATCGCTGTAATAATCATCAATTGTCCAATCTTCAATCTTCAATAAATTTAATTTATTGTCTTCTGGTTGACCTTGTTTTCTTCATAATAACAGGCTATTCAACTAGCAAACACTCAATATGACTCAAGGAAGAAATGTAAGAAAATTTATTGTAAACGGATTTGTCTATCTTCGTCAAAATAGCCCATTAGAAAGATTACAAAATGAGCATATAGGCTTATCGCCTATTGTCTATTGGGGCGACATAACAAAAATGGTTAATATGAACCTTTAAATTAAAATAAATTACAAAATATGTTTGTAACAATATGTACATAAGTTACTTGTCAGGTATTGTTCACAAAAATAAGCATTAGATGAATAGATGTTGCCGTTTAAACTAGGGATGTCCCGATCCGATCACGTGATCGGAAATCGGGCCCGATCAGGTGTTTTCAGACTCGATCGGAATCGGACGTTACCTCCCGATCAAGACTCGGATATATATATTCTCATTATTTTTTAACACATCTATAGTTATGCGGTGGCACAGAGTTACGCCGGTTTCACACTGCACGCGCGTAAGCAGCGCAGGAGCAGTGCGTATGGTGAGCAGGAGCAGGACACGCGCGTTTTGCTTTCACACTGGCAGTGTTTGTCACGCGCGGCTGAACCGCGGGTTGTGTACAGACAGAGTACTCTATAATGGATAAGTTGGCATTGCTTTTTTTCGTTTTCAAATACATTTAAGAGAAAAGACTTGTTAAGAAGCTTATTTTATTAATAATTTCATTCATATAAATTTTGGTTCATCTTTGTTTTTATTGTTATGGCAACAAGTTTGTTTTTGGACTTTTTTTTTTTTTTTTTTTTTTGCTGTTGGTCATTTGATTGACTGTTTAAAACACAATAGATATCATCAATGCACTTTTTGGATAAAACTGCGGTGTATTTTGGCCATGATCAATGTATTGTCACTTTATTTCAGCAAAAGCGGCGCAGCAAAATTAGACTCGGCGCCGAAACGATCGCGGCACTTCTGCTCTGCTCTGCTATACGCACTGCCGCGCCACCTCTGCGCGCGGTGTGAATGCTCTAAAGACTAGTTTAATCTGTTAACATGGGCGGCGAAAAAAATACGCGCTGCACGCTCTGCTAACAGTGCAGTGTGAAACCGGCCTAAGAGTTAGGAGTGCAGTTCCTAAAAGCACATTAACTGGCTTTGCAAACACTGTGGCACTTTTATTTTTTATTTGTTTACATGCCTACCGGGTATTTTAAGTTGAGGTGCTATTTGTTTTTATATTAGACTTTTTTATATTTACTGTTGCACTTAAGTCCAAAAGTGAAGAATGTATTTATTACTTGATTGTTCAAGCTACCTCACAGAAGTGCTCTGTTTGTTAACAGAGTTGTTGAATGTTAAAATAAGGTGAATTAAATAAAAAATAAGGAACATCCTAGATCTGTTTTTTCGCTCTTCTTTATTCTTTTTTTATGTATTATAGAAGTATCGGATCGGGACTCGGTATCGGCAGATACTCAAAATCAAATGACTCGGACTCGGACTCGAGGGCAAAAAAACCTGATCGGGACATCCCTAGTTTAAACTGTTATGTTTCATCCATCCCACCCCTGTGTTGCAATCGTCCCGCCTGATTGAAACAAAGCACAACTACCGTTCAAAGTCAAATTTGACTTAAATCATTCTATATTTGTACCGATAACACATGATACTAAGAGAACACAGCATCTCTGCCTATGTGGCCCGTGGATATAACGTGAATAACCGGCTTAGACCCCGTTTACACGTACATGGCTATTTTGAAAAACGGAGACATTTTCCTTCGTTTGTGCCCTTCGTTTACACGCAAACGGAGAATTCGCCTCTGAAAACGATTCTTTCTAAAAACTCCGGCCAGAGTGGAGATGTGGGAAAATTTCGTTTGCATGTAAACTGAGAAAACCGGAGTTTAAGGCAGCGACGTCACAAAATGGGACTATTTTCGGGATTCTGATTGGCAAACGTGGGCTTGAGCTTCTCGTTACACTGTTTGGCATACTCTTGACAGCATATACACGGGTTTGTGTGCACGATGTTGTTTTTGAAAACGAAGAGGGCTGAAAAGTACGTTTTTGAAAATAGCCATCCAGGTGTAAATGTAGCCTTAGTTGGTAGCCTATCTATCAGCTGACATGAACCTAGTAAGGAGAGTGGAGGAGGCGAACGTAGCTTCTGAACGCTACGATGCATTTGGTGAGCATGTCACACTCAAAACTGACCGTCAAAATACTAAATGTAAATGACGTCTGCTAAAACTAAAAACAAAAAATGATCTTTGACCAAATGGCATGAAACTTTGTAAAGTTGTCAACACTTTCTAGATAAAAAAAAGTGTGCAGGAAAAAAAGTCCCACTTGTGCTGTTTGGGGTCTCCAGAGACGTATGAAAATGTATATTAAAAAAAATTATGTAGAGACCTAGAAAAAATGTTTTGGGTTTTCTAAATGTATACCTGTCATTTATCTTCTTTATAAATAAGATAATTTAATTATTTGTATTTGGGCCTGAAATTGTATTCTTACGCAAACAAAGTGTTGATGGACTTTTCTCTCTCATGTTCATATGAGACATGTTTATAAAAGTTTTTTTCGAAAATATGTGTGTGTAAATGAAAACAAATCATAAATGGTGGCATTTAATTGTGTTTTCTGAGAGCGTCAGTCTGTCAATGAGAACTGTGTACTTTGACCTCTGGAAAAGTTCGGTGCGCAGAGGATGAGAGAGGAAATGCAGTTTTTTTTTTCCTCTCGCTCTCTCGCGGATGAGTTGCAGTTCGGCTGACAGCTGAGAGAAATCAATGTTCACGGACATTTTTGAGTGCCGTTTGGTGATGAAAGTTTGCGCGAAAGATTGGTGTGAACTGTGAAAGTGTCACAAATCAGTTTGCAGCACGAAAAAAACGACATTTCGAGAGAGTTCGGTGAGAGACTGCATTTCCGTTTCGCGTGAGGAGGAGATCTAGCACGAGGTTCACACGTGAGAGATTCCGTGTTATTTTCTATCTTTACGTTGATATGTTTTATTAGTTTTAGATTGTGAAATCACCCGGAAGAATATTCCCGAGTTTAATTTCTTGAGTGCAGTGTTGCAGTTTAAAGTTATAATAAGTTGTGTAAGTCGTTTGAAATCCGGAAGAAAATACCCGTGTTTTTTTGGGGGGGGGGGGGGGGGAATAAGTTTTGCAGTGGTCTATCTAGTTGAGAGTGCACGTTAAGTGTGTTTATTTTTCTTTAACACACTGAGAGATCGTCGAAATCGGGAGATCTATGTTGATTTTCGCAGTTGCATCCAACCACTTCGAGGAGGGAGGAGTTCATTGAGATCCACTCAAGCGTCGTCGTGGGACGTGTCATCATGGATGCTGTTTTCATCTCGGCGAGGAGTAAGGATTCGAGGTTACTATTCTACAACTGGAATTCTTGTTGTCCTGATTCGTGAGTACTCTGGTTTTGCATCAAAGAGCTCCAACTAGCGCGCCATCTGTGTACTGAAAATCCCAGCTGGGTGTATTTTGAGTATTGCATTGACATTTTATTTTGTTCTTTTTGGGGTTATGTTGATTCATTGTTGTGACTCTGTAAATTGAATTATTTGGTAATTCAAAGAGAAACAAAAGAGAAAAGAGTTCCGGAGAAGAATAAATACATGTTTATTGATCTGCCATAATTTTGTGTGATTTCCTGTGGAAAGAACTGATTTGTTAATAGGGTAAACACAGTAGGGGTTTATTTATTTATTATTTTCAGAAAAGAAGAAACATAAATCTGACACTATTAAGTGAAAATCTGACAATCTGGGTTATAGTTGTACTGTGACTGAAGAGAATGTGCCTTTACCGGGGTAGTGGGTAAATTCAAGATCCCCTAGACAGATTTCTAACTTGTGAGCCATAAGATTCTACCCGGTGGGAGGGCTACAATTACAAATGTAATTTTACTCAGTTTATTCATGTTTTTACTCCACATTTGAGCAGTTTTGGAAGGCTGTTATACATAAATTAATTTTTTTTTTTTTTTTATAAAAAATTAAATTAGAACCTTTTTATGTAAAATTCACTTAATAAAAGGCCCACATTTCTAAATTTCATTCATGGGGATAACATGGATAATTTTACATGGTTTAGTGTAAGATTTTTGCCCATCTTTGTAAAATAGCCCGAGTGTAAACCACAAACGAACAGCACAGAAGGGTTAAAAGACTTGCCGCAGCCATATGCTGTGTGTTCCCATACCAATGCTTTATGCCTGGTTCAGATTGCAAGATTGTTTTGTCTGTTACGATAGTCACTGTGTCAGATGACACGATTTTGACTCCTAAAAATCTTGTCATGTAGTGGACAAGAAACATGTCAGACTACACGTTGCTTTCCGACCAGTCATCGCGACTCGTGATTCGCGAGCCGTCTCACACACACACATTCACTCGCACATATACACACGCACTCACTCACATACACGCACTCAGGGGCGGATTTAGTCATTTTGAGGCCCAAGGCAAACACAGACATGGGGCCCTCTACATCTCTTTTGTCCCCCCCCCTTTTGTCAATCCTTATTTTTCTAAGAAAGCCCTACTTGTAACTTCTCTTCAGCAGTCTTCACACAGCAATGATGTCTAGACATCTGGAGTTGCATCTGTAAGAAAAAAAGAAGAAGAAAAAAACACAGAACAACATTCTGCTTAACAGATGCATTCACTGTAAAATTGTATTTACATACAATTTTCTCTGTACAATAATATGTATTGTCTATTTACAGGGAAGAGCTGCCATTGGTTGTCAGTTACCTTGGTTGGCTCTCTGATAGTATCTTCTATATGGATCTGCTTGCTGCTACATGTTGTTTGTGGACTTCTGTCGTGTTACTAAAGTGAGAAGAAACACACAAGACAATAAGTGATAAATTATGGAGACATAATTTTAATAAAAATAGCTTACCGTTTAAAATGTTTACCTTTTTTCTTTCACTGACTTTCTCCTGCTCTCCCTTTTTTTTCTAATCATTTCTTCATTTCCCTTGTCTCTGTTTTTTCTTGTGTCTTTCTCTTTTTCTCCCTTTGGTCTTTGCCTGTCTTTTTCTTTTTCTCCGTTTGGTCTTTGTCTTTCTCCTTCTCCCTTTTCTATTTGTATTTGTCCGTCCTTCTCTTCATCTCACCTTTCTTCTATGTCTTTGTATTCTCTTCCTCTCTCTTGAATGTATTTATGTACATTAAGTTTATTTGGCTTTCTCTTACTAAT
Source organism: Rutilus rutilus (assembly GCF_951802725.1). Classification (NCBI taxonomy): domain Eukaryota; kingdom Metazoa; phylum Chordata; class Actinopteri; order Cypriniformes; family Leuciscidae; genus Rutilus; species Rutilus rutilus. The sequence continues at coordinate 7,050,844 of NC_140222.1, read as the reverse complement.
TAACTCAGCTTTAATGGGTGAGTAACAAATGAAGGGAATCTTGGGCTGATCTCTGTGTGTGTGTGTGTGTGTGTGTGTGTGTGTGTGTGTGTGTGTGTGTGTGTGTGTGTGTGTGTGAGTGAGTGTGTCTGTGTGAGAGTGTGTGTGTGTGTGTGTGTGTGTGTGTGTGTGAGTGAGTGAGTGAGTGTGAGTACTCTGACTGCTAGTACTCATTAATTGTTCATTGGAATTGTCGTCTTTTTCATCATAAATGTCGTCATCATTATTATCACTGTCTCTGAAAGTGAACGTGGAAGTTTTGCTACCTGCAGTTGAAGGATCCTCCTCAACTTTTTGCATTCCTCCTGCTTCCTCCTTTTTTCAACACCGCTTGGGTAGCTTCACTTCATTTTTACTCTGTCTACTACTCTGTACACTCTGTCTGTCAATCACTTCTTTTTCTCCGTCAGTTTTTTTGTGCATTACAGTCACTTTCGCAGATGCGCAGTAAGTGAGATAATGGAATAGTTCAATGTAGTGAGGTGGGGGGCCCCCTCCTGTCTGCGACACTAATGATTTGATGCCATTTTTCGCAAATGGAGTTTTAGAAATATATAATTTGAGAAAAAAAAAAAAAAAAAAAAAAAAACTTAAGCATAAGTTAATGGGGCATTTTGGGGGCCCCTAGGTAGCTCGGGGCCCAAGGCAATTGCCGACCTTTGCCTAATGGTATATAGTCCGCCCCTGCACGCACTCACACACTCACTCATGCTCTCTCACTCACACACTCACTCTCGCTTGCACACACACACACACACACACACACACTTGCTCACTCACACTCTCACTCACTCTCGCTCACTCACTCGCACACACACACACAGACACACTCCAACCGTCATCGTGGAGGACCGAAAAAAAAATTAAACATGCAAGTCTTTTTATCGTGATGTCGTGAAGCATCGCAGACGCGACGTAGGTTGTCGCCCACTATGACACATTATACGAGATTAAACGATCGAATCTTGCGTCCCGGCGCCCGTTGTCGTTTGCGAATCCCCACGACACCCTACGTCAAACGGATCGTGCCAAAATCGGGCTAAAATCGTGTAATCTGAACCAGGCATTAAAAGGTGAAAGAAGAGTTGCAGAGGATCTAGAACAATGGTGTCGTAGAGCGTGTGACACAACCGACCGAATGGTGTGTGCCAATGGCACCCGTTCTTAAGAGGATCGGGAAAGCACGCGTCTGCATGGATCTTAAAAGACTGAACGAGGCAGTAAAACGAGAACATGTTGTGCTACCCACTGCTGATGAGTATTTTTGTATTTATTGAATTTTGATTGAATGGAATTTTCACACTTTTTTTTCTGAATATGAGCATATTTATTACACTTATTTGTAACATAAACATTAATTTGTTAGCAATGTTGCTAGTTAGTGGACGCCACCACCCCCCCCCCCCCCCCCCCCCCAAACTGAAACTAAAGAAAATATTAACAACCATCAGTCATTTACATACCATAAATACCATGAATATTACAACTCATGTAACTCATTACAACACTAGTAAATCATGCATATGCTTTCTAAAAATGACTGTTAAACATTGACAAACAGTGATATGACACATTTGTAACTTAAAAGGGTGTGACATCAAAAATAGCTTTAACTTTTGTAAATCGAATCTTAACTGCTCGATTTTTTTTTTTTGGGGGGCAAAATGTAACTATTATTGGCCAGCTTGTTATATAAATTGGGATTTAAGCATATTTATTTGCACACATACAGTATACTCACGTAGAGCAAAAATAGCAAATCTCAGCTGCTTGATTGCTTGTATCATCACAGAATATAAACTATATTATCGTCCAGCTCTAATCTGATAAATGTGACTATAAGTCATGAATATATTATAAACATTAACATCATGATTTTCTGTAAAGCTGCATTGAAACATTCTGTATTGTGAAAAGCGATAAGCAATAAATTTGACATGAAATGACTATATGATATTGTATTTTATCACAAACTGAGAGAGTCGTTTATCAGTTAGATTCAGTATTTAACAGTAAAGTCTGTTTTGTTAAAGCTAAAGCCTGACTGTGAGTCTTTACGCTTCAGCAATCCCAAAACTCTAAACTAAAGAGCTGAGAGGAACTACAGCGGTTCCTGTGAAAGCGATCACACCGCTGGTCTGGTTCTTGAAGTTTGATCATTTTCACTTGGCGATCGGCGCATACACCACATGATCCTCCTCCTTATCATCCTGTCAAAAACACAATATATAATAATAAATGCATGGATGTCCTTGAAATCATGTTACAATATGCAGATATAAAACCAGCCTCAAGTGTTTCACGTCCATAGGCCTGTAAGTGAGAGACTTTCACTGTTTCCCTCTGTTTGTTTCTTAACACTTGCAAAATAATACTTGCTATAAAAATGTATTCAAGTACAAATGGTATATAGACAGAATTGTGTTGATGAGGGCTGTGTTTCCCAAAAGCACTGTAAAAATCACAAAAGCACGTACAGTGTGTGAAACTCTGAAGATTTGGACTGTGATGTCATCAACTGACAGGAAATACTTCATCAGCGGCTCATTATAAACACTGGGAATATGAACTAATGTTGATCTGATGGTAGAATGAGTGTTGTGAGTGTTATGGCATATGTTTCTCGCATTGAATGCTGATCTTTATACATATTTAATATGGTGGTGTTTTGTGTTTTTGTCTGTATAATGATCTATCACACACAAGTGCACTCACTGCTGAAATGATACACAGACATGAATTAGTAATAACTGATCTTACCGATTTCTGTGCTTTTCTTTTGTAGAACTTTGGCTTGACATAAGTGATTTCTTCTTCATGAGTCTCAACTGTTTAAACGATAAGATGTAATATAATAAATAGGTGGATTATTACAACAAAATGTTTAAAAAAACAATGTTATTAACGGTAACGCTTTAGATTACAGCCTGGAAAGTATTGCGTAATTAAAATGAAAGTACAGTGTAACTTTCGGTAATTACAGTGTAGGCCTACCTATAAAGTGCGTATGTGTAGCCTAAGTATAGGGGAATAATATGTAAAGTTTTGTGAATAAAGGTGTAACAACAAGGAAAATACTGCGTAATTAAAACGAAATTACAGTGTAACTTTCGGTAATTACAGTGTAGGCCTACCTATAAAGTGCGTACGTGTAGCCTAAGTATAGGGGAATAATATGTAAAGTTTTGTGAATAAAGGGGTAACAACCAGGAAAATAACATTATTTAGACTAAGTATTTTAGAATCTTACTTTTGGGAGCAATTTAGTGAGTACATACACTGCACCTTTTTGTAATAATAGTGTATACAAATACATAAAGGCTTTTTTTAAATTATGGGGTACATATCAGTGCATTTATAAAGTAGGCTAATTTGTTATTATTGCAAAGGTGCACTGATTAAGTTTCAAGGCAAGTAAAACTATTGCAACTTTTTTTTTTAAATGCTGGGTAAATATACTCTTGTTCCATATAGTTACAGGGTAAGTATGACATTGCGGGCTGTAAATTAAAGTGGTGCTTCTTACCCTCTTGTTCCATGTAGTTACAGGGTAAGTATGACATTGCGGGCTGTAAATTAAAGTGGTGCTTCTTACCCTCTTGTTCCATGTAGTTACAGGGTAAGTATGACATTGCGGGCTGTAAATTAAAGTGGTGCTTCTTACCCTCTTGTTTCATGTAGTTACAGGGTAAGTACAATAAAAACACATGTACACACACACAATCTGAAATCACTCGGAAAACCTTTATTTGAAAAACAACTTATTTCAAAACGGATTTACAGCACTTTGTTTCTCTTGCTTGGTTTCCTCCTCTTCTTGTTCCTCTTCTTCTTTTTCTTTCTTTCCACTGATGAATCTTAAGAAGGAATCCCATGACATGTCTCTTGCTATTCTGTATTATGTGTTAAAAGAAAATACAGTACAGAAATGTCCTCACTATTTACTCATCTTTTACCCTCATGTCATCCGAGATGTATACGAATTTCCTTCTTCAGATTAACACAAACAAAAAGTTTTTAGAAAAATAAATAATCTCTGTGAATGCATATAATGCAAGCTCATGTGTTCCTAAAAGTTGACAACAGCACATACAACAATAACTACAGTAATCCATAAGACCCCAATGGATGAATCATGTCTTCTGAAGTGAAACGATAAGCGTTTGTAAGAAAAATACCAAATATTTAAAAATTTTAAACTGTAGCCTATTGCTTCCGGCCAACTGTCACCTGCGCGTTTCATGAGAGGGTTGAGTAAAGCCCAAAGCGCTTTCGGTAAGCGCACCGAAAAACCGAATGTCGAATTATTTTTTTTTTTTAATGTTTTTATTATTGCTCACAACAAAATACAAACAATAACAGATAATAATAATGAAAAACAACCCATCCAGAAGAACGGAGACACCAGTTCTCGCTTAAGTTTCACATCAAACTCCCGCGAGAATGCAATGAACGCTTAAAGCTTCACCAAACGCGAAGCCATTTAAGCCAACTCTCATGCACTCGCTGGTGACAGTTGGTCGGTAGCAAAAAGATGAGTAAATTATGAGAACATTTCTGGGTGTACTGTATTTTCTTTTAATACATAATACAGAATAGAAAAAGACTCCTTCTTAAGATTAGGCTAATCAGTGGAACGATAGAAAAAGAAGAGGAGGACCAAGAGGAGGAGGAAGCCATGCAAGAGAAACAAAAAAGGACAAAACATGCTACTTTCTGTCAGGACTTTAGTATTTGAAATGAAAAGTTGATTTTAAAAAAATAATAAAGAATAAGAAGTCTAATATGTTGAAAATCTGTTTATGATTTATGATTAAATATTTCATGTAGTTACAGGGTAAGTATGACATTGCGGGCTGTAAATTAAAGTGGTGCTTCTTACCCTCTTGTTTCATGTAGTTACAGGGTAAGTACAATAAAAACACATGTACACACACAATCTGACATCACTTGGAAAACCTTTATTTGAAAATGGTAAATGGTAAAAAAAAAAAAAAACTTATTTCAAAACAGATTTTCAACATATTAGACTTCTTATTCTTTATTATTTTTTTTAAAATCAACTTTTCATTTCAAATACTAAAGTCCTGACAGAAAGTAGCATGTTTTGTCCTTTTTTGTTTCTCTTGCATGGCTTCCTCCTCCTCTTGGTCCTCCTCTTCTTTTTCTATCGTTCCACTGATTAGCCTAATCTTAAGAAGGAGTCTTTTTCTATTCTGTATTATGTATTAAAAGAAAATACAGTACACCCAGAAATGTTCTCATAATTTACTCATCTTTTCGCTACCGACCAACTGTCACCAGCGAGTGCATGAGAGTCGGCGTCATAGGGTCGGCTTGAATGGCTTCGCGTTTGGTGAAGCTTTAAGCGTTCATTGCATTCTCGCGGGAGTTTGATGTGAAACTCGCGAGAGAACTGGTGTCTGTTCTTCTGCATGGTTTGTTTTTCATTATTATTATTATCTGTTATTGTTTGTATTTTGTTGTGAGCAATAATAAAAACATTAAAAAAAATTATAATAATAATTCGACATTCGGTTTTTCGGTGCGCTTACGTCACGCTTTAAATTGTCAAGCGTAAACTTACTCAACCCTCTCATGAACCTATGTCATGAACGTGCAGGTGACAGTTGGTCGGAAGCGATAGGCTACAGTTTAACATTTTTAAATATTTGGTATTTTTCTTACAAACGCTTATCGTTTCACTTCAGAAGACATTGATTCATCCATTGGGGTCGTATGGATTACTGTAGTTATTGTATGTGCTGTTGTCAACTTTTAGGAACACATGATCTTATAATGAGATTATTAATGAGAGATTATTTATTTTTCTAAAAACTTTTGTTTGTGTTAATCTGAAGAAGGAAATACGTATACATCTCGGATGACATGAGGGTAAAAGATGAGTAAATGGTGAGGACATTTCTGTACTGTATTTTCTTTTAACACATAATACAGAATAGCAAGAGACATGTCATGGGATTCCTTCTTAAGATTCATCAGTGGACAGAAAGAAAAAGAAGAAGAGGAACAAGAGGAGGAGGAAACCAAGCAAGAGAAACAAAGTGCTGTAAATCCGTTTTGAAATAAGTTGTTTTTCAAATAAAGTTTTCCGATTGATATCAGATTGTGTGTGACGTGTTTTTATTGTACTTACCCTGTAACTACATGAAACAAGAGGGTAAGAAGCACCACTTTAATTTACAGCCCGCAATGTCATACTTACCCTGTAACTACATGGAACAAGAGGGTAAGAAGCACCACTTTAATTTACAGCCCGCAATGTCATACTTACCCTGTAACTACATGGAACAAGAGTATATTTTCCCAGCATTTAAAAAAAAAAAAAAGTTGCAATAGTTGTACTTGCCTTGAAACTTAATCAGTGCACCTTTGCAATAATAACAAATTAGCCTACTTTATAAATGCACTGATATGTACCCCATAATTAAAAAAAAAGCCTTTATGTATTTTTATACACTATTATTACAAAAAGGTGCAGTGAATGAACTCGCTAAATTGCTCCCAAAAGTAAGATTCTAAAATACTTAGTATAAATAATTTGCCTAAATAATTTGTTATTTTCCTGGTTGTTACCCCTTTATTCACAAAACGTTACATATTATTCCCCTATACTTACACGTATGCACTTTATAGGTACACTGTAATTACCGAAAGTTACACTGTAATTTCGTTTTAATTACGCAGTATTTTCCTGGTTGTTACACCTTTATTCCCAAGACTTTACATATTGTTCCCCTATACTTACACGTAAGTACTTTATAGGTAAACTGTAATTACAGAAAGTTATACTGTACTTTCATTTTAATTACGCAGTACTTTCCGGGCTGTAATCTAAAGCGTTACCTTTTATTCTTACAGTTTTAACTAAATGTTAGACTGGTTCAGTTCTGTACAGAAGAGAACATGACGTTTTTCACATTGATCTGTAGAAAAACAGCGACGGGCCGAATGGAAATGTAATGGACTCTCTGACAGTAGATGGCGCTTATGGATCAGCAGAAATAAAGCTGTTTCACTGGTAACCTCTGAACACAATGCAGCGTTGTGCTTATAAAAACACAGTCCAGCTCAAAAGATTGCTTTAACTTCACTGTAGTTTGCCAACATACAAGCAATGTGTATAGTTGAAATGTGTTAGTTAGCTGTTTTTAGTTTGAGTTCAATCCTGGTATCATGTTTTGTTCAGTGATTTGAATAAAAATATTTCTCAGTGCAGTTTCAACATGTCTGGTTATTTTCTCTGAACACTTCAACATGTGGTTTTATTCTTCTTTGTAACTCGTTTCACAGTGTTCGTCACATAATACTGAACACAGCGCCATCTAGTGGCTTTCTTGAGTAACAGACACAATCACTGGATCTCATTACAGATTCTGAGTAAATAACTCCTGATAACATGTGAGTTCAGGGTGAGCCACTAGATGGAGGTGTTGCTCCTCAGACGAGACCACAGAGACAAATCACACTAGAGATTTAAAGACTTTATCGTTCCCTGTTGGAGGAAATGGAGCATCGATATGTTGTGCACTGATGAGACCCAGATAAGGCTATAAGAAGCACCTCTGAAAAAAGTAGAAATAAAGCTGTATACGGTACAATGTTGAAATATTTCAAATATACATACAGTTTGTATTCCTCTGAATAAATCATGGAGAGACTCTTGAACCTCAGAGTGAGAAACTTTATTGATAAAGGCAAGAAAATACATATGACAAATATACAGCAGTAGTAAAGTGAGATCTGTGTCTATTTATTATTATTTTTTTGTATCTGAGAGAAGTTATACACAATAAAGTGAAATATAAACAATAAAGTGACACTGTTAAAATCTGCCACTGAAAGAGAGCACAAACTCAAATAATCATCAGTATTTATTATGAAAATAAACACTAGAAGAACAAAAACACACTTGAAGAACCTTTAAAGTTCAGCGTTCTGCTTTAGATTTCAATACTTCCTGGAAAAGATGAACATAAAAAGCGATAAATTAATAAATCTCACAGATATTTATAAATGCAAAATCAGTTTGTGAGAAATGACATCATCAATCATGTACCTGATGTGTGAATATGTGCTTGATCTCGTTCAGCTCTTCTGGATCTGATCTCATAAACCACAATAATGACAGTAGCCACGCCCACCAGAGCAGAGAGGACCAATCGGATCACAGCTTCAGTAGGACCACAACAGTGGACAGAGTCTGAGGAATAAACACATCAAACTGAGATCAGATCAGTCAATAAACACTAATATCAGCGCTGACATCAACTAATATTTCTGAATACACAGAAATATGATCAAATCTAATCAACAATCTTATATTCGGTTCCAAGTGAGTTTTTATACAGTCTGTCATCTCAAACTGTAAAAGATTCAACAATTCAACATGTAAATAGTGAATAAAATAAGAATATTTGAAGGAGAAGACAAATGATCTACTCACCATAGACAGAAACTCTGAATGATTTTGATGAACACAATCTTCCTCCTGAAATCATCAGTAGTTTATAATCTCCAGCATATTCAGTTCTGGTGTTTGTGATGGTCAGAGATCCAGTTTGTTTGTCCAGCTTCAGTCTGTCTCTGAATCTCCCATCAAGAACATCATCATATACAGTGATTCTGTCGGCCCGTTTATTGATTTCAGCTATTAAAGTGTTTTCATCTCCAAACCTCCACTGAATCACATCATCATCCTTCATTTCAGTAAGATCAGAGTTTAGAGAGACTGAATCTCCCTCCCTCACTGACTCCTGGACTGAATCATCAAACACACACAGACACACACACACACACACACACACAGGGTTCGTCACAGATTAAGACGATCAGTTAACGAAAAGTAAATAGATTAAATTTTAAATGAATATCATCATTAAACACCAAAAACAAAATTAATATTGAATTATTAATTGTATTTTTGTGCTGAATAAAATATAAAACAGGGAAACTGATATTTAACTAACCAAAGACAGCGAGAATGAAAGTCTTGATCTCACTTCTGATATCTAAGAAATCCATCATATTGTTGATCAGTAGTTGATAAACTCCAGTATGATCAGCTGTGGTGTTTGTGATGGTCAGAGATCCAGTTTGATTGTCCAGCTTCAGTCTGTCTCTGAATCTCCCATCAAGAACATCATCATATACAGTGATTCTGTCGGCCGTTACATTGATTTCTGCTATTAAAGTGTTTTTATATCCAAACCTCCACTGAATCTCATCATCATCCTTCATTTCAGTAAGATCAGAGATTAGAGAGACTGAATCTCCCTCCATCACTGACTCCAGGACTGAATCACCAAACACACACACACACACACACACACAGAGATAAACTGAAACGGTTCGTCACAGATTAAGACAGTCACTTGATGGTTTATAAAAGTAAATAGTTTGAAATTTAAATTTGAAATGAATATCATCATTAAACACCAGAAGCAAAATGGAGTTTGGATTAATAATTGTATCTTTGTCCTGATTAAAATATAAAACAAGTGAAACAAATATTTAACTCACCAAAGACAAAGAGCTCGAATCTCTCTCTGATCATATTGTTGATCTGTAGTTTATAATCTCCATCATGTTCAGTTGTGGTGTTTGTGATGGTCAGAGATCCAGTTTGTTTGTCCAGCTTCAGTCTGTCTCTGAATCTCCCATCAAGAACATCATCATATACAGTGATTCTGTCGGCCGTTACATTGATTTCAGCTATTAAAGTGCTTTCATATCCAAACCTCCACTGAATCACATCATCATCCTTCATTTCAGTAAGATCAGAGTATAGAGAGACTGAATCTCCCTCCATCACTGACACTAACTTCACTTCATCACCAATCACTCCTGAAGAACAGAGTTTTTCACCGATTAAAGTTTTAAAATCACTTGATGTTGGTTTGATGAAGCTTCACTAAGATACTTTTAATCATTTAAATGTGAAATTAATAATATTATGCAGCAGCACAAAGACAAAAGATGATGAATGAAAAGAGAAATAGATTATTATATATGGAACAACAACTAAAAAAGACACTCTGGTAACACTTTACAATACGGGTGCACTAATAAGCATTAATTCATGCTTAACTAATGCACAGATAATCATGTGTTAATGTATGACTCATGAAGAACTAAACCATTAATTAATGATTACTGCATCAGTACCTAATAAAGATTCTAAATGATTAATAGATTAAGTAATATATGAATTGTTATTAATTAAATGTGTCATAATGTATTCATTCCTTAATAACATATTTTATGAACTAATAGTGTAAATTAATGAGTTAAAGGTATAGTGGAGGATTTTCTTTTTCCGGGTGGATCATCAAGACTATTGGTCCTCCTAATTGTCAATCATTCTGGTGATATGTTTACGTAAGGCCGTCGTACGCATGGTCGTACGTGCTCGTACTTTCTGCGCATGCGCACTTTCAGGTGTATATGTGTGGTGAGCTATGGTTTCAGCCATTCATTGAAGCTCGCCGTTCTCACCGGGTTTTTTCAAAATGTCTGAGGGTCGCAAGAGAAAAAGTGTCTACGAATTGTATGACAAGAAGAGAAAGGCCTCTGAAGAAAGAAACAAGACGATAGTTTTTTCGGGAGAATATTTCACACGCTGGCGTGCGCTAAAAGCACAGGTTGGGCTTCCCACTGATGCCTCAGTCGCGACGTTTCTACTCGACAGGTAAAGTTTGGCATGCTATTTGGAGAAATCCATTTAAAATCACTGCTAGTAAAAGTTAATGTAAGCTATGATTAGCGATGCTAGCGTTTAATAGGCGTTCCCTCTCGGGAGCAGGTAGAGTGTTGCGCATGTGCATTTTTTCAAAAAGTTGAGAGGGCGATTCTTTTCTAAAATTCGGGAAAATCCTCCACTATACCTTTAATTACCACAGTTGGTCAAAGCAATGTACTTCAGCTTAAAAATTAACCACAAAACATAACATGCTAAATGGGGGATATAAAAAATGTATTGTCAGAACGTTTTTTCAAGGCAACATTTATTTTAGAACGTTTCCTGCTTATTGTTTCCATGGCGAACCGTCATAATCTTGATTTAAAAAGTGAGATGGCGCCGCCATGTTTGTTTGCGCCGCAGTTCAAATTGTCTGAAGAGTTTGAATCTGACAGTTATGTGACATCACTGAACATTCCAAATCCCAAATGTGGGACCGTATCACTCAAAAGGGTTACTCACTGTGGACATAGAGCCTGAATCTCTTGATCTAAAAATATAAAAATAAATATAAAATATAAAACAAGTGAAACTGATATTTAACTCACCAATGACCATGAGATCAAATCTCGTTCTCTCACTGTTGATCAGTAGTTGATAAACTCCTTCATGTTCAGATCTGGTGTTTGTGATGGTCAGAGATCCCGTTTGATTGTCCAGCGTCAGTCTGTCTCTGAATCTCCCATCAAGAACATCATCATATACAGTGATTCTGTCGGCCGTTACATTGATTTCAGCTATTAAAGTGTTTTTAAACTTCCACCGAATCACATCATCATCCTTCCTTTCAGTAAGATCAGAGTTTAGAGAGACTGAATCTCCCTCCTTCACTGACTTTACTTCATTCACTGTAAAACTAGGCCCTCCTGAAGAACAGAGTTTTTTACAGATTAAAACTTTAAAATCACTTGATATTGGTTTGATGAAGCTTCACTAAAATACTTTTAATCGTGTAAATGTGAAGTGATTAATATTCAGCAGCAGTTCAAAGACAAAAGATGAAGAATGAAAATGAGAAATAATTAAATAGTTTTATATAATCAAGTGATTTTAATCTCAAATAAGAGTGTTATCTCTCAGGAAAATCACACATTATTTGTTTCTATATGAGAATAACAGTGAATGTTAATCCTTTCTGACTAATTTAACCAGTAATTTATCACATCAGAACAGAAACAACTGAAACAGAAAAACACATTTAAAACTCACCATCCAGACGCCACAAACACAAACAGAGCAAAACTAATTTGAGAAACATTTTTTTTATCGGTTCATGGAAAAGCCCACGATAGTAACTCTTAATGTCTGAAACACTCAGATTGATCTGAAAGATAACTTAACTGAGAAATGTATCTGGTTGTGTGTGAATCCTCCCCCAACTTCAGTCAGTTTCCGCTCACACATCTGTCTCCTTTAACATCACGGAAATAAACAAGCTTTTGCTGATCTTACATTTTCAAATGAATTCTGGCCCTGAATGAAAACTAATAGCAGAATAGTGAAATATTGGATTAGATATCTGTATCTACTGGTGTGTTATTTAGTGCTGTGAGCTGTCAATCATATTTGACCTCTGACCTGTGACTCTTATTTGACTGTTGATGGATTCACTTTATTTCAGTGTAAAGATGTTTTGTGTGGAGTGGAAGATTGTGAGCTTCTTATTACCAGGAGAGAAAATGAAGAAACGCTTCAGCCACAAACTGCTGACACACACAGAGACGACAAACATCCAGCAGAAGCTGTTTATCCTCCGACAGATCAAACCAGACACACAGATGTTTGTACAGATAAAATAAAAGAGAAAAACCATTGCAGAGTCCATTTTGACACAAACTCCACTTAATCACATGTATAATGTCTGCCTGTGTTACAACAAAATTTTAACAAAAAGTTAACATTAATGCAAACATACAGCAACCTGTAAATGTAATCGTTCATTTAGAGAAATATCATTTGGTTACCAGAAAGTGTTGGTCGTGGGAAAATTTTATGAGAAATGCTTGAGTTCATAATCAGATATTTTGCTTTTGATTGCAGACTTTGGTATTTTGGCGAATCTGAGCAAAATTAAACACGTGAGTTTTTCTTGGTCTTTTCTTCTGAACAAACTGAAATGTTTAGTTCCCTTTCGTCCTGGGAACTCCGACGTGTCATCGGGGGAGTTCCCTGACGAATTGGAATTGGGATCCCGCTAGGGAGACCAATTGCCTACGAGTGAATTAAAACGAGCCAATGAAAATTGGCATGCAGGATTTGCATTCCGCAGCCCGCCTATCAGCAAGGGTATAAAAAGGCGGAAGCGACGCATGCATAGTGCTTTTAGCTTCGGAGCCGACCGATTGTGTCCTCTCTGAGTGAATGAGCTTTAAGATTGTATCTATTTTACGCTCTACGAGTCTGCTGTTTCGGGAGGGGATCTCTCTGTGTTGGTGAGATGGCGTTTCAGCGACCGCGCAATTTCCTGTCTGCCGGCTGCGTCTACATGCTGTTAATTCAAAAGCTGTTTTCACAGCTGGTAAACGGTTGAGTGCGCACAGTGGGCTTGCAGTTTCCCCGCTGTGTCGCCGCGTTGGGTCCCTGTGTGCTTCAGCACAATAGAGAGAGTACTTTCTTTCTGAAAGAGCAACACGAGTGAAGATCGCGTCCTTTTCAGGATGACGTTTCACTCGTGTGTTTCTGGATGCGATCGTTTCCTGTCCTCATTTGACGGCCACGTTCATTGTTTCACATGCCTAATCAGTGTGTGAGACTGTGTTCGTGGGTGGTTCATGTTCTCTCAGGAGTGCATGACCACGTCGGCACGTTGTTCGTCTCTCCTTTCTCGTAAAGGCTTGAGCCGCTCAGCGTGCCGTGTGCCGTCGAGCGCCGGCTGACAGCGCGGGTTGTCACGACAACCCAGCGCGCGTCATTCGGCGCTCTAGATGCACGGTCGAGACTCGTGTACCTCTATGAGGTTGAGTCCCTTTGCTTATTCCCCAATCTAGTTCCTTTTCTAAAAAGGGGAGGACTACTTTGGCTAATGAGCATTTGGTGATCTGAGGGTTACAGTGTGGAACGTCTCGCCAGGTGAAAGACCCTCACGAGCTTCCCACTCCTCTAGCGCATCGCAAACATGCTGAGACTGTGTTCGTGGGTGATTTATGCTTTCTTATGAGAGCATGACCACGTCGGCACGTTGTTCGCCTTGCCTGAAGGCTTGAGCGCCCAGAGTGCCATGTGTCATCGAGGCGATGGCCACGTTCACTGTCTTGCATGCCTGGTTGACGGCCACGATCACTGTTTCACATGCCTAATCAGTGTGTTGTGACTGCGTTCGTGGGTGGTTCATGTTCTCTCATGAGTGCATGACCACGTCAGCACGTTGTTCGTCTCCCCTTTCTCGTAAAGGCTTGAGCTGCTCAGCGTGCCGTGTGCCGTAAAGCCTTTCGGATGGGATTCTGATCCTTCTCATGAGGGACCAAGCATTTCATTCGGGGCTCCAGGAGAGGACAGATGTCGATTGCTACATCGGAGAGAGGGCTGTTATACTCTGAAAATGATGCTGAGTTCCTACTATAATGGTGGGTTCTCGTGCTGAAGATTCATACTTGACAGCCACACTTCCTGGGTCTAAAGTGCCTGGATGCGTGTGAAAATTTTTGGCAATAAGGAAGCATTTTGGTGCCAATATGGCAAGCCAAACATGCCTAAATCTGCAGGAGTTTTTCCTCTCTCACTACCCCTGCACATTCAGTGCACGTGGGTAGTTCTGATTCGGGGTGGAGCTGCGCTTAGTGACTGACCGTGATTAGTCACAGCGCTGGCCCTCGGTCAGACGATGTCCACACTGGTGGTCCAGAAGCGCCTCAAAACCAGCCCGCTCGGAGTTCGTTTCCCCCCGGCAAAGGGAAGGGAACTCCTATGAAAAATCAAAGTCAACAGAGTATTTATGAGTTTATTTTACACTGATAAAAAAAAAGCGAGCTGGTATCGCCGGCGATACCGTCGACCTCAGGGGGTTAAGACAGCACTCCTGTTAGCATTGGCCTCTTTCAAGAGGGTCGGGAATCTGCAGGCTTTTTCGGTCGACGAATCGTGCCTAGAGTTCGGGCTGGGCCTTTCTCACGTTGTATTGAGACCCCGGCTCGGATATGTGCCCAAGGTTCCAACCACTCCCTTCGTGGATCAGCTAGTGAACCTGCAAGCGCTGCCCCAGGAGGAGGCAGACCCAGCCCTAGCTTTTCTCTGTCCCATCCGCGCCCTGTGGGTTTATATTGACAGAACGCAAAGCTTCAGGACCTCAGATCAGCTCTTTGTCTGTTACGGAGGCCAGCAGAAGGGGAAGGCTGTCTCCAAGCAGAGGTTAGCTCATTGGTTAGTGGATGCTATCACCCGAGTGTATGAGTCTCTGGGTGAGCCTTGTCCTCCCAGGTTGCGCGCTCACTCTACTAGAGGTGCTGCCGCTTCCTGGGCTTTGGCTCAAGGCACCTCGCTGACAGACATCTGTAGAGCTGCGGGCTGGGCAACACCGAACACGTTCGCTAGGTTCTATAGCCTACGTGTGGAACCTGTTTCCTTCCGAGTACTCGCTACGGCCAGTGGTGCGAAGGAATAGGTTGTGTCGGCTTGCTACGCCACTCCGCGCCTCGGCCGGATACGTGCGTCTTTTGCTCCGTATGGCGCCCAACGTTGGTGAGCCTCGTGAGTTCCTCCATCACCCCTTCGGTGCCAGGCGTGGCAGACCTCCCAGCGCCAGGTCTGCTACCTCTAGTAAGGAGTTGCTAGTAGACTGGGTGTTTTTCCAGTGGTCTCTACGGTGACCCATGATGGGTCAGGCAGACTGGGCTTCCGCAGCGTCCCGACGACACGTCTCCGTTCCCTGTACTCAGGGAACGAGGGTTACATACATAACCGAGACGATTTTCTACCATAGTGTAGAAGTGATCTTTGATAGCAGCCTTTCTTTTGAAAGCCACATTTCTGGCATTTGTAAAACTGCTTCTTTTGTTTTTATCTTAAATACTCAATTACAACATATGATATCACTGTCAAATGCAGAAAAGTTAATTCATGCATTCATGACCTCAAGGCTAGATTATTGCAATGCTTTAACGATAGGCCTTATTGGTAGATGTTATCTGAACATCTGTATCTGAGTAATAGGCAGATGCCACAAATGCCACAAAACTGGACACTGGACCAGAGTATGTCGCTAAAACAGGTCAGTAAGAGAAGTCACAGAATGTTTTGACCAACCTTCTTACTTTTTGGGCCCAGTTTATAATGTAAATGAACTAGAAGAGCAGTGGATGGTGCCGCTCCTGATTGGGGCGACCCCTGTAAGATTCAAAATAGAGACTGGGACTGACATAAACATTGTGGCAGAAGAGACTTTCACCGCACTGGTCCCAGTAAAGACACTAGAGCCAGATAATGTCACATTGGATAGCCCTGGGGGAAAGTAATGCCCATTCTCTGCCAAGTCAAGTCAAGTCATCTTCATTTATATAGCGCTTTTAACAATGTAGATTGTCTCAAAGCAGCTTCACAGAGATAAATGTATAATATAACGTAAGATTGTTTTGGCTTTATAGCGGTTCTTTAATAAAGTTATTTTCCAGCTAAAGTTATTTTTGATTGATTCGCTTCCGTCGCAACGATCATTTGTTTTTAAATTAGGGCCGCTAAGACGACACCATTCTCTCTACACAGACTTTAAACGCGAACCTGTGAGAAACGCTGATGGCGTTCAGATGCACATTAAGAACGGGTTCTATAGTTATGTGCGTTTGAATATATGTGTGCAGGTTTGGAATTCCCTACAAACCAAACCTAAACAAATTACTGGTGTTTCCTTATAGTTTTGATTCAGAATTTTATTTTATTTTATCAATTCGGGGTAGATACGCAAATTGAGTTTTCCCGACGACGCGTTATCTGTAGAGTGGGAAAGGGATCCTCCATAGGGAGAGACTAGTTGGCCCTTCAGCACTGCATTGACATCGGGTCCAGGCGAAGGTCCTTCATCAGATCTGGAAACGGCCTGGATCCGGCAGGCTGCGGGAAAACCTTGGGATAAACAAAGACACTAAAATTAGCGTAGATGCCATTCTTCTCATGATGTAACAAGTACATCAGGATTTATGGGAAGTGTTCCCGGTTCCAGCTGACCTAATCTATGCAGCCTAATATTGAATTATAGAAGTCTATAATGTATTATGTGAACGCTATGTCAAAGAGATGTGTCTTTAATCTAGATTTGAACTGACAGAGTGTGTCTGCTTCCCGGACAATGGTAGGAAGGCTGTTCCAAAGTTTTGGTGCTAAATAGGAAAAGGATCTACCGCCAGCAGTCGATTTAGATATTCTAGGTATTATCAACTGGCCGGAATTTTGAGATCGCAATAGACGTGAAGGAGTATAATGCGTTAAGAGCTCGCTCAAGTACCGCGGAGCTAAACCATTTAGTGCTTTGTAAGTAATCAGCAATATTTTAAAATTGATGCGATGTTTAATAGGGAGCCAGTGCAGTTTTGACAGAACCGGGCTAATATGGTCATACTTCCTGGTTCTGGTAAGAACTCGAGCTGCTGCGTTTTGGACCAGCTGTAGTTTGTTTATTAAGCGTGCAGGGCAACCACCCAGTAGAGCATTACAATAATCTAGCCTTGAGGTCATGAACGCATGGACTAATTGTTCCGCATTTGTCAATGAGAGCATATGGCGTAATTTAGATATATTTTTAAGATGGAAAAATGCGGTTTTACAGATACTAGACACGTGACTTTCAAATGAAAGATTGGTATCAAAGAGCACACCCAGGTTCCTAACCGACGACGAAGACTTAACAGAGCAGCCATCAAGTGTTAGACAGTATTCTAGGTTATTACGTGAGGAAGTTTTTTGTCCAATAATTAGAATCTCTGTTTTTTCAGAATTTAGAAGTAGGAAATTACGAGTCATCCAGTTTTTTATATCAGCTATGCATTCTGTTAATTTAGTGAATTGGTAAGTTTCGTTAGGTTTTGAAGAAATATAGAGCTGAGTATCGTCGGCATAACAGTGGAAGCTAATTCCATGTTTCCTAATAATATCTCCTAATGGCAGCATGTACAGAGTGAACAGCAGCGGTCCTAGTACTGAGCCCTGTGGTACGCCATACTGAACTTGTGATTGATAAGACATCTCTTCATTTACTGCTACAAACTGATAACGGTCAGATAAGTATGATTTAAACCATGCTAGTGCAATTCCACTAATGCCAACATAGTTTTCTAGTCTATTTAAAAGAATGTCGTGGTCAATGGTGTCAAACGCAGCACTAAGATCGAGTAACACTAATAGAGAGACACAACCACGATCGGATGATAAGAGCAAATCATTTGTTACTCTAACGAGAGCAGTCTCAGTACTATGGTATGGTCTAAATCCGGACTGAAAATCCTCGCAGATATCATTTCTTTCTAGAAAGGAACATAGTTGTGAAGATACTGCCTTTTCTAGTATCTTTGACAGAAAGGGTAGATTCGAGATCGGCCTGTAATTGACTAATTCTGAAGGATCAAGTTGCATTTTTTTAACAAGCGGTTTAATCATAGCCAGCTTAAAGTTTTTTGGTACGTATCCTAGAGACAAAGAGGAATTAATGATATTAAGAAGAGGATCTATGACCTCTGGAAGCATCTCTTTCAGTAGCTTAGTCGGTATAGGGTCTAACATACATGTTGTAGATTTAGATGATTTAACGAGTTTAGTAAATTCTTCCTCTCCTATAGCAATGAATGAATCAAATTTTTCCTCAGGGAGACTACAATGCACTGCCTGATGCGATACTGTAGTAGACGGTTGCATAGTTATAATTTTCTCCCTGATATTATCAATCTTATAAGTGAAGAAGTTCATAAAGTCATTACTGCTGTGCTGCTTGGAACCTTCTGTGTTTGAAGCTTTCTTTTTCGTTAGTTTAGCCACTGTTTCAAATAAATACCTAGGATTATGTTTATTTTCTTCTAATAGGTTTGAAAAATAAGCAGATCTAGCAGCTTTTAAAGCCTCTCTGTAAGCAATCGAGCTCTCTTTCCATGAAATGCGAAATACCTCTAATTTTGTTTTCTTCCAGTTGCGCTCCATTTTTCTGGCTGCTCTCTTAAGGGCCCGAGTGTGCTCGTTGTACCACGGCGTTGGATTATTTTCTTTAATCTTCTTTAAGCGCAAAGGAGCAACTGTGTCTAAAGTGCTGGAAAAGAGAGAGTTAAAAGTTTCTGTTGCAATATCAAGTTTTTCTAAGCTATCCGGGATGCTAAAATGATGAAACTGATCAGGAAGATTATTAATAAAGCAATCTTTAGTAGCAGAAGTGATAGGTCTAACATATTTGTAACACGGAGTCGGCTTTGCAGCCTTGGCTAAATGTAATTTACACGAGACTAGATAATGATCTGAGATGTCATCGCTCTGCTGCAGAATTTCAACGGCATCAACATCTATTCCATGTGATAATATTAGATCTAGAGTATGATTACGACGATGAGTAGGTCCTGACACGTGTTGTCTAACTCCAATTGAGTTTACAATGTCTTTAAATGCCAATCCCAATGCATCTTTTTCATTATCGATGTGTATATTAAAATCACCAACAATTAGTACTTTATCTGCAGCCAATACTAACTCTGATAGAAAGTCCGCAAATTCTTTGATAAAGTCTGTATGGTGCCCTGGTGGCCTGTATACAGTAGCCAGCACAAATCTCAAACGTGATTTATCATTTTTACTATATATTTTTACATTAAGCACTAACACTTCAAAAGAATTATATTCGAAACTTGATTTCTTAGTGGTTTTGAAAATATTACTATAAATTACAGCAACACCACCCCCTTTGCGTTTCAGACGAGGCTCATGTTTATAACAGTAATCTTGCGGGGTGGACTCATTTAAAGTAATGTAATCGTTTGGTTTTAGCCAGGTTTCTGTCAAACACAGCACATCTAGGTTATTATCTGAAATCATATCATTAACAATGAGTGCTTTTGAAGTAAGCGATCGAATATTCAGCAACCCAAGCTTTATCATTTGCTCATCTGTATTATAGCTGTTTTTTATTTGTTGAACATCAATTAAATTTTTAACCTTAGATAGGTTTAAACATTTTTTGGATTTCCAAAATCGGGGAACAGACACAGTCTCTATATGATGATAGCTAGGTGAAAGAGGCTCTATGTGATGGGATTTATCTGACCTGGGTGACGCGAGGCCGCTAGCAGACGGTTGGTTTAGCCAGTCTGTCTGCTTCCTGACCTGGTGCCCAATTTGTCATGTTTGAGCTCTAAGACTATGAGCCATATTACTAGAGAGAAGAGCAGCACCATCCCAGGAGGGATGAATACCATCTCTTTTCAACAGGTCAGGTTTGCCCCAAAAACTTTTCCAATTGTCTATGAATTCTATATTATTACACGGACACCACTCAGACAGCCAGCGATTCAGTGAACACAATCTACTAACTATCTCATCACTCCTGCGAACAGGAAGGGGGCCAGAGCAAATTACAGTGCCTGACATCGTACTTGCAAGTTCACACACCTCTTTAATATTAATTTTGGTGATCTCCGACTGGCGGAGTCGAACATCATTAGTGCCGACATGAATAATGATCTTAGAGAATTTACGATTAGCATTAGCCAGCACTTTTAAATTTGCTTTGATGTCAGGCGCTCTGGCTCCCGGCAAACATGTGACTATGTTCGCTGGTGTCTCTATTTTCACGTTCCGTGTGATCGAATCACCAATTACTAGGGCACAATCAACAGAATTCTCAGTGGGTGTTTCACTGAGCGGGGCAAATCGATTTGTTGTGGTAATCGGAACGGAAGAGTGGTTTTTTGATCCGCGACTAGAGCGATCCCTCACTGTCACCCATTTGCCCGGCTGCTCAGGCACTACTTCAGCTGGAACCGAATCATGTAAAGAGTTCACTATGCTAGGCGCATCCAAAATAGTATCTAAAGCTCTAGCACTCTTACTATCCTCAATTAAAGTTTGGATGCGTGTCTCTAATTCTGAAATCTTCTCTGTCAGCCTAACTGTCTCCTTACATTTATCACATATAAATCCTACATTGCCAACAGAGAAGTCTATGCTAAACATGTGACATGAAGTGCAGGTGACAATAACAGGACAAGACATTACTCACCGTGTTTGTTGACTGATTATTACTTACCTGAGCTTTTATTAACTCAAAGGCGCGAGCGCGCGAGAGAAAAAATAAATAAATAAAACAGCTGAGCGCACGGGTGGCGCGTTAACAGGCTAGCAGTAGCGAATTAGCGTGTTGTGTTAGTAGTAACGGATGCTAGCGATGTCAATCTGAGATGTTGGGTAAGCTGTATTTAGTATAAACAACTACAAATTGTAGTAAATGATGGTTCAAAACAAAGAAATACGAGGCTAAGACGGAGCTTACAGCACCGAGGCAAACACACTCACAGCAGGCAGCGAGGCAGACAGGAGCAATCGAATCGATCGTTTTCAATCAAAAAAAAACTCTGCCTATGTGGCCCGTGGATATAACGTGAATAACCGGCTTAGTCGGTCTCTATCTGCTGACATGAACCTAGTAAGGAGAGTGGAGGAGGCGAACGTAGCTTCTGAACGCTATGATGCATTTGATGAGCATGTCACACTCAAAACTGACCCTGTCAAAATACTAAATGTAAATGACGTTTGCTCAAATTAACCCTCTGAGGTCGAGAAACGCACCGACGCGTTTTGCTGGATTTTTTTCACATAGCAGCAACATAAACTTAAATTACTCCGTCATTTATGGTTATACAGAAAAAAGAAATATAAAAAAATAATCTGTGATATTTCTACTTTTGTATGTGTCCACTTACAATCAAATCAAAACATTGTGCTTTTGTAAAATAAAGAAAATAAACAGGGTGTGCGTTCTGCCTCTCCATCGCGGTGAACTTTTTTTTCTTGAGCACGTCTATAAACTGAAACAAAACTCAGCGAATACTTGTCTCACATTTATGAGCCATATACCTTTATACACATTTAAGTGTGTACTTTTAAATGATCGGATTCAAACTGAAAACAAATATTCTCTGTTTAAGTAATTTGTATAAAACCAACAGGATGTCCAGTATCTCAAACGCTTGCTAATTACTTTTTAATTCGACACGCCCACTCGCGCAAAAGTGATTCACATGCAAATCTCCACATGGGACGCGAACGCCCTCGTTACCTCAAACACAAAACACCAAAACACTTCACAAGTCTCTGCTTTTCGTCGAGTTTGGAAGACACGCTGTGAGCTTACATGGATTTACCTCAGAAGAAGAAGAACGCGATTTGAAGACAAGAAAGATGTAAGGTAAGAAATTCTTACTTATTAGTTTATGGTATTGTTGCATAAACTTCACATTGCAGTTGAACTGTTGCTAGATATATGGTGAATATTATACTATTTAGACCCGTGTTTACTGTTAAATACTGTTTGTGGATATCTGCTCAAACATAGATATGTATAACCATAATGTTTAATATTTTGGAGCGCGATGGCGTTTGAATGTATCATATTTTGGAGCGCGCTGTGCGTTTGAATGTACAGTATCATATTTTGGAGCGCGATTGCGTTTGAAAGGAAAAATGCACCAAACATTAGGCTTTATGTTTTTACTATTATCTCATTTCATATCATCATAACGAATGGAAACATTTGAAGTAACATATGATAATCAATATATTTTTCTCTAGCGTAGTTGTTCTTGAAATCTTTTGGAAGATTTAATTTATTGTTATTATTATTTTATGCAGCACTGCGTAGCCTATGCCTACAAGGCACAACAAACCTGGTGTTCATTATATATTGTTGGAAACGTGTGTGTGTGTGTATTCTGTGAATTTTAAAAAGAAATTTTAACCAGAAAAATCTAAAATCTATTCCCAAAATCGTGCAGCCCTATAGTTTCTCTTGATATCAGTATGTTCACAGTTTTTTCTTTTTTTTTTTTCTTTCAGGGACCAGATGCAACTGAGTCCTGCTGACTTCAACATTCACATGAGTCTCTGTACATGAACATGGTAAAGTGAAAATCAAACACCTTGGAAATGAAAGGTATGTTTTTAGGAATGGCACAAAGGTCTCTGTCTTTGGATCATTGTTTTCAATGTGCTCTTTTGTCATTTGTATTTTTGGATTGTGTTGTGTTGTAAATAAATCCAAACAATCTAAAAGCCATTCTTTTTTAAATCTCCTCATTCTTTGTGCAAGGTTGCTCTGAATGACAGGGCCTGATCGCTCCTAATAGGGCAGTTAGGGGAGTGTCTTTGTCTTTCTCAGGTGTTAAAACCTTACATATTCATGAGATGATCACGCCTCTTCGCATATGGCTTTGTCACACAAAACACGTCTTAGAAATTTTAAGGCGAGACACGGCAGGCAAAAACATCGATTTTTCATGCAGTGGTCAGTTTTGAGATTTTGGCCGAGTTTACTCCTTCAATATGTATTCTTTCAAGCTGCTATAAAGAAAACGCTGAAAATATACATTACGATGTTTATTTTATTACATTTTGTTTACTTGCGGCAGTAAGTTTCTCCCGAATTTACCAGGAAGTTAGTATTCCAACGCGACATGCCGAGCTCCGTCTGTTTACTGAAGTCTGTCATGTCCGGGATCGTTGTAAAGCTCTGAGTCTCCTGCACAACGCTATGTAAACCAAATATGGGCACTTCCTTTCTATCAGTAACCAATCGTGAATGTCCAAAGGGGGATTTAAAGCTAACGACGAAATCTCATTTAGAACTATTAAATCTTTAAAGGGATAGTTCGCCCAAAAATGATATTTAGCCCATGATTTACTCACCCTCAAGCTGTTCGAGATGTATATGTCAATCTTTTTTCAGACGAACACATTTTCAGTTATTTTAGAAAATGTCTTAGATCTTTTAGTGGTTATAGTGTGAAGCTATGGGGTCCAGCTCGTTGAAGTCCGCAAATGAGCATGCATCCTTCACAAAAGTAATCCATCCGGCTCCAGGGGGGTAAACGAAGGCCTTCCGAGGGTAATCCGTGCGGTTTTGTAGTAAAAATATACATATTTAAAACTTTATAAACGAAAATAACTGGCTTCCGGTGGCGGTCGGCGCGCGTTCATGGAGATGGAAGCGTCGTGACATAGTACGAACGTGACAGCGCAGCCAGAGAGCAGAGCAAAACAAAACTCTACGTTCGTTCTACGTCACGACGCTTCCTACGCTACGTCGTACGTCATATGCCAGCATCCATCTCCATGAACGCGCGCCGACCGCGACCGGAAGCCAGTTATTTTCGTTTATAAAGTTTTAAATATGTATATTTTTACTACAAAACCGCACGGATTACCCTCGGAAGGCCTTCGTTTATCCCCCTGGAGCCGGATGGATTACTTTTGTGAAGGATGCATGCTCATTTGCGGACTTCAACGAGCTGGACCCCATTGCTTCACACTATAACCACTGAAAGATCTAAGACATTTTCTAAAATAACTGAAAATGTGTTTGTCTGAAAAAAGATTGACATATACATCTCGAACAGCTTGAGGGTGAGTAAGTCATGGCTTAAATATCATTTTTGGGCGAACTATCCCTTTAACTGCCGTTTTCTCAAAATAATTTTTGCGTTTTTTTGTCATTCTCCAGTACAAACATCTCAGCCTATGTAGCACCTATGTACACCAAACTTTCCAGTTATACACTTAGCAGTATTCTGAAGATCTGTTCAGAGGGATTTGTTAATAAATCATTCCTGGCCTGATTTATGTGACATTTTAATTTTTAAAAAATGGTGAAAATCGATATTTTAAGGCTATGGACAGTATATTTTGATTTCCTAGTTAATGAAAGCATATATCCTGAAATCCCTCTGAACATCTTTTTTCATCTTGTGTGTAATCAAAATGAAAAAATAATTTTGCTTCTGGCTTTATCATATTTTCAGATATATCTACTGAAAAAACATGCAAAATTGCACATATTTAATGAGATAATACCTAATTTGCATAATTAAACATACAAATTTCAAAAACTTGTAAAACATTTTTTTTATGAACTTGTGTAAGTAATGAACTGAGGAAGTTTCATGGTGATATCTATTATTTTAAAATTTTACCCTATTCACCTGTAGTGTCTCGCCTTAAATCAATATATTGTCTTCTCTGAATGAGCAGTCAGGGTGATTTTCACATAGTTTTGGAGCAAATATTCTAGGCTATGTCATACAATTTTCAAAAGTCTTGTGAAGAAATAATCAGTATGGGTTTCATGGCCTTATTTCAGTGAGAATTTTTTTTTGTATTTTCACAAACCACGCATAAATGTCATTATTTCAAAACTACAAACTTTTACATACATGCTGTTGATATATTATTGTAGCAGAGTTTGTGCTGAATACAGTGTAATTAGACTTTAGCCATGAAAATGTCACTAGTAACTGAAAAAAACACAAATGTCAGAGCATGTCAGAACACCTCCAGAGCCCAGAAAACACCTCAGACCCCGGAGGGTTAAAAACAAAAAATGATCTTTAACCAAATGGCATGAAACTTTGTAAAGTTGTCAACACTTTCTAGATCAATTTTTTTTTTAATAAATAAAATTTATTAAAATTAAAATTGTAATATTTTTTTTTTAATAAAAAAAATAATTAGAATGATATATTTTATTTTTATTTTAGTGTGGGGAAAAAAAGTCACACTTGTGCTGTTTGGGGTCTCCAGAGACGTATGAAATCTTTTTTTTTTTAAATGTAACAAATGTAATTTTGCTCAGTTTATTCATGTTTTTACTCCACATTTGAGCAGTTTTGGGAGGAAATTTATATACATAAATTAAAATATATATTTTTTGAATAGGTTTTTATCAAATAAAAATAGAAACTTTTTATGTAAAATTCACATTTTATAAAAGGCCCACATTTCTAAATTTCCTTCATGGGGATAACATGGATAATTTTACATGGTTTAGTGTAAGAATTTTGCCCATCTTTGTAAAATAGCCCGAGTGTAAACCACAAATGAACAGCACAGAAGTGTTAAAAGACTTGCCGCAGCCATATGCTGTGTGTTCCCACTCCAATGCTTTAAAGGGTGAAAGAGGAGTTGCAGAGGATCGATAAAAATGGTGTCATAGAGCATGTGACACAACCAACCAAATGGTGTGTGCCAATGGCACCCGTTCTGAAGAGGATTGGCAAAGCACGCGTCTGCATGGATCTTAAAAGACTGAACGAGGCAGTAAAACGAGAACATGTTGTGCTACCCACTGCTGATGAGATTATTGCTAAGCTTAGTGGAGCAAAGGTGTTCTCCTCCTCAGATCCCTCTCCACCCAGAGCGCTGCAGACTCGCCACCTTTACCACACCATTAGGGAGATATTGTTTCAGGAGGCTTCCCTTCAGGATCTCGAGCGCTCTAGAGATCTTCCAGAGGAAAATGCAGGAGACGCTTCAAGTGCTGGAGGACTGAAGGTCTTTATGAATGACATGTCTATGACTCTCGTCTGGAACAAGTGCTGCAGAGAGTGGCGTCTACAGGGTTAAAACTGAACACGGAGACATGCACGTACAGACATAATTCAGTTCTGGGTCACCTTATTAACGAGACAGGAGTGCAGATAGATCCAGATAAGGTGGATGCCATCCGACAGCTGCCAACACCACAAAATCAGCAGGAACTGAAAAGGGTGCTTGGCATTGTGAATTATTTGTGGAGGTTCATCCCCAACCTCTCGACAGTAAACCAGCCACTGTATGAACTCCTCAGGCAGAACAGTATGTGGATGTGGACACACACACACACACACACACACACACGCAGCAGACAGCTTTTGAAAACATCAGAGAGCTGCTCATGAAGGCACCAGTCCTCGTATATTACGATGTCGCTAGGACCACTGCTAGCATACTAGCATACGGCTCACTGATGCAGAAACTCGATATGCGCAGATCGAGGAGTGTGTGGCCAGCTTGTGGAAATGTGAGAAGTTTGGAAAATACTGTGTGTCTTGGATGAGTTTAAGCTGGTGACGGATAACAAGCCCCTGGTCCCTCTCATCAACAGCAGGAGCTTATAGACAACGTCCCAGTACGATGTGCCAGGAAGAATTAAGGCATTTATGAAGGCAAAAGAGGGTCAAACCTGCTACTAACAAGGTTTACATAATAAAGTGTCCAGTGAGTGAATTCATAGTGTGTGTCTTACAGGTAAAGCTATTGTTGTGCAAGAGTCTTATTTTGGACACTAGATGGCGCTCTAGTTAATAGTGGGATGTTGTTTTATTTGATGACTTTTAAGGTTCATGGTCAGTAAAACAACTGCAAATGAGAAAAATGTAAGTATTTTGATGAAAATGTTTTTATTTATTGAATTTTGATTGAATGGAATTTTCACATTTTTTTTTCTGAATATGAGCATATTTATTACACTTAATTGTAACATAAACATTAATTTGTTAGCAATGTTGCTAGTTAGTTACCCCCCCCCCCCCCATCATGCATATGCTTTCTTAAAATGATTGTTAAACATTGACAGATAAAGACATGAAATGATCTTTAAAGGGTGTACCATCAAGATCAGCTTTAACTTTTGTATATCGAATCTTAACTGCTTGATTTATTTAATTTTTTTGGCAAAATGTAACTATTATTGGCCAGCTTCTTATATAAAGTTGGATTTATAAGCATGTCCAACTTTATTTGCACACATATACTCACGCAGAGCAAAAATAGCAAATCTCAACTGCTCGATTGCTTGTATTGTCACAAAATATAAACTATATTATCGCCCAGCTCTAATCTGATAAATGTGACTATAAGGCATGAATATATTATAAACATTAACATCATGATTTTCTGTAAAGCTGCATTGAAACATTCTGTATTGTGAAAAGCAATAAATTTGACATGAAATGACTATATGATATTGTATTTTATCACAAACTAAACGAGAGTCGTTTATCAGTTAGATTCAGTATTTAACAGTAAAGTCTGTTTTGTTAAAGCCTGACTGTGAGTCTTTACGCTTCAGCAATCCCAAAACTCAAAACTAAAGAGCTGAGAGGAACTACAGCGGTTCCTGTGAAAGCGATCACACCGCTGGTCTGGTTCTTGAAGTTTGATCATTTTCTCAAGGCGATCGGCGCATACACCACATGACTCTCCTCTTTATCATCCTGTCAAAAACACAATATATAATAATAAATGCATGGATGTCCTTGAAATCATGTTACAATATGCAGATATAAAACCAGCCTCAAGTGTGTCACGTCCATAGGCCTGTAAGTGAGAGACTTTCACTGTTTCCTTCTGTTTGTTTCTTAACACTTGCAAAATAATACTTGCTATAAAAATGTATTACATTACAAATTTCATATAGACAGAATTGTGTTGATTTCACAAAAGCACGTACAGTGTGTGAAACTCTGAAGATTTGGACTGTGATGTCATCAACTGACAGGAAATACTTCATCAGCGGCTCATTATAAACACTGGAAATATGAACTAATGTTGATCTGATGGTAGAATGAGTGTTGTGAGTGTTATGGCATATGTTTCTCGCATTGAATGCTGATACTTATACATATTTAATATGGTGGTGTTTTGTGTTTGTGTCTGTATAATGATCTATCACACACAAGTGCACTCACTGCTGAAATGATAGACAGACATGAATTAGTAATAAATGATCTTACCGATTTCTGTGCTTTTCTTTTGTAGAACTTTGGCTCGACATAAGTGATTTCTTCTTCATGAGTCTCAACTGTTTAAACGATAAGATGTAATATAATAAATAGGTGGATTAATACAACAAAATGTAAAAAAAAAAAAAAAATGTATTACCTATGTCTGTTTTCTTTACATCATATATATGTTATTATGGTCGTCAAAGTTAAAGTGTTAAAGCTCACATTACTGCATTACATTAACCTGTTAGCGTTCCTGCAAATTCTGCCAAAAACACCTAAAAAAGGCCTACCCAAATTAAATTGCATGCTGTTCTTGAACCATTTGGAGTATATGCATGGTATTGGTCTCTTTTGAAAGGGGACACTTTGAGGTTTGTTCCCAAACAGTCAGAATCACTGTAAGTCTCACTGGTATTGAGTAATAGAACTTTGAACACACTAAAAAAGAGGGAAAAAATTTCCGCCTAACTTTTTTTTTGTAAAAAGATGCCTGCAGATAACTATAGCTGGGAGGTATTAGCTGGAAAACACAGTGGGATCACAGCATGAAGCCTTACCAAGCCCAATTTAAATGTTGATAACAAAACCTAAGCTAATGAGTGTTTTACACAGGTTTATCTAAGTTTATGTCTAGGCGCTCCCCAAAAAAGGCCACTTGGAGACTCCAAATGACACTTTGTAACCACAGACACATAACATGCTGCTATTCTTGAATGCTTTACTGTACAGGCAAAATTTTGGGCTCTAATGAAAGGTTACACTTAGAGCTATTCTATTCCTTATTCAGATTCACTGTAAATAATTGTTGACACATAGTAACTGAAGCATAAACACATTATATTGTTTTTTTGCCATTCTTGAAACTGAAATTTGTGCAAATAACAATACAAAACAAGTGTTATGGTATTAAAATATTATTTAATATTAGTATTTTATACACTACATATATATCAAACTATTAACAAATTTATGATTAGGTTTTTCTTTGGTTATTGAACCTCTCTAGGAAGGTGAAGGATAGGGTTCCTCTTTGATGTCCATCATATGGCTTTCTGCTGACTCCCATTCGTCATCCAGTTCAATGTCAGATGTTTTTCTGTGATATAAAAAAAGCAAAAAAAAACAAACAAATAATTTATATCTTTTATGTATTGTGTACTATTTTATATACACACACACACACACACACACACACACACACACACACACACAGCCATGTTTATGTGATTTGTGAGGACATTCCATAGGCATAATGGTTTTTATACTGTACAAACTGTATATTCTATCCCCTTACACTGCCCCTATCCCTAAACCTACCCATCACAGGAAACATTCTGCATTTTTACATTTAATAAAAAACACTGCTTAGTATGTTTTTAAAGCCATTTGAAAAATGAGGACACCCAAACTGTCCTCATAAATCACCTATTTTCCCGAGTGTCCTCATTTGCAGGTGTGTTATCATAAAAATGTCCTCAGTTGTCATGAAAACAAGTACACACACACACACACACACACACACACACACACCCGTGCATAAAGACAAACAGGGACATAAACAGCGATTCACGCACCCATCATAACAATAACAAGAGCGCTAAAAGCACCAAACACACACAAACAAACACGGACAAACACAAATCCGTGAATAAAGACACACAGGGACATAAACAAACTGATAAATGTCCAACACAACAGTAACATGAGCGCTCAATGCACACATAACGTTACGCTTGAGGACAACAAGCTTAGCCATCACCAGTTAGCATTGGCCATCTCAAAACAGTGAAACACAAACATAAGATACTCAGAAAAACACGTAAAATATGTTATATTTGCATGTATATGTATAATAACACACTTACTTGTCAAAAGAGACGATTTCCCATCAAAATAGCCTTCCAAAGTCATTTGCTATAGCGAGCGCAGCTTTGCGCACGAGCGCACGATCGACAACAAACATTGCGCAACGTCATTGCTGACGCTGTTTGAATCCTTCCCATAAAAATTGCATATCAATGTCTTCAGGAGATCATTGGCTATTCAAAACGTCAATCATTTCTAACATTGCTCCAATTGGAGTAGCCAAATGTCCGTCAAAGCGAAAGGTGGACCGTGTCCCTAATGCGCCTGTGACTGGCTCAAGCTGGAGGAAAAACCCCCCTTAAACTCCGTGATTCGCTGAAATCCGCTGTCACTCAAAAGTTCAGGGGTCAGCGGCCATTTTGAAGTCAAAATAGCTGTAATATTGACATGTAATTTGAAGATTTACCATAGTATGTTCGATAGTTTTGAGAGCTCTGTCGGCTAACTTGGAATGCTACTATTCACAGTAAGTGGATGTTTATTGATATATAAATGTGTTATGGACTAAATACTTCGCTAAATTGATTGTATGGAGCCTTTACAGTGTAACTAAACCATTGTTGTTGCAATGTAATGGATCAGTGGACGAACAGAAGGCTTTTTAGGCAAGTGTCTTCCACTTCCTGTTTGTTTATTTGGCTGTTGGTGGTCTGACAAAGACACAGATTGTACCCGCTGTGTTTATTGTATCCTAAAATGGCTTATATCGTTAGAATCACAAGAATCTCAGCTTTCCATAGATATGCGACTTGTAAAAATTTTTTTTTTTTTTTTTTTGTCTTTCATAAAGTTAACCCTTCAAATCACCCTATGTCCCGAGGACGACCCGTCGGAACACTATTTAACAAATTGATTCACTTTGACTTTCACTCACTCACGGGTCACTAGCAGGGTCACGTTTGAACATTCATTCAGAAAGACCTTCTTTGCAGATAATTCAAACCCAGAAAAATGTTAAATTAAAGTAATTAACTTTTTTTTTCTATGATGAAATTAAATTTTAATTGAAGCTCAGGTGAAATGCCCAGCATCACTATATAACTGCTAAACCAAATATCTACACATATTATTCAGTGATCTTTCCATTAACCCGTGCTGTTTTGAAACAATCTGTTTTGTATAAAGCGCAAAAAAAATAAAGATGACTTGATATATTGTGTTGTGCAGAAAATCCTTTACCTAATTTGATGTTCCTAGTCAAAAATCACCGGCCTATTAAAAATTTCTTGTCAATCTCTTATTATTCTGTATTACCAGCAAAGCTTGGATTCAATCTTCTTGTCAACTTGTTTTCTTTCAGTTAGCACAGGTTTAGTATTTATTTTTTAAACTGAATGGTCGTAGGCCATTGATCTGAGCTTATGAACCTCAGTATCTGAGGGAAAAAAACATTATTCTGGATAATGTTGGCATTGGTCACTCAGCAGATCAATGAGGCCTACGATCAACCTGTTCCAAAAAGAAATACAAAATAAAAAACCTGTGCTAACTGAAAGAAAACTACTTTGAATCCTATGTTTGGTAATATTATAGCATAAAGAGAAAATATTAACATTTTAGGAGGTCGTCATCTTTGGCAAGGAACACCATAAGTGTAACAAGTACAAAGATTATGGGTTAGGGTTGTTGTACCCTGTGTGTGAGCAAAGTCAGTTAGTTTTAGTCCAATGCGGTAACATTAACATTTTCAGGAAAAAGAAAATCCTCTCTTGGTCAAAATTACCACAACACAGCATGAGGGTTAAAAAACTACACTATTAAAGAATATTATTATTTGATATAACACATATTAATTTTACAAATTCAATAGCATTTATAATTTAACACTTGCCTTCTTGATCAGTTTTTCTACATTTCTTGCAGATGCAGAAGATCCCAACGACTGCAGAAACAATCATCAGAGATCCAGCAGCAGCAGCAGAGATCAGCACTATTGTAGACACTGAGAGAAACAGTTATTAGTGTCAGCTAGTGATAAGAGAACTTCACAGTTAGTATTTTGATGCTTTACATTTAAATTCATTTGAAAGTTTTTAGTTTATTCCATTCTAGTGTGGGTTACAGTACAAATCAAAATGTATGTGTTTCATTTCAGGATGAAAGACAGTAAAGGGTGGTGATGTTGTATATGTATGTATATAAATATGATAAACAATCTGAGGTATGCCACTGTTACGATTACCAGCTGGAGTGCCCAGGATATCCACCAGAGGGCGCTCCTCCCCAGACCAGTGTCATTCCACCATGAACTACATTTCCCAGAATCCTTTGCCCAGACTCATTATCCCTGATTAGTTTCAGCTGTTTCTCATTTACCCTTGTTAACTCTGTCTATAAATACCTGGTTTACTCAGGGTGCTTTCACACTGGCAGTTTAGTTCGGAACAGGGCACGATTCGCATGAAAACTCGCTAATGTGAACGCTGTCATGCGGTAGGGATGGGCAAATGAAGCCTCATGAAGCACTGAGGCTTTCCCCTGAATGTTTTGGGAAAAGATTCGAAGCATCAAGAGTGTCGAAGACAGCGCCATGTTGTGGCAGGTCAAATTTATAGCAGCCATGTTTATGAGCAGCTGAGTGCGCAGCGCCGTTGTTTTATTAAGCACAAATAAAAGCCTGACAATGCTAAATGTTCAGTTTTCTGAATTCACATATTAAAAAGTGTGGCAATAAAATAAATGTAACAATTATATTAACACTATACAGAAATAAAAATACCAACAGAGTTACTTGATGCAAGTAAATGTTGGTCTAATTATTTTATGCTTTCTATGCTGTTTATGTGTCAGAATATATGATCATGTAACATAGGCTGTAGGCTTAATTATATATATATATTAAAAAAAAAAAAATGTTAGTAAATGGACTTAAACTTCCAAAAACCTGTAGAGTTGTGTTCTGGGTTCAAACATTCCAACACGCAAAGTGAAGCATTCATGTGACTGGAAAGAAAGTGAGGCTTCGTTTTTCGTTGATCACGTGTTTCTCTGAAAACAATACGCGTTCCGGCACAGAGCTTCACGAGAAATTGCGCTGCATTCTCAATACGCACTTTGAAGCTTCAGTGTCAAATGTAACATCACTATCATGCGGACCCGGGTGCTCACTGGGGTGCCGAACCCGAGACTAACTGGAGGAGGTGGTCTGAGTTCGGTTGCTCTCGAACCGTGCCGCGGTTTGCATGAATGTGAAAGCAACACGAACTCGGGTGCGTGCTTGTTCAGGAAGTAAAGTGACCTACGTATGCGTTTTATCTGATTATGTTAAATCAAACACATGTAAGGGATGGTAGTGTTGATGATTTACCTTGGATATGAGCAAAAGTGAGCCTGCAGTGTATTTGCGCGTAGCGTGTGAAATTAGGGCAACAAATTAATGGAAATCAACTGTCTCCTCAAAAGAGTCCATTTGCAAGCAGCAGAAAGCCACCTTATGCTACACACACACACAGTAAACCTGTGTAGTTCACTCAACTGCGCATAATAGGACAGAATTAATAAAAACACAATATATTGACCCACGCACTCTCTGATTTCTGCCATGCGCCGTGCACGTTTGCGATGACGTAAGATGCACGCAAATGCACCAGGGTTCGATAGAGGCGCCAGGAAATAATCTGGCCTGTGGAGAGGCAAACTGGTTCTTAGAAAGCTCATCAGTCGAACCAATTCCGAAAAAGCTCTGGCTTTGAACTAGCACCCTGCTTAGCTTCAGTGGGAGACCAGTCTTGGGCTACAGGGTGATATGGCTGCTGGCCAATTGAACCCACTGAAAGTCTTTATAATCAACTCAATAACTGAACACTAATATCAGCGCTGTCGTACCTGCACATGTGTGACAGAGTGTGTTGATGTCCAGATGTGTGGTCTGGTTGCTGATGGGATTGTTCAGCACACAGCTGTAGGTGTTTTTATCCTGATATTCCACCTCCAGAGGTAGAGAGAGACTGATGCTGAGATCAGACGCACTGATGCTGGACAATACACTGATTCCTTTGTACCAGGAGAGAGTCACATGACTCACATTCACCACTGATGAACACAGCAATGAACATGATGATGATGATGAAGAACAGTGTGAAGAGTTACTGCTGATGACAGGAACAGGCAGACGAGCTGGAAAACATGAGAGAATAAAGATAAATGAGGATGAATGAAGATATTCAAGCAGACGAAGAAGAAACAGCGAGAGGAACCAAAATGATCAAAAGTGAAGCATTTTTAAAAATCTGATATAGAGAGTTACACATATACCTAGATGTTATAAATGTAAAACAAATTAGGCAAATTAGTCATTTTAACAATAAAACAACATGTTGATACCATAATGATATACAACAAGTGATATTTAACTCACCATAGACAATCAGAGTAAAAGGCTTGATCTCACGGTTGATCTGAAGTTCATAATCTCCTTCATGTTCAGCTCTGGTGTTTGTGATGGTCAGAGATCCAGTGTGTTTGTCCAGCTTCAGTCTGTCTCTGAATCTTCCATCAAGAACATCATCATATACAGTGATTCTGTCGGCCCGTTTATTGATTTCTGCTATTAAAGTGTTTTCATCTCCAAACCTCCACTGAATCACATCATCATCCTTCATTTCAGTAAGATCAGAGTTTAGAGTGACTGAATCTCCCTCAATCACTGATATTTCAACTTTATCATCAAACACACAAACATGGAGAACAAACAGAAACAACTTAATGATGTGTTACAAAAGTTTATTAAATGGCTTGGTTGAATTCTGATAACACACCATTGCCATGAAAAACAGAGCGAAATCCAAATGGACGGAGGATTCTAACCGTAGAGACAGAACGGACTATTTTCTTTAGCGGAAGCAATACAATCGTTTTTAAATCAACAAACTCCTTTTTAAATCAATATTTTGTGTCAAATTATTGATTTATTTGGTAGGTAGCCATGTAATAAGCGGGATAATGTAGAGCAAGGCGGTTGTTATAGCGAATACAACCCCTTCAGGCTGATTCAAGCTCCGCTTCGTGTCGGGGTCCTGATCAGCCTGTCGGGGTTGTATTCGCTATAACAACCGCCTCGCTCTACATTATCCCTTACATGTAGTTTAAAATGTAAATCTGAAAAACAAAATCATTAAACAACAAAATGGTGTATAAATTAATTTTCAATTTTGTCATCAAAAACAGGTGAAACTGTTTACTCACCAAAGACAGCGAGACTGAAACTCTTTCTCTCACTGTTGATCAGTAGTTCATAAACTCCAGCATGTTCAGTTGTGGTGTTTGTGATGGTCAGAGATCCAGTGTGTTTGTCCAGCTTCAGTCTGTCTCTGAATCTCCCATCAAGAACATCATCATATACAGTGATTCTGTCGGCCCGTTTATTGATTTCTGCTATTACAGTGTTTTCATCTCCAAACCACCACTGAATCACATCATCATCCTTCATTTCAGTAAGATCAGAGTTTAGAGAGACTGAATCTCCCTCAATCACTGACACTGACCCATCGAACCCTCCTGAAGAACAGAGTTTTTCACAGATTAAAGCTTTAAAATCACTTGATGTTGGTTTGATGAAGCTTCACTAAAATACTTTTATTCATGTAAATGTGAAATTAATAATATTCTGCAGCAGTAAAGACAAAAAATGATGAATGAAGAGAAAAATAGATTTATATATGGAACAATAACTAAAACTATTTTACTTTAATGTTTAATGTCACACTAAAACTAATGTTGTTGATTATCTGAGCTTCATATTTATATTATATTATTTAATCAATCCATAACAATTGAGTTTAAAGCTGAATTCCCGCTGATTATCTCCCTGTTATTTAAACCCTGAGTTCTGTTCAGTTCATCGTCCGGTATCGTCTACGTTACGTGGTTGTGTTTCTCCTCATGATTCTCCTGTGTAATGTGTGGATTATTAGATTAAAGACTGTTCTTTGAGTTATTTCCTGAGTCGTGCGCTTCACTACAGCCAGCGTTGCTGACACTATCAGTGAATGTTAATCTTCTCTAACTAATTTAACAAGTAATTTATCACATGGTACCAGAACAGAAACATAAATAATGTTTTAAAACTCACCATCCAGACGCCACAAACACAAACAGAGCAAAACTAATTTGAGAAACATTTTCTTCATCGGTTCACTGAAAAGCCCACGATAGTAACTCTTAATGTCTGAAACACTCAGATTGATCAGAAAGACTGAACTGAGATATTTATCAGGTTGTGTGTGAATCCTCCCCCAACCTCAGTTAGTTTCCGCTCACACATCCGTCTCCTTTAACATCACGGAAATCAACAAGCTTTTGCTGATCTTACATTTTCAAATGAATTCTGGCCCTGAATGAAAACTAATAGCAGAAGAGTGAAATATTGGATTAGATATCTGTATCTACTGGTGTGTTATTTAGTGCTGTGAGCTGTCAATCATATTTGACCTCTGACCTGTGACTCTTATTCGACTGTTGATGGATTCACTTTATTTCAGTGTAAAGATGTTTTGTGTGGAGTGGAAGATTGTGAGCTTCTTATTAGCAGGAGAGAAAATGAAGAAACGCTTCAGCCACAAACTACTGACACACACAGAGACGACAAACATCCAGCAGAAGCTGTTTATCCACCGACAGATCAAACCAGACACACAGATGATTGTACAGATAAAATAAAGAGGTAAACCACTGCAGCGTCCATTATGACACAAAATCCTCTTAATCACATGTATAATGTCTGCCTGTGTTGTTGCAACAAAATTCATGAGTGAACATTAATGCAAACATACAGTTTTTCTTGGTCTTTTCTTCTGAAGAAACTGAAATGTGTAGATTTTCTACCAAAGTGTAGAAGTGATCTCTGATAGCAAAAAAGCCACATTTCTGGCATTTGTAATACTGCTTTTTAAATCTTAAATACTCAATTACAACATGCTATCACTGTCAAATGCAGAAAAGTTAACTCATGCAATCATGACCTCAAGGCTAGATTATTGCAATGCTTTAACAATATGCCTTATTGTTGTCACAAATGCCACAGAACTGGACACTGGACCAGAGTATGTTGCTAAAACAGGTCAGTAAGAGAAGTCACAGAATGTTTTGACCAACCTTCTTACTTTTTGGGCCCAGTTTATAATGTAAATGAACTAGAAGAGCAGTGGATGGTGCCGCTCCTGATTGGGGCGACCCCTGTAAGATTCAAAATAGAGACTGGGACTGACGTAAACATCATGCAGAAGAGACTTTCACTGCACTGGTCCCAGTAAAGACACTAGAGCCAGCTAATGTCACATTAGATAGCCCTGGGGGAAAGTCATTCCCATTCTCTGCCTATGTGGTCCGTGGATATAACGTGAATAACCGGCTTAGTCAGTCTCTATCAGCTGACATGAACCTAGTAAGGAGAGTGGAGGAGGCGAATGTAGCTTCTGAACGCTATGATGCATTTGGTGAGCATGTCACACTCAAAACTGACCGTCAAAATACGAAATGTTCGGGGTCTTGTGACCCCAAAAGACATTTGCTAAAAATGAAAAACAAAAAAAATATATTTGTCTAAATGGCATGAAACTTTATACAGTTGTCAACACTTTCTAGATCTAAAAAATAAATAAAAACAATTATTAGAATGATTTTTTTTTTATGTTAGTGTGGGGAAAAAAAGTCACACCGTAGCATACGGCTCACTGATGCAGAAACTCGATATGTGCAGATCGAGAAGTGTGTGGTCAGCGTGTGGGCATGTGAGAAGTTTGAAAAATACTGCGTATATAAGCTGGTGACGGATAACAAGCCCCTGGTCCCTCTCATCAATAGCAGGAGCTTATAGATAACGTCCCAGTATGATGTGCCAGGAAGAATTAAGGCATTTATGAAGGCAAAAGAGGGTCAAACCTGCTACTAACAAGGTTTACATAATAAAGTGTCCAGTGAGTGAATTTATAATGTGAATTTATATAGTCTATTTTGGACACTAGATGGCGCTAGTTTGATGTGTGTGATGTCTTATTTGATTAAATTTAAGGTAAAATAAAAGGTTAAGGTTATTTTAAAGGTAAAAGGTTAAGACGAGACTCCTGTTTATAGTTAGAGCCTGGCCAAATCCAACCTTGGAAAAGCTGTGTGTTGGTGTGTGTGTTAGTCTTCTTGCTTACAGGTTAAGGAACCACTGGCATTGTTGGAGATTGACTGAGTTGTTGTTCGAGACATGCTGGCACCCAGCAACCCAAATTTGCGACCTGGAAGGTCACGACGTGCCTAACTTCAGGGTCCGAATTTCAGCTGCATAATGGAGATATGCTTCAGTCTGTATATGTGTGGAAAATTACTGTGTTTATCAATTTCTTAGCCAATCAGCATCATTCACCTGTAAGCAAGGACGTAGCTTAGACCTTGGAAATGGTATAACTGCTGTGATCTTTGTAACTGTAAGCGGGGCGGGCCTACGAACTCCTGTGTGAGTCTTAAAGCTGACTTCTGCTGATGAAACTGCAAACTATCTTCAGTAAAACTTTTCTTCAATTTTTTTATAATTCTGACTCCGGATCTTCTTTCAAACATCTGGTCCTTTGGTCCTACACTGTTAACCCCTAACAATATTGATCTATCACACACAAGTGCATTCACTGCTGAAATCATACACAGACATTAGTAATAAATGATCTTACTGTTTTCTGTGCTTTTCTTTTGTAGAACTTTGGCTCGGCGTAAGTGATTTCTTCTTCATTAGTCTCAACTGTTTCAACGAATATAAGAGGTTGGTGAATTAAAACAACAAAACCCAATGTTGTTAACTATATATGTTTCTTTACATCGTATATGTTATTAGGGCTGTCAAAGTTAAAGTGTTAAAGCTCACATTACTGCATTACATTAACAAAGTGATTTACTTTCACTCATTCACCAGTCACTAGCAGGGTGTAACGTGATTGGTTGTAGCAATGACTCACACGACGACGGAATATACAGGAACACACTTTAATGGAAATCTTCACAGGAAACATGTAGTAAACATCAATGAACATACGTAGACCGACAGCCACTGGAAGGACACTAAGAGAATTTAAACACTGGGAATAATGTGATAATGTGAGCGAAACCCCAGGGCGGATTTGAAGGTGGGAGGAGTCATGGTGTTGCGGACTTGATGGAAACAGACACCCTGGGGACGACCAACTGAGGTGCAGCGACCAATGAAGGAGACCAGGTCGACGGCTGACCGGAGGCGGAGGGACGAAGGAGCCCGGAAAATCCGAATGGCCGATGGATTCCGGTGGAGCCGAGGGGGGGAGGAGCCAATGCGGCACCGAAGTGTCGACTGGA
The DNA here is from genome assembly GCF_951802725.1 of Rutilus rutilus. Taxonomy (NCBI): domain Eukaryota; kingdom Metazoa; phylum Chordata; class Actinopteri; order Cypriniformes; family Leuciscidae; genus Rutilus; species Rutilus rutilus. The sequence goes on along the minus strand of NC_140222.1, from coordinate 7,011,160 downwards.
CAAGGTCTATTTTAAATGGTCAGCTGGGTCCGGGTCGGGGTCCTAATATATTACTTCGGGTCCCAGATCTGTTTAACATTGTGTGTAATACCTGAGTCGATCGGCTCAGAGAACACCCGGCCGTGATCAGAGTTAATGCAAGCGATAACGGTGATAATGGTGATAAACGCCTTCATAAGCGATATGAGAAGAAAGCTAAAAAATAATGAGTATAAAGAGGTTAAACCTACAGGCACCTCTTCTGTCTGGGCATCCTTCATGCTTATTCTGAATATTCTATGACGCTCAAATTGCGTTAAAAAGCTTATATTTCAGGTTGCTCCAGCTAACGCGTATGTGCAGTCTCAAGTGCGTTTCATGTTTCTATAGCAACCAGAGCTTCTGCAGTAACAAAATGATTTAACCAATTGAATATTGGCTCTTTTACTTAAAACACAGGACTTATTCCACCAAAAAACACGTTCTGCCATTTTTACAATAATACGAATGAACCGTCTTGTTAATCTTAAAGTTTTGGTGGTCTTTTTTTACAGTACATGGGTCAGACTCGGCTCAGAGTGCACAGAGATGATAGCAAATAAATAATGCTAAGTCAGCGACCATGGCACTGAACGAGCAATCTTATGATATTTCAAAAGGGCCGACACTCGCAAGTTATTATGCGAGTTACCTCAAATTGAAATGCAAAGCTACAAATTGTCGCCATAGTTGCTATAGTTACCACATAAGCTTAACTAACAAGTACAAAAAATATCCAATTTTTAGGGGGAAGTTGTTATACCCTGTGTGAGGAAAGTCAGTAAGTTTTATTCAGGTTATAAGGAACTACACTATTAAAGTATATTATTAATTGTTTTAACACTTATTACTTTTACAAATTCAATAGCATTTATAATATAACACTTGCCTTCTTGATCAGTTTTTCTACATTTCTTGCAGATGCAGAAGATCCCAACGACTGCAGAAACAATCATCAGAGATCCAGCGGCAGCAGCAGAGATCAGCACTATTGTAGACACTGAGAGAAACAGTTATTAGTGTCAGCTAGTGATAAGAGAACTTCACAGTTAGTATTTTGATGCTTTACATTTAAATTCAATTTAAAGTTTATTCCATTCTAGTGTGGGTAACAGTAAAAATCTAATTTGTTTCATTTCAGGCTGAAAAGGTGGTGACGTTGTGTATGTATGTATATAAATATGATAAACAATCTGAGGTATGCCGACTGTTACGATCACCAGCTGGAGTGCCCAGGATATCCACCAGAGGGCGCTCCTCCCCAGACCAGTGTCATTCCACCATGAACTACATTTCCCAGAATCCTTTGCCCAGACTCATTATTCCTGATTAGTTTCAGCTGTTTCTCATTTACCCTTGTTAACCCTGTATAAACCTGTGCTGCGTTCCACTCACTCAGATCGCACTCAATGGTAGTGTATTATTTTGAGAAATAATCACATAATAGTCTATGATATATTAATAATGTTGACATTTAATTGCATAATACTTGTAGCTCATGGAGATTGTATGTTCACAAAGTTTATACTATTGTTATTTTTGTTGTTATTGTAATTTTATTTTTGTCAGCTCATATAATTATAGGATTTCAGGGATGGACTGACAATCTGTGCGTTCTGGAAAAGTCCAGAACGGCCGTCCAACCGAGGGCTGTCGGCACAAAAAAAAAAAGTCTAATAAAGCAATATGAACAGCCAACAGCAGGGGCACTAATACAATCACTTATGGTAGGCCTACGTGTAAAAAACAACAACTGAGGAAGAGTCGTCAGCCTATAGCCACTGATGGAAAGTTAGTTTTATAAGGCTGCACTTTTAAATTTGCTTACATTATATTTGAGTAGTTAAGTTATAGCCTAGTATAGCAGTGGTCTCCAACGTGGTGCATATGAGTTGCCCGCTAAACACATTCTAAAAATAGCCCCAACTTGCCATCGGGGTTCCAGACTTTGATTAAATGGTATCATTTTGCGAACTTTTCAACTAAACGTTTCGTTGAACTTTTGCCTCTACAAAATTACCCAACTCTCTTTGATTATACGCTGTCATTTGCGTTGCGTATGAGAAACATTAAATGGCAAACGCTCAACAAGCGGAACAAAACTTATTTGATCTGAGCAGCGCAGAGCATTTTCAGCTCGGCCCAAAAAACAGCGATCGCGGACAAAGCTGATCTCGATCACGCGAACATTGTTACACAGAGCTGCGCGATCCACTGAGAAGCATTTCAATTCAGTGCAGAATTCTCTATCTCTATTATAAACCCACAAATGACTATGTGATTTAAGCTTATAACAAGACAGATGAAACAGCGCTGATATTCTCAACATATTGACGCAAAAAACAGGCGAAACATTGTTCCGAGAACAAACCAGTTAGAAGACATTTCACACCACAACTTATGAATTAACTTTAGTAAAACAATGCTGTTATATTAATATAGTCATGTATAAATGTATTAAATGTAATGCAGTAATGTTTTGTTTAGAACTTATGGCAGTTTATTTATTTATTTATTTATTTATATTTATACTAAATGTTTGGGCTACTGTTTTTGATAACACATACAATAGGTTTATAGAAAAATCAACAAAAAAAATCAATAAATATTTTCATAATTTTTCAGGAATTGTTTTTTTTTTTTAAACGCTTGTAAGTCTGAACCAGAATATCAATATATTTTATTATTTCCCATATGATGGTGAAAAGTAAAAAAGCTTCACCATGTTATATGTATAATAAATATTGGAGTATAACAAATAAAAATCCCTTCTAGATTATTTTATCCCTTGAGGTAGCCCTCGCACACAAAAAGGTTGGAGACCCCTGGTATATAACTATATGTTTTATAATTACAAGTTTGTGTAATTTGGGGTTTCTGTAGCCAGTGACATTTCATTATTTGTATTTTATGGCATTGTACATTTTTTGTTTTTATTTGAAGGCTGAGGCTTCATTAATAAACACAACCCCAATTATCATCATTGGTTTTGAGATGTTACTTGCTGTGAATACCTTGTCTGATAGGCTACAGTATTGTGGCATATAGTATCAGGACATCCTGGCTATAGTGTCTGTCCCACACGGCTAGAGGCGAATGGCCGGATGATGGGCCTATTTGGGAGAAAGTCTAGGGCTGTTTTTTAGCCCCAGTCCGTCCCTGTAGGATTTTATATGTTTTCTCCAACAACTTGTATACATATAGAATGGTGCATAAAACAAATAAGTAAAAAGGGGGTTTAAATAATAAATCAGCTCCATAGTGAATTCCAAGTGATCAAGGGCTTAGCGCGGTCCATTCAAACCTTATGCAGGAGTTCCGCCAGTAGTGTACACTCGTGCAACGTAAGCAATGACGCACATCCGAGTCCTCGAGACGGAGGGAAGTGAAGGGCATACAAATTTGGAGTGGAACGCAGACCTGGTTTACTCAGTCACTCTTTGCGAAGTCTTGTTGGTGTTAAGCCCCATTCACACTACAAGCGACAAAGCGACACGATACCATTCATTTCAGTGGGAAGCGGGCGATTTCCGGCGAAACGCGCAACAGTGACTGTTGGCGACTGGATGGGGCGTGTCCAGCTCCGCGACAAAGTTGAGATCTGTTCAACTTTATGCAAATGAAGAGCGACTTTCAGGAGAGACAACCAATAGGAGTAAAGTCAGTGGAGCACACGTGATCCGTCACTCTTCAGTGCCGAGTCCGACCGAGGCAAGATGAATGAGAAGTTTATTTTAGCAGTCAGAAACTGTCCAATAATTTATGATATGTCTCCATGTACATACAGTGGTACAATGGTTTTGTGAACTCAGAAAGACCCGTATTTGCCCATTTGCTGCAGTTAAATAGCCGCGATAGCAAAGAGCACTCGCTGTTTCTTATTCATCTTTAATATTATGCATTTTATGTACTGATTCCATTTATATTTAGACTTTTCCTTCCAAAATGTTAGCTTGTAGCGGCAAGAAAACAGATTTGTTGTCTACAACATGGAGTAACATCCGTGAATGTCACTCACAAACATTACTAGGCAACCAGTAGTGGGAACGCCCACTAGCGACCTCACCACCAGCCACTGGCGACAAAGTCGCTTGTAGTGTGAACGCAGCTTTACACTGCATTTCTGAGCGCTATTTCTGGTTTCTGTTTCATAGTTTTGATCTTCTGTGCCTTTGACTTTTGTTATTATCTGGATGGTTTGCTCTGTGCTTTTGACCTATTGCCTGTTTATGGTTTATGATTCTGGAAATTTCCCAATAAAAGCTGCGTTTGGATCCTCTACCCGTGTTTCAGAGCAGTTTCATAACACTGACGACACAACACTGAAAGAAGGAAGATATGGGACATCTGCTGTGGAAACTCAAGAGAAGAAAGTCGAATGATGGGACTAGACCTGAACATGAGGAAATGATGTCTTTGATAAATTTGAGCTCAATGGAGAATAAATTGAGATTGTTTCGCGTATGGACCTTTTAGGTGCCCTTGTGGCCACTGATTAAACTAGTACTCAAGAAATATTACGTCATTTAGCGGTGGGCAAGATGGCTATGAAGTCTTTTGACAAAATATTCAAAAGCAAAGACACGCTGATGAAGATGAGACTAGTTTAGACCCTCAAATTCTTGGTTGTTAACTCCTTTTGCAAAAGCTGGACAATCCAGATACAAGACCGAAGGAAGATTGACTCGTTCGAAACATGGAGCTGGAGAAGAATCCTGCGTGTGCCAAAGAACGACAAGACAGACCAACAAGTCAATCATAGAGGAAATCAAACCAGAAACTCAAAGCACAAATGATGAAACTGCATTTGTCGTACTTTGGTCACACGGTTTGAAGGGAAATATCACTGGAAAAGGGGATCATGATTGTGAAGATTGAGGGTAAAAGCTGCAGAGGAAAACCTCCACTGAGATACGATTACAACGAGGACAGGACGAATGCTGGAGGATCTCATCAGACTAGTACAAAACCAAATCCCTTTTAATTCTTTAGTCTATCAAGTCACAAAGACTCGAAATCTGAGCTGACAGGACACAACAACATGCACTATGCATACAAATAATCCATTTAACAGATCGATGTTTATATTGAATGAAAGCAAAAAAAAAAGGAACATAGTTCAACAATTAGGAATCAATGTCATTTTTAAGCAATAAAATGCTAAACATTTGTTTTATCAGCAATCAGTGAAACCATTGAAAGTCTTTATCATCAACTCATTAATATCAGCGCTGTCGTACCTGCCCATGTGTGACAGAGTGTGTTGATGTCCAGATGTGTGGTCTGGTTGCTGATGGGATTGTTCAGCACACAGCTGTAGGTGTTTTTATCCTGATATTCCACCTCCAGAGGTAGAGAGAGACTGATGCTGAGATCAGACGCACTGATGCTGGACAATACACTGATTCCTTTGTACCAGGAGAGAGTCACATGACTCACATTCACCACTGATGAACACACCACTGAACATAATGATGAAGATGAAGATGAAGATGATGAGGAACAGTTTGAAGAGTTACTGATGACAGGATAAGGCAGACGAGCTGAGAAAGATTAGAAACATCAGAGTAAATCATAATCTCTGCTGAGGGAGTGTTTGGGATTTATAAAAAAAATTGCACAGAGATGCCAGTATCAGAATAATTAATCCGAAGAAAAGTGTTCATAAGGTTGGAAAGCAAACGTCAAAAATTATTGTGTATCTTTATTATTGTGTATTTAGATTTGACCATTTTACAATTAAAAAAGAAAGCATTCTGTTCAGGCAGGCCATGTAGTAGATCAGCTGGTGTGAAAAAATTCCAAACCCTCCCACATCAGCTGATCTGATCCATACAATCAATTGGCAACTTTCAAACAGGGCGCCTTACTTAAACGCAGCTTCAGTCTGCCTACTTGTGTTTAACCTAATCAATGTCCTTTTGTTGTCATTGATGGATGCTCTGTTCTCAGGCGGGATTTGTGCTGCTCTCCCAGTAAAAGTATGGGAAGTTGTCCCCAGAAGTTGCTGTTCCCTGTCTTGGCTTTTCATGGAGCTCATGAAGAAGACGGGGAATATTAGAACAGAGCCATACCGCTAAATGTAGCAAAATATGCCAATAAAAAATGGACTAAAAGTTTTGTCTATGGTATTTTTTTTTTTTTACTTAATGGTCCTGGCTGAAAGTCTTTTTTTTTTTTTTTAGGATATGTCTACTTCAAAGTGGTTAACAAATAAAGGAAACTAATAATAAACTCACCGTAGACATTGAGACCGAACCTCTTTCTCACACCCTTGATCAGTCGTTTATAAACTCCAACATGTTTCATTGTGGTGTTGGTGACGGTCAGAGATCCAGTTTGATTGTCCAGCTTCAGTCTGTCTCTGAATCTCCCATCAAGAACATCATCATATACAGTGATTATGTCGGCCATTACATTGATTTCAGCAATTGAATTGTTTTTAAACCTCCACTGAATCACATCATCATCCTTCATTTCAGTAAGATCAGAGTTTAGAGAGACTGAATCTCCCTCCATCACTGACACTGAATCATCAAACACACACAGAACAAACAGAAACAGGGTTTGTCACAGATAATCAGATTATAATTGTTTATTAAATTAAAGATTAAAAATAAAACAAAAAGAAACTAATGGTGTGTAAATGACCGCAAAAAATATGTATGTGTGTGTGTCCCTTTAAACGTGTTGTGTGCGCGCACGCACGCTCTCTACGTAACGTAAGCTGTAACTCAAGAAGAAGAAAGAGGTGCGGACGAGGAGCACATTGTGGTTCTCACGTGGTGTTTACAAAAGTTTGAAATATATATTGTAAAAAGGTGGATGCACTTTACGTTTTGGTTCTTTTAGTACCCTTTGGCAAGCGGAGCGAGGTATGTGTCTTTATTGTGTGTTTGCATGTTGTATTTTAAAGTAATATATCATTTCGTATGGCACGTGTTATTTGTCGAGCTCTTTTGGTTAATTTCTCATGTATGTAATAATTTATTTGCCTTTTGGGTATCTGTAAATGTGTATTTGTTTAAGTAATCTGTCATTTGTACATACTTTTTTTTTATTCATGAGTATATTGTTTCTTTATGTAGTTTCACGGTGCTACAACACAACGTTTATCGAAGTCACGGTTGATGGCGCTCAAAGCGAGCGGAATAAAGAAGATTAAGCACCCGTCGAAACTCTCTGTCTCGTTTGTCGACGCCGAGGGGCTGCTACATGGTGTATGAATTCATTTAAATTTTGTCATTATAAAACAGGAGTAACCGTTTTTGAACTCACCACCATTGACAGTGAGAAAGAAACTCTTGATCGCACTGTTGATCTGTAGTTTATAAACTCCAGCATGTTTCATTGTGATATCTGTGATGGTCAGAGATCCAGTTTGATTGTCCAGCTTCAGTCTGTCTCTGAATCTCTCATCAAGATCATCATCATATACAGTGATTCTGTCGGCCCATAGATATTAATTTCCACTGACAGGGGGCTGGATTGCTTTTTAATTACTGTAAGTTTTCAGCAGTTGTCTTGGCTTTCCATGCCTTTTTGCGCCTCCCTTTCTTCATGTGTTCAATACTTTTTCCCTGTGTCATTTCACATTATTACACATAACTTAATTTCTGAACTTATTTTTGTTTGTTTCTTTGTATGTATGACTTACTTGGGTTGTTACCAACATCTGGTGAAAATTTCATGTCAATAGCACCTTTGGAAATATATTTACTGAGAAAAATGATGACGTGTTCAATACTTATTTCCCCCGCTGTATGCAGAGTATATAAATAACTTTGTCACTTGCAGAGTCTGGATTTTTCTGTCGGTTTGCGTTTGCTCACCCTTATAATATGAATTCCCCTCTATCAATACTGGCTTGTAACAGCGAATGTTGATCCTCTCTGACTAAATTAACCAGTCATTTATTACATGGTACCAGAACAGAAACAACTGAAGCCATAAAAACACATTTAAACTCACCATCCAGACGCCAGAAACACAAGCAGAGCAAAACAGTCCAAAACATCTTCATCGGTTTCAGTGAAATGACAGACGCGCTGATGTGAAGCTGTTCTGTAGTAAAGGGAGGGGAAACTCTACAATCACTTAAAATAACTGCCTATTTATTCATTGTTAAAGCATGTGACCTTCTAGCACTTTTCTTGCTGATTAATTCACACTCCGTTCATCGTCAGTTTGTCACTTTGAGCTCCAGTAGGCCTCAACTTCCTGTAAGTCCATGATCTCACTTTCAACAGATAACACTTTCAACCCATAACATGTTAAAAGAATCTTTAACTTCTCTTTTCATTGTCCTAAAGGAACACCTTGTAAACATAATTCTTTGTTTTCAATTCTATTAAGAATTAACAAGCACATGACCATGACAATTTCTCTTTTATGTCTTAATCAAACGTTTAACATCACCTTCATTTAAGATATGCATATCTCAACTACGTTATACATTCAATATGCATAGATTTTCAATTTGCTTTAACTATAAATTCCGTTTGACAGTGGTTTTATCACTCAGCTGAAACTGGTCACGGTCACTCCTTGTGTTTTACTCTGTGTCCTCAACACTGACTGATCCATGTTGCTGATGTGCGTCTGTGGACTCTTCGCTGTCCTTTCGCAGTTATTATCAACATTTGGTTATTCCGCAGGCACTTTCTGTAGAGATGAATGAGCGCGGAGCAATCTGTTGTGTTTTGACCTGCACTGGATAAATAAAGCTGCCTGGCGTTGTTATTTAGTCTCTCCCGATAGAGACCCATTCCTTTCGCTTCCTCTTTCTCCATTTATTCCACAGAAACTGCTCCATATTGCAAAAAAGCAAACAAATATCAAGCTGCTCTCTCTCTCTATGCCGCTATTTCTCTGGTCTCACTGTCGAAGTAACCATGGCAATGGATAGTATCCTGCCAAGATGGCGGCTCCTTCCCGAAATGCAACGCGGAGTGAAATACATGACGTCACATTCGCATTCTCTATAACGGCTGACACAGGAAAGTTAGTTTATTTGTGATCTTCAAGAAACGGTTCTGCTGTAAAATAAACGCTATTGTCAAGAAAAATAGAGACAGAAACTGCAGTTATAAGCGGCTTGAATGAAGTTTGGATATGCCTCATAGAGAGCAATTGCACTTTCTCTTTCCATTTGTTCTTTCATACACCGATCTTCAAGCTCATCGACGCCATTTTGTTCATTCTTGAAGTGAACTTTTTATTTGTTTACAGGGGCAATGCACATTAATAAACATAAATGTAAACGTGCCAGAATTAGCCCCAAAGGCTATTTTTCATCTGTAGACCCTTGACAGAATGTTAAAAAGTCACCCTAAAAACAGAGACAGAGCATCACACATATACAGTACACATTATATGAAAAAAAAAAATGAAAAAAAAAAGAAGAAAAAAAATAATTAATAATAATAAAGATAATAATTAAAAAAAATGTACATGAGAGAAAGGAAAGAGAGAAAGATGGAAACAGAAGAGAGCAACATAGCCTAGAACAATTAGTACAAAGTCTATTGTCAAGAATACAATACTAATGTTGACAGTGCTGAGTTGTTAGTAACCATTTTTTAAGATGAGACTGAAAAGAGCCAAAAGCATGTAATCGTCTAATTGTTGATGGAACGGAGTTTGCCTGTTTGGTTTTGATTTAACGGTTTTGGATAGTGTTGAACTGAAAGTGACGCACGTCTGGGGTGCGATACTGTGAGTTGATAGACTCGGCGCGTTTTTCTCACGCAGGATTTGTCACGCCCGCACAGGCATTCAAAGCAAATCGATAAAGCATCATTTTAAAGGAACAGTGAACTCTTTATAACATGCGGTTATCATTTTTCCGTCATCACCGCGGCAATACCTTAGGCTGAAGCTCAGATAAACCCGTGCATTAATCCGGCCCTGATCACAAATCTATCAAAACAATTATGTGCACTTGTAACACTATTTGTGTGATTTTACCTTCACATTAAAGGGATACTCCACGGTTTTTCATATTAAACTATGTTATTCCATTAACTAAGAGGAGTTGATACATACCTCTCTCGTCTCAGTGCGTGCACTCAATCGCTCTGGCACGCGGCGACACTTTGATAGCACTTAGCTTAGCCTAGTTCATTCAATAGGTACCAAATCTCTGTTTCGCGCCAGAGTGATTGAGTCACTCACTGAGACGAGAGAGGTATCAACTCGTCTTAGTTAAGGGAATAACATAGTTTAATATGAAAAAACGGTGGAGTATCCCTTTAAATTACAAAACCTACTGCTGTGTGAGTGTTTCTAATACAGCTGCTGAGGGAGTTTCACTTCTCTTTCAGTCGGTCTCTCGACGTTACGTCGGACCGACAAATAGGAATCTCGCTTAGAGAGTCAATCTACTTCGAGTGTAACTAAACGAGCCAATGGACATTGGCATGCAATTTGTGCGGGTATATAATGAGCAGCAGGTGCAATGCATCTTCAGCTTTTTACTGAGGAGACGAGCGATTGTTGTTCCTGCTTCTGAAGATTTTATCTGTGAAAGATGAGCCACGGGAAGATACGGCGCTTGCAGCGGTGGTCACACTCAGAGCAAACTCCTGTACAACAGCTGTTTTTATTCTGTTGAGCTCTGTGCTCTGCAGTGCCAGTGATTTCTTTTTACAAAAACGCAATGGTATAATTCAATTTTTTTTTTTTTTTTGATAAAATAGTGTACAGAGTAAACAAATTACAATTTAATAGTAAATGAAAAAATATATTTCTGAAAAAGAATAATGATCTTAACAATAATGTACATTTACCAATGATGGTTTAAATAATGTAAAGCTGTATATGTTGTTCTCTGCTGGAAATTAATATATAAAGTTAGTATTCCTCCAGGAGGCGCTCGGCATTATAAATGTAATAAAACATGCATGGGCTGTGTCCGAAATCGCCACTAGACCCTTAAATAGCCCATAATTTGAGGGAACAGCCATTTGTAGATGTTGTAGATGATGTTTTGAATTGAGTGCACGCATTCAATCCCACAATGCACCGCAATAACAAGTGTTGTACGGCTGCATCCGAAAGCTGATAAATGCTGCCGGACTTATTCCAAGGTCAGAAGACATCAAGGCGCGTCCGAATGCAATGTTAGCTCACTCATCTCCTGACAAACCTTCCTCTGATCGATTTTTGAAGGCAGCATAGATGTATCCTTCTCTGCCTTTGATATCCCACAATCCTGTGCTTTCCATTCTGTGACAGTTGAGCTAGAAAAATAAAGATGGTGTCTGATATTTGCAGCTGGTCGTCAGGTTGTGTGTAAATGTAAAATTTTGATCAACAATTTCTACTTATGATGTCATTTCTAGTGAGACTATTGTATAGTCATTGAATATTCTCGTAGTTTACACTAAAGCTCGCTCTGTTTTGTTGTAGATCATTAAACCGTTACGCTGCCTCAGTCTGTCTGAAATCAGTTTTGAGACGGACCTTCGTGCACAAACGCTGCCTGCAGAGTCATTGCCTGATAGGGCTGCGAGTCAACAAGTCAGCCCCCTGAAATCAAAACTTAAGTTTTGTATCTTTCAGTATGAATATGTTAGCCTTAAGGTTATGAATAAGCTGGTGTGCTCCAAAACAATGACAAAATTCACATTAAGGAGATATAAGCATTCAAAACGTACAGTCGCTCACTAAAATGGTTGACAGATTTTTATGACATCACCGCAGACTTCAGCTTCTCATCACATCTTCTGTCCAATCAAATGCTCTCTAGAATCTAAAGCTCCGCCCCCTATGCTATAAATACCATCTGGCCAAAGCGACTGTTACGTCAGGGAGAAATATGTATAAATAATATTTTTATAATATTTTATTCCGTTTTCCAACTTGTACAGTGGTTAGGAATGAAATGGCTAGAGTTTATTCACACCTCTACTATTGAATTCACTCACTCGTTTTCATTCACTCCCTCAAGTGGACTATATTAGTGGAGTAATGTAGGGAACAGTGAATGAGGGTATAGGGGGTGATTTCGAACACAGCAATGGAGAGACTCTTGAACCTCAGAGAGAGAAAACTTTATTGATGAACACAAGCAGACACATATGGAGGATAAAGCATGATTAAAAGTTAAAATATTTTAAATACTAAATATTTAAAATGGTATTTGATAATCTACTGTATTATCATACAGGATCACAATAAACTCATCAAAAATCACTTAGAGGAAATATAAATGACAAAACAACAAATAAGATTATATGTGAAACAGTAATAAACTGTAAAGACAGATGCAGTTGTTGTGATCAGATCATCATTTGTGATTAAAATGTGAAATATGTGTAAATCACCTCCGTCATCTCAGATTCCTGTAACACAAACACAAAAGGAGAAAAACAAACTTGATACAAACATAATCAATGAAAATGTATAAATGAGTTTTGAGGATTGTGATAGAAATATTTAATGTAATGGGTATTTTCAACATTAAATGTACAGAGAAATGCAGATTAAGGATGCTCAGGTCAAAGGCCATATAGACTTACCAGAAAAGTGCTTAACACAGAAGAACTAACAGTCACATGATTAGCTTCAGGCACAGGTAGGGCTCAGCCTGTGCAGAGCACTTGCCCTTTTTTACCCTTACACTCCAAAGTGCCCTTTTTTTTTGGTGGTGGTGTTTTTTTCTTCTTCTTCAATAAATCAATGCTATTGTTCACCCTTTACGTCTGTCTGTCTGTTTTAAAAATATTTAGCCAATGAAAGTTCTTAAAAAGAGTTTGTGTAAATCTTGTTCGATCCTCAACTATAGAACCCGTTCTTAATGCGCATCTGAACGCCATCAGCGTTTCTCACAGGTTCGCGTTTAAAGTCTGTGTAGAGAGAATGGTGTCGTCTTGGCGGCCCTAATTTAAAAACAAATGATCGTTGCGACGGAAGCAAATCAATCAAAACTAACTTTAGCTGGAAAATAACTTTATTAAAGAACCGCTATAAAGCCAAAACAATCTTACGTTAAATTATACATTTATCTCTGTAAAGCTGCTTTGAGACAATCTACATTGTTAAAAGCGCTATATAAATGAAAATGACTTGACTTGACTTGACTCAAACTGTCAGTAAGCCTGATAACTCCGCCCCTTCTATCTGATAACTCCGCCCCCTCTGTCTTGACTAGGTTCTCGACCTCTGTGAAGTTGGCATCCGAAATAATCTCCAAAACTATAACTATAACTATCTAATCGCTCCAAACCACAGTGTCGTTCGCTTATGCTCGATTTGTGCCGGTTTGTGCCCTTGAAAGAAACATAACAACTACGATGTTATGAAAGACGGCAGAAAGACTTTAAATGTCTGTAAGCTGTTAAAAGTATTATGATTATATAAAGACCAAATGTCAATATCTAACACAAATCTAAAATAAAACATTCCAATATATAAAGAAAAGAACAATGACAGCAGTGGCCCTGTGCGAGCACAAGCGTACCAGACAGGTTTGTAGAGATGGATGGAGAGCGCGGCTTGCTTGCGTGATGTCACTAATCAAAAAAGATTTTGTGATGTCTAAAGAATGGAATAGATGGTTTCTTTATACGGCACGAAACAGCACAAATCGAGCACAAACAAAAAGCACTGGTTTGGGGCGATTTGGACGGCATGGGGTGGAGAATGACGTCACTGTCCCGAATCCAATGTGTTATTTCTAACGCTGCCTTCACACTGGCAGTTGAAATCAGCTCCGTAATATGCAATACGCCCCCAGCGGACGTCGTACTACACCGCTGAAAAGCGTTGGAAGCGAGTAGAACAAAAATGGCGGAGAGATTAGAACGGTTGATTTTGTCAGTGTCAGAATGTACAATTCTGTATGATCTCTCTGATGAGGGTTATAGAGACATTAATCGGAAGGCTGCTGCGTGGAGGAAAGTTCCCCAGGACGTTGACATGTCAGGTCGGCTAAATGTGATATAGTGGTATATAGGGCTTGTATTAACTGCCCTAATAACGTTAGAAAATCATGAAAATAAAAAAAATGACATGACAACTTATCGTTATAAAATCATTATTTATTTTATTAAAAGTTAAGAATTCAGGTTTGTTTATCAGTACCATAGCAACGCTAACTTCCGCTGGAATTGTCGGATAGGAACCGTCCGTAGCCTTTCGCAAGAGTTAAAAAATTTTAACGCATCCGGATGACCAACTGACACGATTTTTTTCGCACCACACTTGTTCGGACCCGGTTCGGACCCATTCGCATGCGGTCTGCGAATCTCCATAGGAAATGAATGACTTCCGGTCGGTTCGAAGCCGTATCGGAGCTGATTTCAACTGCCAGTGTGAAGGCGGCGTAAGGAGGGGAAAAATAAACAACGTTCATCGTAACGGCACAAATCGAGCACAAATCGAGCACAAACGAGCGGCACAGTTTTGCAACGATTTGGACCATATGGGGTGGACAGTTACGTAACTGTAGTAAAAAGTTAATTTTTTTTATGTTTAAGAGGGGATCGTAGTTGTTAAGTTTCTTTCAACGGCACAAACCGGCACAAATTGAGCACGAACGACACCAGTTTGGTGCGGTGGGGGTGGAGAGTGACGTCACTGCCCCGAATTATATTTGTTATTTCTAAAGGAGGTGATATAGATACAATGTTCATTTTATCGGCACAAATCGGCACAAACCGAGCACAAACGAACGACACCGGTTTGGAGAGATTTGAACGACATGGGGTGGAGAGTGACGTCACGCAACCAAAAAAATAATGTTCAATATCTCTAAAACATTCAGTTCATCTTTATTCATGCTTTAATTTCTTTTAAAAAAAGTCTGATGACATGCAATATTTCTGTGGTTAATTGATCAGTAATGTTGCGAGAGGTTTCCTCATACGAGTAAAGACGCTTTAGATGTGTTTGTGACAAAACATTGTATTCACTTAGACTTTTTGAATGTATGACCGATCCTTTTTTCTTCTGACCAACTTACATTTCATATGAATTACCTGAGGCGTTTAACAACCACATATAGGGAATGCATGTTCATTACCAAGTTTCAGGCATAGTGCAAACATGCAATGTTCGAGAAAGCTAATATTGATGTAATCTTTGAGAGGTCTCACCCCAACATGACATCATGACTTTGCGTAAACATACACGCCACTTTCAAGTCAAGTGGCGTGTTATCTATACGCATTTTGAGCTATCCGCGTGTATGTCCACGCCAAAACAAACCGCCATCTTCTGTGTGTATGTGTACGCCGTTAAATGTCCGAGCGAAACGAAGCAAAATGTATATCTACATCTGGGGAGCGAATTTTTTTTTTCCTATTATGGTAGGGGAAGACTCATAAATCGTATTAACCCCAGTGACAGGTAGGTTTAGGGACGGGGTTGGGGTTGGTCATATATTTATATCGTAACGTTAAGTCAACGGCGTTGATAAACACGCTGAAAAGCGATTATGCGTGTTGATAGCACGCCAAAAATGGAAATACGAATTGGCGTGTCATACATACGCCATTTCATGAGATCAGTCTGCTCACCCACAAATGCAAAACTATGTGTTGGGATGATCCAGACATAGCTTTACTAAAAGAAAATATTATGGAAGTCATTTTCAAACTGTGAGTAGGATATGCTTCAACATGTAATTATACCATATTTTATATATTAATATCATGGTTCCATGTTGTTTCAATGTTTGTTTGTTATTAACTAATACCTTTTTTACTAACACTTCAACATCCTGCACAAATCAAAGAAATGTATGAGCTAAGGATGTTCTCTGACCCCAAATAAGCGGGTAATGGAATGTTCACAATCTACAATATACAGTTAGATATTCTCCTACTTAGTATGTGTGTGTGTGTGTGTGTGTGTGTGTAAATAGTTGTGCTTAAATCTTTGGGTGTATTTTTACACGCCAACATATTTTGTCACAACGCAGTGATGCAAAGTACCACACTCTTGTAAAACCTATGGACTAACTTTAAAACATCATCTTTATTTGGGAATCACGCGTGTTTCAAAAAACATCCATGTGATTCAAAAGACCAAATCGCTAAGAAAAGAGGGTTGAAAAGCACCGTTTATAATAAAAACACAAAAGTTTGCAAATGATGGTTTCATTACTCCACTAGATTTAGTCATCTTGTTCAGATAGTAGATGACACTGTTCACATCACATCAACAGAATCACATCCGACTATTGCACTGAGAGATGTATATACATTAAAGGTTGAGAAGTTCCACACCCTGGTAAAACCTGTAGATACAATTGCACAAAAGTAAATTCTAGAGGTCAGCTTACTAGAAAGTAAATATAGCATGAGCCATTTAAAACAAATACAGAAAAGCCACTTTGAATGTTTGTAATTGACATTTTATATATAGTCGATTACGCTGTTTACATCTATGTTTCTTTTTTGTTTTTGCACAGTTTGCAAAAACTATAGTCTCCGAGCGTGCTCAAACATGTTCGTATAGGAATTTATGAAGAAACACGAACAAATATAGCATAAAGAGAATTAAATGACAGTAATTCTACATGAGAGTGTTTAAGACTAAACAAATCATATATTTTTAAGAACATCTTTCTGGCATGTCTACGAAACATCGACATGAAAGATGAGTATTGCTGTTTTTCTGTTACCTATAAAACTGTTACACTTCAAACTCGTCTAACTATTAGCTTAGATCATTTTAAACTAATCACCAGAACAAATCACAGTGAAGAAGACTTGAGTGATCAACTGTATGATATAAATGTAAATGTATCTTTCTATTCAGGAGACACACTTGGTTGTTGTGACCAGTAATCTCCCGGCCGTGAATAAAAACTTCATTCCTGCAAAGAGCAACTTGGGAGTCGTGTCAGGTATATGCTGCGCAGCTGAGAAACAGAAGTACTAGACCACCGCAGAGACAGTGATAGTGTTGAAGACTATAGAGCCGCCCTCGGGGTGAGGTGGTGATACTCTGAGTTAATATTAATGATCCTGTGTCGGACCAGTGTACACCTGAGAAGGACGGTGAGAGTGTATAGATGATAAAGACCTGTGTGCTCATGTGTGATTGAGGTAGTGATAGTAGCTTCTTGACGGGACGCCGTCACCTATGTTTAACAAGTTTGTTAAAGTAGTTTGCTGTATGAAATCATACACATTTTAAACAGGAATATTGCTATATGCTCTGCGGTTATTTGTTAATTAAACTGACTGAGAGACACTTACCTTCATTTGTCCAAAGTGTTTATAGAGAGTTGCATCAGTTTGATCATGATTCTGATCTGTAATTACACACACGTTCAATCAAAACATGAATAATATAGTTTTTTTAAGGATGTTTAAGCTGTAGTTTCACTTTACCTTCATCTCTGCGTTTCCTGCAGTAACAAAACATCCAAATTACAGCCACACTCAGCAGAAAACCAACAGCAGCAGTGATCGGCACTATCAGACAAACAGGACCTGAAGGAGGATGTGAAGGAGGACCTGAAGGAGGACCTGGAGGAGGACCTGGAGGAGGATGTGAAGGAGGACCTGAAGGAGGACGTGAAGGAGGACCTGGAGGAGGACCTGGAGGAGGACGTGAAGGAGGACGTGAAGGAGGACCTGAAGGAGGACCTGGAGGAGGACGTGAAGGAGGACCTGAAGGAGGACCTGGAGGAGGACGTGAAGGAGGACCTGAAGGAGGACGTGAAGGAGGACATGGAGGAGGACGTGAAGGAGGACCTGGATGAGGACCTGAAGGAGGACCTGAAGGAGGACCTGGAGGAGGACGTGGAGGAGGACCTGGAGGAGGACCTGGAGGAGGATGTGAAGGAGGACCTGAAGGAGGACCTGGAGGAGGACGTGAATGAGGACCTGGAGGAGGACCTGGAGGAGGACGTGAAGGAGGACCTGAGGGAGGACCTGGAGGAGGACGGGAAGGAGGACGTGAAGGAGGATGTGAAGGAGGATGTGAAGAAATGTGTGGGTCCGGTGTTATAGCGGAGAAAGAAAGACAGTCTTTAGTCTGAGTGAATGTGAATGTGTCTGATCTACAACAGAAGACAGAAATCAGCTCAATAAATAAACAATATATAGTCAAATTTAACAAGATTACACTGCCAGAGAAGAACAAGTCATATAAAAATGCACAATCTTAAATGAGTAAGTGTCTGTTTGTTTTGTATACTTAATGAATAATTATTTGTGTTGCTGGGCCAGAACTTAATTAAAAAGTATTAAAAAGTATTATTATTTGTGTAAAAATATTTAATAAACAATTATTATTGCGTAATTGTGTCTCACCATAGACAGTAACAGTGAATCTGTGTTTAGTCTCTGATCTGCTGTTGCTGACCTCAACTTCATAAAGTCCAGAGTCTGTGGTTCTGGTGTTTGTGATGGTCAGAGATCCAGTTTGATGATCCAGCTTCAGTCTGTCTCTAAATTTCACATCAGGAATATCATATATAGAGATCTCACTCAACTCTCTATTGAGTTTAGCTATAAGTAATTTATTAGGTACAAACTTCCATGTTATCAGATCATCTGTCTGTATTTCAGTAAGACCGGAGTTTAGAGTGACTGAATCTCCCTCCATCACAAACACTGACACTGACTTCAGTTTATCACCAGCAAACACTCCTGAAGAACAAACAGAAAAAGTCGAACCTGTTTGAGATTTGAATAACATCTCTACAACAGAACAGACACAACAGAAGCAAAATGGTGTTAAATGGCACGAATCATTGCATCTCATATTGAATAAAACTCTGATTCCCGCGGCTGGAACTGAAGTTGGTCTGATCTCCACACAACATCAAACACAGAAGACACTTTTACTTCAGACGAGAATCACGTCACACTGAAACTAATGCTGTTTGACCTTCAGTGTTTTATAGAACCAACATTTAGAGAAACAAACAGTGAATCTGATGCAGAAACAACTGAAGTCATAAAAACACATTTAAACTCACCATCCAGACACCAGAAACACAAGCAGAGCAAAACAGGGAGAAACATCTTCATCGGTTTCAGTCCACAAATATGAAAAGACAAACTCTTCAAAACTGGTTCAGTAATAAAATGGCAGACGCGCTGATGTGAAGCTGCTCTGTAGTAAAGTGAAGTCAAACTCCACAATCAGTTAAAATATTTGCCTATTTGTTCAGTGCTAATGGGTGTGACCATCTAGCTCAGGGGTCGGCAACAGGCGGCCAAAACTGGCCCGCCAGGAATATTTTCTGGCCCGCCGGATTATTTTGGAAGTCCGTTTTTTTTTTTTTTTTTTTTTTTATCAGCCTATTTTTATTTTACAATAACAGTTTACAAATAGGCCCCGTGACTCATCCGGGTCCGTGTAACGCTTTGCAGTTCTTTGTTCAATTTGAAATTTAATAATCAGAAATGAGAAAATGGCCCCTTTATTCGTTTTTTCGTTTTTTCCAAAAAACTAAAAAACGAGATTTCGGCTTGATTTTTCGTTTTTTGGTTCACAGGCAAAAAAACGAATAAATGACTTCAAAATTCGTTTTCCACATCTGGGCGGCCTGACACGCCCCCTTCCGCCGATTGGTCAAGCAAATCTGAGCATGTGACGTCATCAGTTGTCGCTCAGGTCTGTTCAACAAAATAATAGTCCTCTCTACTATGGCTACAGATTCTTAAACTGTACAGGGCAGGACAGGTCCTATTGGGCTTTCTTCTGTGCAACTTTACACGTTTCACAGAAATCTTTACATCAGAAATATTAATTATTAGTCTGCCACAAGCCTGTTTTATTTAGCTGTGTGTGGTGAAGCTGCGCTTGACAGCGCCGAGCGGGAGAGGCTCACTGACTGACCAATGTCCAGTCAGCAGTCAGAACTTTTCTTTTAGACGCTCCGTTTTGCCACGGGATGGTGATTGCAAATACTGTAATGCCAATCGGCTGAGGGTGGGTACCGATGATGGTGAAATACATTTTTACTGAAACTGTAATCATAGCCGCGACCCGCGAGAATGAGACAGATGATTGACAGGACGATAGATAGCGGAGGCAATTAAAGGCGCTAGATAACTTATGTTAACAAAAACACAAATAAAAAAAGTGTTTAACCATTTCATGCATGAATTATGATAACCTCAGTCAGGATCTTTTTTTTCCTATGTGTTTTTATTGCTCTTAGGGCATATGGAAAACAAGATTTTATTTTTTATTTTTCATTTTACAAAATTTTCAAAGAGATTTTCAGATGTCCACTTGAATGGAGAGCATGTGTTTATGGTTTAAACTGAAGAGATATTGTATTAAATATAATACAATAATCAAACAGATAAAGTATGTGTATTTAACAAACTAATCAATTAAATTATATCAAATCATCTGAAAACTATAAAATATATACAAAAATATATAAATGCAAAATATTGCAAAGGCAATTGAACTCCATACGTTTTCTATGCAGTATCCTGACATTTCATCTCTTTTTTCTCTAATTGATCCTGTTCGAGTTCATGCTTAATAGTTTGCCTTACTGTCCTCTGAATTAACACAAAGTAGTTATTAGTAAAAATGGGGTAAACTGGATCAAGTTCCTGTGGAATCAATAAATGTTCTTGATGGCATGCATTGTTTCTCGTTTTTATTGTTTGATTATACAGCCAGAACTGGACTTCTGTTTGGGTTCCACCAGTAAGTGACATACCTTTACACACATACACACACACACACACACACACACACACACACACACACACACATATATATATATAGCCTATATATTTTTTTTTTCATGGTATAATTATGTAATCTGCTTATTGTGAGCCTAAATGAGTAAATTGGTATTCAATCATTATCAGGCTGACTTGCTTTTTTATATATTGAAAGTAGTGTTTCATGTTGTCACTTCACATTTAATGGCCGCTTAGAATTAAATTGCTATGCAAATTCACAGTGCCTCCTTTGAGCTGCATTAGACAGTGTGTAATGTACATCTAAATGCAGGGTCAGATGCTGCTTCTGTGCCACCTATACTGCAAAGCTGTGTGTTTGTTCATACAGAGTTCATCAGACAGCCTAAAGCCTCTTACGTTGTTGATTTATATTTCAAACAACAATTCGACATTTGCTCGCAATGTTTTTCTTACAAAAAACCTCATCATTCTGCAGGACAATTGTCTATTACAGTATACAACACGCTTTAAGAAAAGTTTATTTCCATCACACTGTAAAGTGTTTTTAAATATTACATATAGATTACATATACCAAAGATTTTACATGTTAATTACAGTTAGGCCTACCATGGGAAGTAGGGGTGCTGAGCGTGGAGCATGAAGAAATATGGTTGGGGATGAAAGTTCACACAAACAAAACCAAAAAACTGTGGTGTTTTGCCTATAGGCATACATATTACGTGTGTTTGTTTTTATTTATGCTGTATTAAAATACCCATATTATAACAAATAAATAAAATATATTTGGAAATTGCCCTTTAAAACGAAGGCTCAGTTTGTGGTTCACAATTATTTGATTAAAAACAACAAAAACAATAAAACAAAGACAAAGTCACTTATATTAAACACTTTTTTTATTTATGTTTTTGTTAACATAAGTTATCTTGCGCCTTTAATTGCCTCCGCTATCGTTCTGTCAATCACCTGTCTCATTCTCGCGGGTCGCGGATATGATTACAGTTTCAGTAAAAATGTATTTCACCATCATCGGTACCCACCCTCAGCCGATTGGCATTACAGTATTTGCAATCACCATCCCGTGGCAAAACGGAGCGTCTGACTGCTGACTGAACATTGGTCAGTGAGCCTCTCCCGCTCGGCGCTGTCAAGCACAGCTTCACCACACACAGCTAAATAAAACAGGCTGGTGGCAGACTAATAATTAATATCTCTGATGTAATGATTTCTGTGAAACGCGTAAAGTTGCACAGAAGAAAGCCCAATAGGACCTGCAGTTTAAGAATCTGTAGCCATAGTAGAGAGGACTATTATTTTGTTGAACAGACCTGACCTGAGCGACAACTGATGACGTCACATGCTCAGATTTGATTGACCAATCGGCGGAAGGGGGCGTGTCAGGCCGCCCAGATGTGGAAAACGAATTTTGAAGTCATTTATTCGTTTTTTTTGCCTGTGAACCAAAAAACGAAAAATCAAGCCAAAATCTCGTTTTTTCGTTTTTTTGAAAAAACGAAAAAACGAATAAAGGGGCCGTTTTCTCATTTCTGATTATTAAATTTCAAATTGAACAAAGAACTGCAAAGCGTTACACGGACCCATCCGTTCAATCGTTTTTTTTTTTCAAAACGACTTGTTTTTCCATTATTTATTTCCTGAACTAAAATGAAAAAACAAATAACGACTCGTTTTACAATTTTCTGATTGTGCGCTCAGATCAAAAATAGAAAAAATGAATAGACAAATTTTAATTTTGAATTTTAATTTAACACCTTAGCAGACATACCAATGAAATCATTTTAAACAGATCAAGTAGGCTACATGGTAACAGATTACAGCCATTTTAGCAATCATGCTCTCCTGTAAGTCTCATTCGCTTACAATCCGACTATTTAACTTTTTTCATTACTATTTATTCGGGTATAACACACTGATAAATAATATGTATTACCTGCTAAACAAATATTTGCACTAAATGCTGCACAAAACTCTTCCACTACTTGAGAAAAGCCACCGCCGCATACTGTGTGAAACGCCCACAAGGAATTATTTTTTTTGCAAGGATGTTTGAAATAGTTTGGCAGAAAATAGCCTACTTCATTTGCCAGTAGGGCAATATGGTTTTCGTTTATGTTGCTTAGAAATTTGAGTGATAGGCTTTGTCCTATTTAATTTATGTTATTTATATATATATATATTTTTTTTTTCTGTGACATTTTTTTTCTCTGCTGACAGTACAATGTTAAAATAATATTTATATTGACACGGACACAATTTTTGTATAGCATTTATAATTGTTATAGGCTACTTAATCTCTCTTTTTCCGTTAGAGACATTTGAATGTGAGATTCTGGAAATGAGATCTAAATTTTGCGCACCCGTCAGGTCGAGTAGCCTCTCGCTGCATCCTGCGGTGGACGTCCAACCCGGCCACATCCAAGTGTGACGTCAGAAGCCACCACGCCCATGCCCAAATTGCTATATCATCCAGTTCGGCAGGTGGCGCTGTCACAAAAAACTAGGGTCCTGTTACCGGGGTCTTAAAGCTGCAGCATAGACAGTATATAAACGAGCTGCAGCCTCCAATTGTGCAGGAATATACTATTGATTTTAAGTAGTATAGTGAATGTGTTGCTCTGAACAACTGTGACATTGGTTATTTTAAGAAAAAGTTATCACGCTTGCATAGATGGGTCATTTTAGACCCATGTGTGTAAACTTGATGTATTAACACAAAATATTAAATTAAAATATTAATTTGTGACCAAGATATTTTGAACTATGATGATATTCTGATGTTATATTTTTATATGTTAAACTCATAAAACCTGTACAGAAGGGGAAGCGAGAGATTAACTGGTTTTTATGTATTAGAATATTGTGCAAAAGTTCATTTATTTCAGTAATTCAACATAGCTGTAAGCCATAATCATCAAATTTATAACACATAAAGGCTTGAAATATCTCACTTTGCATGTAATGAGACTATATTATATATTAGTATCAGCTTTTAGTTGAATTACTGAAATAAATGAACTTTTGCACGATATTCAAATTTTTCGAGTTTCACCATATTGGTTCTTTAACTTAAGGTTTACATAAATTCCATTCTGCTGTTCTATTATTTGATTTCAAAGTCATTTGCTATAACAGGCATTAACTAATAAGTGAATTCTTAATTTGGTTGTAAAAATGCAATATTTCTATAACCACATTTTTTTTAATTTAGAAGGGGTAACTATAAGTGCAGTTTGGAGTACATATAATTAAGAAAGTGACAAAAACTCGTTTTAGTTTAAGTATAGATGCTCCCTTATACGTTTATTATAATTCAATTCAATTCAATTCAAATTTATTTGTATAGCGCTTTTCACAATACATATTGTTTCAAAGCAGCTTTACAGAAAGTGCATTTCAGAAATGTACATAGAGAAATACAGTTAGTTAATCATGTATTGATTTAGGGCATAAACATCGCCCGCGTCGAGTCGTCTCAACTGTAGTATAAAATGTAAGTATTATGTGAATGCCTGGCTGAAGAGATGCGTCTTTAATCTAGTTTTAAACTGGGACAGCGAGTCTGAGCCTCGAACAATATCAGGAAGGCCATTCCACAGTTTAGGAGCTAAATGTGAAAAAGCTCTCCCTCCTTTAGTGGACTTAGATATCCTAGGAATGACCAGAAGCCTCGAATTTAGTGATCTTAAAGAGCGCGATGGATTGTAGGGCGATAGAAGTTCCGTTAAATACACGGGAGCTAAACCATTTAGGGCTTTATAGGTCAGTAGCAATACTTTGTAATTGATACGGAACTTTATAGGTAACCAATGTAGAGACGACAGAATTGGTGTTATATGATCGTATTTTCTTGATCTAGTAAGAACTCTAGCGGCGGCATTTTGGACTAACTGTAGCTTGTTTATTGAGGATGCAGGACAACCGGCTAATAAAGCATTACAGTAATCTAGTCTCGAGGTCATGAATGCATGAACTAACTTTTCTGCATCAGAAACAGATAGCATGTTACGTAGCTTAGCAATGTTTCTAAGGTGGAAAAAGGCTGTTCTTGTAACATATGAAATATGATTTTCAAAAGACAAGTTGCGGTCTAATATAACACCCAGGTCTTTTACTGTAGAGGATAAAGTAACAGGACACCCTTCTAAATTAAAGTTGTATTGTAAGAGGTTTTGTGGGCAGTTTTTTGGACTAATAAGTAATACCTCCGTTTTATCTGAATTTAATAGCAGAAAATTACATGTCATCCAGTATTTTATATCTTTAACACACTCTGTTAATTTAGATAATTTAGCGTTTTCATCTGGTCGTGATGAAATATATAATTGAGTGTCATCAGCATAACAGTGGAAATTAATTCCATGTTTTCTTATAATATTACCAAGTGGCAGCATATATATTGAGAATAGCAGAGGGCCTAACACAGATCCTTGCGGTACACCGTAGTTTACTGACGTTATCTTCGATTTTTCCCCATTTACGCAGACAAAATGGTAACGGTCTGATAAGTACGATCTAAACCAGTTTAATGCCTGTCCCTGAACACCAGTGTAGTTTTGTAGTCGGTCTAAGAGTATTGTGTGATCTATAGTATCGAACGCAGCACTAAGATCAAGTAAAACTAGTATTGAGATACAGCCTTGGTCAGAAGCTAAAAGTAAATCATTTGTGATTTTAACGAGCGCAGTTTCTGTGCTATGGTGCGGTCTGAAACCTGACTGAAACTTTTCATAGATATCATTTTCTTGCAAGAAAGAGCACAGTTGAGCGGACACAACTTTTTCTAGTATTTTAGACATAAATGGAAGATTTGAAATGGGTCTGTAATTTGCTAGGTTATTATGATCTAATTGTGGTTTCTTAATAAGAGGTTTTATAACTGCCAACTTGAATATTCTTGGAACATGACCTAAGGATAAAGACGAGTTAATAATATTGAGAAGAGGCTCTTCCACTACAGGTAACACTTCTTTCAGTAGTTTAGTTGGTATTGGATCTAATAAACACGTTGTTGGTTTAGATGCAATGATAAGTTTATTTAACTCTTCCTGTCCTATAGTTGCAAAGCGCTGTAATTGTTCTTGCGGGGTGATAATTGAGGCTGAATCATAAGACACCATTAAAGATTGTACATTTACAATTGTGTTTCTGATGCTTTCTATTTTCTCAGTGAAGAAATTCATAAAATCATTACTACTACACTGTGACAGAATATTTTGCTCCGGTAACGTCTGTTTATTTGTTAGTCTAGCGACGGTGTTAAATAAAAACCTTGGATTGTTTTGGTTGTTTTCTATTAGTTTGCGGAGATGCTCAGCCCTGGCTGCTTTTAGGGCCTTTTTATAACGTGACATACTGTCTTTCCATGCGATTCTAAAGACCTCTAAATTAGTTTGTTTCCATTTACGCTCTAAATTACGAGTTTCTCTCTTTAGAACATGCGTAACACTGTTGTACCATGGTGCTTTAGTTTTCTCTCTAACCTTTTTTAATCTAATTGGTGCAACGATGTCTAATGTACTAGACAAAATGGTGCTCATAGTGCTAGTCATTTCCTCTAGTTCATCTGTTTGTTTGGGTTCACTGAGCAGCTGAGACAGATCAGGTAAGCTATTTGAGAAATGATCTGTAGTTGTTGGAAGGATTGTTCTGCCTGGTCGATAACGCGGCGCAACATGACAAATTTCAGCGGTACGTAGTATGCAAGTGACCATGTAATGGTCAGTGACTTCATCACTTTGCGGTATAATATCTATATCGGTTGGATCGGCTCCATGTGATATAATTAAATCTAGCGTATGATTAAGACGATGAGTGGGACCAGTTACGTTTTGCTTGACCCCAAAGGAGTTTAATAAATCTGTAAACGCAGCCCCTAAAGCATCATTTGAATTATCTACGTGTATGTTAAAATCTCCAACAATTAATGCTTTATCGACATTGACCAAAAGATCTGAGAGAAAGTCTGCAAACTCTTTTAGGAAATCAGCGTAAGGCCCAGGCGGTCTATATACGGTAGCCAAGGCTAGAGATAATATGGATTTCTTTCTTACATCTAAGAGAGTAACATTTAGCACAAGTACTTCAAACGAATTAAACCTGTGACCTGTTTTCTGAGTAACAGTAAGAATATCTTTATAGATTATAGCAACACCACCGCCACGACCAATCAGACGGGGCTCATGCTTGTAACAGTATCCAGGAGGAGTAGACTCATTAAGACCGAAATAATCATTTGGTTTAAGCCAGGTTTCAGTAAGGCAAAGTACATCGAAACTATTATCTGTGACCATTTCATTTACAATAACCGCCTTAGGTGTAAGCGATCTGATGTTTAAAAGACCTAGCTTTATAAATTGTTTTTGTTCACTAATATTGAGATTTTCTGGTTTAATCACAATTAGATTTTTCTTAGATCCTGCAGTAGATTTATTATTTGATCTCACTAAACGAGGAATAGACACAGTTTCAATATAATGTTCTACATTGGTACTTATATCAATTAAGTTTGGACAGCAAAGAGTGTGATTTGGACTTTGACTTACTAGTCATATGGTGTGTAGCGTCTTGGAGATGTTGTCCGACAGAATAGCCGCTCCGATTCTGCTGGGGTGAAGGCCATCAGCACGGAAGAGCCTAGGTCGCTCCCAGAAAAGATTCCAATTATTTACAAAGAGCAGTCTCTGTTCATTACACCATGACATTAACCATTCATTTAGAGCAAATAATCTACTGAACCTTTCGTGTCCTAGTCGGTAGGTGGGAAGCGGTCCAGACACGATGATCGTTGTTTCAGGCGATGTGCTGCGTACCGTTTCGATCAGGCTCCTGTAGTCCTTCTTCAGAACCTCCGACTGCCGTAGCCTGATGTCGTTCGTTCCCGCGTGCAGCACGACAGCTCCGACGGGCTCGTCACCGTTCAGAATCCCGGGAACCTGTGCAGCGACATCGAGAACACGAGCACCAGGAAAGCAGTGAGTGCGAACCTTACCTTTACCTATGGTAGCACGGACATGCCGGACGATGGAACTGCCGATGATCACAGCGTCGCATTCCGTCTCGCGTAGAGGGGAGAAGCGGTTCTGGGTGGAGATCTCGAAGGCCGGGAGGGGCGGAGAGGTCCTAGCTCTGGTCCTGGCCCGCGTCTTCCGCTGTGGAATCATCCAGGGTCCATGTTGTTGTGTCGGTGCCGGAGTGAATGAAACCAGGGATGATCGCATCCTGGGCAGAGAAACACATGGAGTAGACGAGGTCGGAGTCAAAAGGTTACTAACCACTGACTTTTGAGCATCGGCGCGTGATGTTTCAAGCGCGAAACGTCGATCTCGTAGCTCGGCCTGTCTCTCTAGTAGGTCGCGGATCTGCTTCTCCACGGATTCCAGCTCTAACTGCACAGAATGCAGCTCGAAGGTGTCCTCACCTGCACTCAAAGGTAACGTTAGACACACATCCGTTATATTCGCCATTATAGCAGATGTGCTATAATGGCGAATTATAGCTTTCAGTGATACGGGTGTAAATAAGTCGATCGATAGGCGCGACCACGCGTGTAATGCTAGCGGGCTAAGGCTAGTAGCGGAAGTTCGAAAGGTTGGATATATGTAGCGATATCAGAGCAATCCGATTGTTTTTTAAGGAGAATAGTATTCCAGATATGTTCACACGCTATAAAAATGAAAAAGTTCGTTTGTAAAAGAGTGTAAAGAAGAAAAACAAGGTTTCTGAATTAATTCGACGGAGCTCCAAACACAACAACGCACATATATATATATATATATATATACTCGATATTATAGCAAAACCATGATTATTGATTACCATTTGTGTAACAGAAATACAAGAGAAATACAAAAATATCATTTTAAGGTACATTGTTTACTTGTACTACCATGTCATTAACTTACAAAACCAGTGAGCAATGCAGAGGTAACGTATTGTCTAATACAGCTGTTGAGGGAGTAATTGTGAATTAGACCATTCCAAGCTTGCCAAAGCGTCACAATTTAACTGCACCAATAATCTGTTGCATCACACCTCTACACCAATAACCTCATCTTTATTATAAACCAATAACTATGATAACAACCGTAAATATATTTCCGACAGGAAGCAGCGCCATTTTGCGCATGCGTACAACAAATCGAGTCACGTGCCGTATTTGGACATGGGCGAGGCTTCCGACGTCACACTTGGATGGGCGTGGCTTCTAACGTCACACTTGGATGTGGGCCGGGTTGGACGTCCACCGCAGGATGCAGCGAGCTGTACGTGGTCAGGTCGGGAAATAAAGCGGGTGAACACCGAGTGTATTTTAAGCGGTTGCTGAATAGAACCTTGTGGGAGCGGGACGAAAAAAAACAGTCCCGCGCACTACAAATTTACAAATTTATTATCCACAACATTGAAATGGGAGGTGAGACAGAGTTCATTAAGAGTATTTAATGTGTATCCATAGGCCTACTCTGTGTAGCTGGCCCGCCATCTACTGGCTAAAAAAAAATTGGCCCACGGCCAAAGTTAGGCTACTTGCCAACCCCTGCTGATTAATTCACACACTGAACATTGTCAGTTTGTCACTTTGAGCTCCAGTAGGCCTGTAAGTCAATGGTGACAATTTCAGCAGAAATAAACTGACCAATAACATGTTAAAAACATCTTAAAGCAACAGTTTGATCTTGTCATGAGATCCTGTGAGTGTTTGGCTCTGCTCTCTCCTGTAACTCTCTTCAGGACGTTTGTTTCTCTAATGGTTTTATGGAGCAGGAACAGATCGCCTGCTATAACTGTGTGTGTGAAAGTGTTCTCTGATATCTTCATATGATTCATATCCAAATAAATATGCTCAATTCATACAAACACACCAGGATGTTGAATATCTGTGTCAGGAACTGGAAATACTGCTGTAATCATATCAAATGTTTCTAGAATAGAATGTTCTAGAAAGGATATGAGAGATGAACATCAAACATCTTAATGTTGAGATTTAGTGGTCTAGGGTTAGTTGATTGTTCAAACTACAATCTTAAGTTTCTGGATCTGATGTCATAAACCGGTATAATGACAGTAGCCACGCCCACCAGAGCAGAGATGACCAATCGGATCACAGCTTCAGTATGACAACAGTGAGAGAGTCAAGAGAGAAGAGAGAGTTTTATTGTCATTCCAAAACATGACACATGAGCTGGAACGAATTAAGATACTGAGGTCCGGTTAAAACAACTCATAAATAATGACTAAAAACTTCATCATGAATAAAATACAACAAATACAGATAACAAATCATACACAACAATATATACACACTAAAACCCCAGAAGAATTATCATCAGCATAGTAGAAACAGTGTAACTTTTAGGACAAAATGTCATTTTCAGTTCTGGAGTGTGGCAGAGTTAATAAGTCTTCTGTAAAGAAGCTGTTCTTTAACCTGGTTGTTCTGGTTCTAATGCTGCGTAGCCTCCTGCCTGAGGGGAGAGGGACAAATAGTCTATTGGCAGGGTGGGAGAGGTCTTCCATAATGCTGGCAGCCCTAGTCCTGCATCTGTTGATGTATGTGTGTCAGTGTTGGGCAAGCTACTTGGAAAATGTAGTGAGCTAAGCTAACAGTTACTCTACATTAAATGAAGCTTCACTACACTGAAGCTACCACCCTGGAAAATGTAGCAAGCTAAGCTACAGGAAAATGGCTAAAGTAGTTCACTACATCTAAGCTATTTTTTTAAATTACATTTTTATATTGAACCAACTTCATTCCAAATCAATGGTATATCTCAGTGATCAATAAAACTGTAAGTCAAACAGATAGGCAAGCATAATTTGTTAAGTTCAATTGTTTATTCAACAACTGTTCCAAACCAATTTGGCAGCAAAAACAAACAAACAAAAAACGTGATCCACATAATAACAAAACTAGGTGTCGAGAGTGTGTGTGTATTCATCTGTATGTGTGCGTAATATGCATGTGCACATGTGTTTGTCTGGGTATGCACAATTTAGACTTGGGCACATTTGCAGGACTAACTATAAGTTAATTTAAAACTCAACTCAGCTCAAACCACAAAATAATTAAAACCTGCTCCAAACAGTACCAACATGGCAAAAAAACAAAAACAAAAAAAAAACAAAAAAACATGTCCTTTAAATCAGGGGTTCCCAAACTTTTCCATGAAAAGGCCCCCCAATTACCACTAGGTTCTGGCCAAGGCCCCCCTTTTGCAGGATGTGTTATTGAACCCATCGACAATACTACGGTAAATGTAGAAATAAATAAATAAAACATCTAGGTAAACATCAGATTATGTGATAATGTTTGATACCAGCCAATCAAAAAGATTATAGAGATGCACCGATTACAATTTTCTAGGCCGATTCCGATTTTTCATTGAGTTTTGACCTGCCGATACAGATTTTAGCCGATTCCGATTTCATTTTTTTAACCACTTTACAGCACACACAAATATTTATTTATATTTTTGTTTATAAAACACTATATAACTATAACTATATATATATATATATATATATATATATATATATATATATATATATATATATATATATATCTCTCCCCAATGCATATCTATCTCCCCAATGGGAGGGGGATGGTTCCTGTTGGTTTTTCTGAAGTCCACATTCATTTCTTTAGTTTTTTCCACATTAATGCAGAGATTGTTATCCTTGCACCAGGCCACCATTTGTTCCACCTCTGATCTGTAAGCTGACTCGTCATTCTGAGAAATGAGTCCCACCACAACAGTATCGTCTGGGATCTTGACAATATGGTTACTCGGATGTCTGGCAGAGCAATCATATGTCAGCAGTGTGTACAGCATCGGGTTCAGGACACATCCCTGCGGCGAGCCGGTGTTGAGAACAATGGTGGAAGTGTCTCCTTTTGGTTAAAAAGTCCAGTACCCAGTTGCACAGAGAATAACTCAGTCCAAGAGTCTCCAGTTTATGTATCAATGTCTGTGGAATGATTGTATTAAAAGCAGAACTAAAATCCATAAAGAGCAGTCTCGCATAGGCGTCTTTGCTGTCAAGGTGGGTAAGAGCCAGATGTACAACTGATGAGACAGCATCTGCAGTGGACCTGTTCTTTCTATAAGCGTACTGGTTCTGGTCAATGCTGGCATCAATTTTCTCACAGATTTGAGTCATGACCAGCCACTCAAAGCACTTCATCACTATCGGGGTGAGTGCTACCGGGCGATAGTCATTCAAGCATGACACTGTAGTAGTCTTAGGCACAGGAATGATGGTAGCAGATTTGAAGCATGATGGTACAACTGCTTTTGAGAGTGAGATATTAAAAATATCAGTTAGTGCCTCTGAGAGCTTTCAGGACCCTTGTGCACGTCATTAAAGCAATTTCTTATTCCTTTGAACAAATTGCAATTGCTTTTGTACATATTGCAATTGATAATGTACAAGTGTGAGCTTTTTTCCACATTTTCAATTGCTCATGTCATGTTGATCAAAATATAGTAGATGGTTCTTTGTTGAATAGTCTTACCCCTCAAAATAAAACAAACCGTAAATAAATTGGTAAATTGGGCACAAAGGAAAATAAAAACTAAATTAGAAAGAAACACAGGAAACCCCCCTAAGGCATAACTTTGCCCGCAGCACTGTTCTAGTGCTGTCTCTGCACAAGATGCACCTTTGAGCAATTTACAGTAGACAACTGGTTGATTGTTGGTTGAACTAACACTTTACATTCCTTGAGTGAGGGTCAGTTTCACCTGCACGAGTCATCAATTCACGTTTTTGTACAAAAGGTCTAATAGAAATGTGTAAAACTATGCTTGACAGTTTATGACAAATAGTTAAACAATTTTGCATGTAATGGCTTATGCAAGGAACTAATGCCTAGATATTTTGAGGGGTAAGACTATTCAACAGAGAACCATCTACTATATTTTGATCAACATGACATGAGCAATTGAAAATGTGTTAAAAAGCTGACACTTGTACATTATCAATTGCAATATGTACAAAAGCAATTGCAATTTGTTCAAAGGAATAAGAAATTGCTTTAATGACGTGCACAAGTGACTAGATGATTTGGAATTTGTACAAGTAGTATCAAGAATTGCACTTTTGATCTAAGAAATGCACCAAAGCGACTGAGAAAAACTGTAATGCCGGTACTCAAGTTTCACTCTAAGTGCCTCAGTGTCGCCGTTCCTGAATGCTGAATCTCGTGCTCTCAGAAGAGATCTGACCTCAGCAGTAAGCCATGGCTTTTGGTTTGGGTGGAAAGTTATTGTTCTGGTGGTAGTAACATCGTTCACACACTTACTAATGTAACAGGTAACAGAGGATGCATACTCCTCCAGATCCACCTCTCCAGCATTTGTTGCTGCCTCCCTGAAGACCTGCCAGTCAGTACACTCAAAGCAGTGCTGCAACACTGAGGCAGCGTTACAGGGCCACACTGTGATTGACTTTTGTATTGGTTTCATTGTCTTCACAACAGGGCTGTAGGAGGGGACAAGCATGACAGAGATGTGATCAGACAGTCCAAGGTTTGGAAAAGGGACCGCTCTGTAGGCTCCGCATCTATTTGTGTATACACGATCGAGGGTATTATTCCCCCGGGTCGCAATAGTGACATGTTGGTAAAACATTGGTGTAATGTCCGTCAAATTGGCATGGTTAAAATCTCCAGCAATCACATAAAATGCATCCGGGTGCTTGTTTTGGAGAGAGACTATGTAGTTCTCCTAGCGCCACACACGCTTTTGCGCTCAGGGGGATGTAAACAACTACAATGAACACCGCAGTGAACTCTCGTGGTAGGTAGTATGGTCGGCATTTGATAGTCATATATTCAATAGCTTCAGAGCAATGAGTGCTAATAATGGAACAGTTAGTGCACCAACCTTTGTTGATATACACGCAAAGTCCACCTCCCCGAGTCTTCTCCGACAACCGACTCCGGTCGGCTCGGTGGAGTAGCATGCCGCTAATCTGGAGCACTGAATCTGGTACATTGTCATTAAGCCATGTTTCCATCAATAAAAGCACGCAGCAGTTCCTCATCTCCTTGTACACGTTAATTCACAGCCTTAGTAAATCCATTTTGTTGTCCAACGCCCGGACATTTGCTAAAAAAAAGAGACAGAATCACCAGTCTGTTGTTGTTAAACTTTAGCTTAGCCAGCAGGCCGGTTCGCTTGCCCCTCTTCTGCTTCTGAGCACACCGCTTTCTCTTGCCTCTGAGCCGGCGTATGGTACAACGCCATGCCGTTGTCCTCAGAAGCTCCATCCTTCCAGTTTTTTCGGAATTTTAATGTTTAATCAAAACGACAGGGAACACCTCAAAGGCTGCAAAAGCCAGGAGAGAGGGCTGGCAAAAAGCAGACTATTTAAATCCGTTAGAAGTGTGTTAGATGTTTTTATCACTTAATAGCCTATATTTTTGTATTTTAATAATTGCATAATTACTTTGTGCATTGTAATGTCAGAGTCACACTAGAACATGGGAACAAATAAAAGTGAAGTACAAAAAAAATATTTTTAATAATATTAGTTATTTAATTTTTAGTTATATTATAGACTCTTTTATAAAAGGCACTGTTAAATAAATGGTGTTCTGTTTATAAAAGCAACCAAATAGAAACGATCTTAGTAGCCTACACTGTAAAATATTTTTTGCTGCATTAAATTAAGGCTGTATAGTAATTTCAACTGTTAAATATGAAGTTAGTAATGATGAATTGCTTGTGAAAGTGAAAACTGATAAACTTATGTTAATGTAAAAATATTTTGCCATGAGTTATTGATCACATTTTTCCCCAGTGTAGTTCATTGTAATGACATTGTGTTTTCCTCTTTTGTGCACTTTTACATAATACACCAACACTTGTATCTGTTCCCAAGAAAGTGGTGGCTGAAATATGTGCAGGAAGTGGACATTTTCTATATAACTTTCCAAAGGAAAGAAAGTATAAGACTTTGTAATGTCCATTTGTTTCCATTGCACTGGACAGTGAATAAACCCTCTCAGATAACTGTCATATGGAGGAACTAGCCTACCTGCAAGTGCATAAATAACTTTACTTAATTTATACTTGTATGCTTTATGGCTGCAATATAAGTTGCAGGATTCTACATCTACAGAAAGGCCTACAGAAGAGTCTGCACAGACAGAGGAGACATAGGCCTACAGGTGGGCAGTGTATAGTGTTGTATTACATATTTATTAAATGTTTAATTTAGTTTTTCCACTGCAATAGTATATAAACTGATAAAGTTTATATACTGATGTATTGAGTCTCCAGCAAGAGTCTCCTTTCCTGCCAGACCTTTTTTCTCTATTGTGTTTTAAATAAGTCAGATCACTTGATTCTCACCTTTCGGAGCCCAGACGTTGAATCGTTAGGTTGATTGACTTTCACCTTTTGTCTTTAATGGGTCTGGGATGGCTATTGGAATTGGAGTTCCTGGCCAGTATCAGCATGTGAATAGTTATGCTGATTCAATTGGACTCAGAGTAGGGTGTGTTCCTACTTCATTTGCATGCTTCGTTCAGGGTCTCCACCTCTATGTAATCCCTCCCCCTTGGAATGTATATAACTACAATGCAAACTGTATATACTTTAGATTATGTTGGACGAAACCGCAGCCGCGCTCAAATAAAGAAACTCTTCTGTTTGAACGTGATCCCAACGTCTCCTGGTCTGCTTTGAAGAAAGAAAAACTTTACAACAGATGGTGCCGTGTGACCCGGATGGAGAAAAAGGAAACTTAACTCAAAGATCTCAACAAAGCCTGACTAAGTTCCAGACTGAATCTTCTGAATCCAGATTGAAAACTTCAAGCTCCAAAAAGATCTCAAAGACTGAATTTTTTCCAGACGGAATCTTTCTCTACAAACGAAAGACTTGGTGAGTTTCACTCCATTTCAAAGAACCTTTGCAGACCAGTACAAAAATTGTTTTCCTCTGCGCCGTTCAGAGAAGTAGTTAACAAACAGCTGTAGAGTTTGGTTGACTAAAGATAAGCCTCTAAAGTTTGCTTTTAGAGATGAAATTTACCCTCTGTTGTTGGCAGGGAAGTTTAACAGTTACATGTTAATATTGTGTGTATCCTCTTGCTAGAGAAGACCTATCCTCTGTAAGCTAGAGAAGATTTAGCATCATGTGCTAATAAGATTGCACCCTCTTTTTGTAAGACAGTAGAGAGAAGTTTTAGTGTTTTGTGATTGTTAAGTAACAAAGGAAGTCACAAAATGGTTAGAAGGAATGCTAGGCTGATACCCACAACAGAGAAAGGTGGATTAGCTAGCCCGTTATGGACAGACAATGAGTTTAAGTCTTTGTTAAGAGAGCACATGGACTCAATCGTGACTGAGGAAGTCAGATTGAATTTAACAAAGAAATTCGGCATTGATGCAGACACAGTATGGCCAATTGAAGATTGCAAGAAAGTGTTGGGTGCATGTATCAGGAAGAAAAACGTGAAAGGTATTATCTTCTGTCACAGAGAATTTAGCTTATCCATTGTACAAGAACAAGCTCGATGTATTGATAAGTTAAAAGAACAGAACAAACAATTGCATACTCAAGTGTCCTTTTTCATGAAAAAGTTGGGCCATAACAAGGCCTCAACCAAATGTGACTCAGAAAACCAACAGTCAGATGAAAGCTATCCTGATTTACAGTCTTTTGATAGTATAGAGGACAATGTCAATGCAGATGTAAATGCAGTTGAAGTGTGCGTAGCTAGACAAAAGGCTCAGGGAAAAGGTGTTGATACAGTTCCATTTGCAAACCCCATATTGCAGCCACAAGCAGTCAAAACATCTTTAGTTCCTAAAGATATTGAGAGAATGGCTGAAAGTT
The DNA here is from genome assembly GCF_951802725.1 of Rutilus rutilus. Lineage (NCBI taxonomy): Eukaryota > Metazoa > Chordata > Actinopteri > Cypriniformes > Leuciscidae > Rutilus > Rutilus rutilus. Next base: position 6,974,630 of record NC_140222.1, on the reverse strand, counting down.
TGCCATCAGTGCAAAGAAATTTTTCTGAGTTTAGAAGAGCATTGATCAGCAAAATGCGGCTCTATGATATGACTCTAGCTGAAGTCACTCAGCTAATATCACAGATCTTGACTGAGTCAGAATTCAATGATTTTGAAAGTGCTGTAAACAATTCTGAACTGCAACAAGCCAGTAAAGATGAATTGAGAGAGGAAGTTCTGAAAATTTTAAAGAACATTGTTGGACCGAACGTGGACTGGTCAAAAATAACCAATTGTGTACAGAAGAAGGGTGAGACTGTTTGTGAGTACACAGAACGATTCTGTCAGATCGCTGCCGTTTACAGCGGAATTGCCGACACTCCAGAAAAGGTGTTAGGTCATAATAGTCCTTTGGTTCGCACATGGTTTCATTGTCTTTTGCCAGAACACAGAAAGGCTTTGCCTTACTTAAACATCACATGGTGTACGAGAACCCTGGAAGACAACTTGGACAGTTTAGCTATTTGGGAAAGAGATTCTGATGTCAAAGAGAGAGTAAGAATTGCAGCAGTTTCTGTTAAGGTCAACTCAGAGAAGCCAAAGAAACGCAAAAGTCCTAGAGAAGCCAGTTGTTCTTACTGTGGCAAGCACGGACATTTTGGAAATGAATGTAGAAAAAACAAAAATAACTTAAGACAAGTTAACAATGTTATGCAGCTCTTACTACATTTGTTTGCTACTTTAAAGCAACCCCTCCCCTCGTCATTGGACTCGTGGCTAAGCGTTTTGAGGTGTTAACCATTTGGGCAGTGATTGCTTAATCTCCCCATTAACTCACAACAAAGATGAAAGACTTAGTGACTGTCACAGCCTTTGTTTGGGGGACATTCAGTATACTCACAGACTTAAATGTTAAGCCACAGAATATTACAATCAGACACCATCCTCTGTTAAATTATGTTTATTAGGACTGATGTTTCACTGGAGAATGGAAATGTGCCAATTTTCTCACACACTGTACAGTGTGTACACAACACAGGGACAGGATAGGACACGGACAAGTGGGGTGCCCTGGGAGGATCTGGACGCAACATGCGTTCGGGGGTGAACCCAGGGTGAAGACACTACCTCATAGGCCTTTCCCGATTTAGTCCATCCTTACCTCACTGGTCCATAGGTGTCAAATCAATTAAGAAATAGGGAAAGAATGAAACGACAACAGTAGACTCTGAAAACGATAGAACCATAGTGTTTAAACTGCTACAACCATAGTGTTTTGAAGAAATACTGCTCTCTGTTTTCTGTCTTACAGTGTGCAGATAAACACTTGATGGCTGTTCCAAAAATCCATATGCAACGCCGTCTCACCTGCATATGAAGCCACAACCTCAAGAAGACAACCAGACCCACTGCTGAACGAACTATCACCAAAGAAAATGAAAAATACACAACGCAGAAAATTCACGGACCCTAAATTGCATGTTTGTTTCTGTGTCAGCATGCAATTACAGATGAACAACACAGATCATGCTTGTGCCTGTAACTTTTTCAAGTTACAAGAATGAACTTTTAAGTGTACTTTGATATAAGTTAGACTTAAAACCACTATACGATCAAATGACTTATGGAAGGATGAAGTCTATGCATGAATATTGCTGTTCTGCTGTTTCTTTGTTTTCTTGTGTTACTCGTATGTGTTGATGTCTTCGCAAGCAGAAACCTGGTGTAAAGCATCACCTCAGATTTCCATGAACAAGCCTCATGAGGGACGAGTCATCAGAGCGACTCTACGTGGGAAATGGACGCTACAGGAAACAGACTTCACAGCTATTCAGGCGCCATGGACTTTCAAGAATTCCACTGTTATGCTACATGGTTTTCTGTGTAATCATGTAGTTTATATGACATTGTACACCCTGCGTCGCAGGTGTCAACAGTTATGGTTTTGAGAAGAACTATGACACTCATGTAAATCAAGGACACAACACAGAATAAGTTACACGTGCCTGTAACTTACACAAGTTAAAATAATTAACTTTTAAGTGTATAAATTTGTATTTTTGTGAGAGTTATTAGAACTCTCAAAGGGGGAAGTGTTGTATTACATATTTATTAAATGTTTAATTTAGTTTTTCCACTGCAATAGTATATAAACTGATAAAGTTTATATACTGATGTATTGAGTCTCCAGCAAGAGTCTCCTTTCCTGCCAGACCTTTTTTCTCTATTGTGTTTTAAATAAGTCAGATCACTTGATTCTCACCTTTCGGAGCCCAGACGTTGAATCGTTAGGTTGATTGACTTTCACCTTTTGTCTTTAATGGGTCTGGGATGGCTATTGGAATTGGAGTTCCTGGCCAGTATCAGCATGTGAATAGTTATGCTGATTCAATTGGACTCAGAGTAGGGTGTGTTCCTACTTCATTTGCATGCTTTGTTCAGGGTCTCCACCTCTATGTAATCCCTCCCCCTTGGAATGTATATAACTACAATGCAAACTGTATATACTTTAGATTATGTTGGACGAAACCGCAGCCGCGCTCAAATAAAGAAACTCTTCTGTTTGAACGTGATCCCAACGTCTCCTGGTCTGCTTTGAAGAAAGAAAAACTTTACAACAATAGCCAACTTTTCCTTTGTATTTGTTGCATGAGGCATGTGTCTAATATCTCTTGTTGCAGGCACTTGACCACTGGCTTTTCTTTACAAAGAACAATTGAAATAAAACTCAAGGAACTAAGCATATTTGTCTTTTATTAAACATTTAATGAAAAGTGTTGTTTTTTTTGTCAATGTTGTGTAATATGGCACATGCAACAATGTCACAGGCCCTGTCAGGTGTGCAACCCTCAGACTTTTCAGACACTGACATCTTCCCCTTAGTTAGCCAAAGTTCATTTCATTGTGTGCCCTTGTCCTGGCTAGAGCTGCATTGTAACTGGTTTGGGTCAGGGAATGGGGTCATAAAACACCTGTCTGCAGGAACATGTCATAATCACCTATGAAAAAAATGCAGTTCTGTTAGGATCAGCATAAGTGTATGTAATACAGTGAGCTTGATATTTAATTGTGGAACTTTTCTTACCACTTTAAAATCTCTGAAAATGCTTAAGTCATGCACAGATCCTGGCCATTTTGCTTTCACATTTGTGATATGGAAGATTTTAGTCAACTGCCTTTTTTTATTTGATATAATATTACTAATCTGGAATATTAAGAATCACAATAGTAACTGGGCTGCACATTTACATTGTGAATCCCCTTTCTGTACACATAATCCCCTTCATTGAGGCCTTGATGGCAGTCTATGGTAGCCTATAGTCTATGGTACCAATCACGTTAGTGAAGCCTGAGTGACATATCTGTAATCGGCATGGTCATGATTGCATGATCTTCATAAAAAATTATGATAGCCTAAAAAAAAAAAAAAATGCTTTACAACACTGGGTCTTAACTGGCTTGGAAATGCCACAAAAATAAAATAAAAAATAAACCAGTTTTTTAAGCATAAAAGCGACAAAAACGACAATCTCATGAATCACGAGAAAAAATATATCTCAGAAAGTGCACTATCGCGCTGCGCTGGACTTCCCGCATCAGCTCCGCTTATGAAGCCGCAGTCTAATCCTGTTAACATGAAATAAGCTGCTCCCGAGCAGGTTTAAGTTTGCGCACCTGTTGCTATGACAGCAAGTCCAGGATGAGCGTTGAAGAACCAAACAATCCAAGATCATGCCAAATCGCCAACAATCAAATCCAGCTAACTGAGTTAGCGACGTACGAAGAACGGGCCCCTGAACTCAACCTTGATCTTTCAGTAAAATCACAGTTAAATAATTTTAACTGTGATTTTTTAACATAATGCACTGTGAGAGATTTGCGCGCTGAATGAGAAGATGGGGCCGCAGCTGAATTAATCATCCATTCATTTTCAAACCCGTGCTGGTCCAGTGTAATATGTAGCGTCTGGACCAATCAGACACACACAAATTATTCATTTATTTAATGAATAATCCAGCAAACTCACTCTCCCAAATAAGGTTTGTGAAACGTCCCCCAAAAACGAACACACTGGCAGGACGCGGTGTCTTGTTACAGGACACACACTGAGACTAAGTTTTTACGATCGAAAGGAATGTGGCCGCATGTGCAAGAGAGAGACAATGAAAAGACAGAAACAATCTTCCATGCAGACTTCGCTGCATTAGACAGAAACGAACTGATCTAGAAATGAACGTGCATTCCAGAAACTGTGTGAATGATTGTGATGTTTTGTGTACTATTGTGTATACACCATGGTATGTATTTAATTATACAACCAACGGTCAGTGTAACTTTACCTGTATCATGTCTCCTATCTAATTACTCCTCATTTAATGACTCACACTTTGATGTACATCACCTTCTCTTAGAATGCAGTGTGGATTCGTTATATCTATCTGGGTATTAATGAACAGAAAATAGTACTTGAGACAGCGTCGTAAATCTCCCACAAAAAGGAAACTCCCGCCAGAAATTCCCTCTTTCTGATTGGTTTAAAACCGCCTGCAAGGCGTGCCTTTTGTTAAGCTTTAAAAGGCCGTTCCGTTAGCCCTGCCTCTCTCTTAGCTTGTCTCATCCAGCTACAAAACTGCTTCTGCTGATACTGGGGAAAACCCCTCCCCCATCACTGGGGCCCTGGGCCCTGGGCCCAGCAGGCCGGAGCACTGCCTGCCAGGCTTTCATGCTCCCCAAAGGGAGACAGACTGCCTTTTCTTCAATCCAGAAAAACTGCAACTTTACCATCATTGAATTGGCAACGATCAACTCCTGGCCTTCTTGGCACTTCAGGAGGCCGCACCGTCCAGTGTGCACTCAGCAGGCCAGGACAGCAGGCTTTGACTCACCACAGCCATGTGCTCGAAGCCACCATGCAAGCTCCGACCCACACCAGCTTCGGAACCACACGATGGCAACTTGCACCATGACTTTTGACCCTCACGGACCCACCAACGGACTCATTTTTCAACCACTTCCAGAATTGTCCACGATTACAACTGACCATGCAAGTATTTAATGAGGTGCTCTGAAAATGATCAGCTGATGGTTCTTTTCATACTGAAATAGATCTTGCTCCATAGTTCTATTTCCTGTTTCCGGTTCCACATCACTCACCCCTTTACCTATGCATGTATGTATGGATGTATGAATGTATTTATGTTTGTTTAGTGTTAATTATGTTTGTGATTTAGTTAATAAAACTTGTGCACAATTATGAATTTGATTTCTGATCCTCTGTTTGCATACAAAGTCCCTTTTACGATTTTGATTTTGTTACAGTATGCTCTAATTTCTGTACATGCTAAGGAATAATTATTTTTCAGTGACGATGAAAGATACACTTTTCTTAGAATAAATGAATAATCAAAGAGTTCATTGGAACTGATTAATTGATTGTAATATTAATTAGCTTACCTCAAAGTTAATCTAATTAACTGACCCAAATATTAATAATTAATCATAATTAGTAATTATGGATTATTATTAATATTTCCCCTTTGAGCTAATGTCTTTACAAATATCATACAGGTAAAAATTCCTTTTTAATTGATTATTCAATTATTTAATTACAGTTTACATGCTAGTTTCCTTAGCAGAGTTCAGGATAAATCTTTTCATTACTACTGGAGCTGCAAGACTGCTACGTTTCAATTAATTATTAAACAGCAAGCACAAATTATGCAAAAGCTCAGCCCTTCCAGTGAACTCAGTGTCCGAATTCACTCACTCGTTTTCATTCACTCTGTCAAGTGGACTATATTAGTGGAGTAATGTAGGGAACAGTGAATGAGGGTATAGGGGATTTCGAACACAGCAATGGAGAGACTCTTGAACCTCAGAGAGAGAAAACTTTATTGATGAACACAAGCAGACACATATGGAGGATAAAGCATGTTATACTAAATATTTAAAATGGTATTTGGTAATCTACAGTATTTATCATTCAGGATCACAATAAACTCATCAAAGATCACTTAGAGGAAATATAATTGACAAAACAACAAATCAGATTAAATGTGAAACAGTAATAAACTGTAAAGACAGATGCAGTTGTTGTGATCAGATCATCATTTGTGATTAAAATGTGAAATATGTGTAAATCACCTCCGTCATCTCAGATTCCTGTAACACAAATAGAAAAGGAGAAAAACAAACTTGATACAAACATAATCAATGAAAATGTATAAATGAGTTTTGAGGATTGTGATAGAAATATTTTATGTAATGGGTATTTTCAACATTAAATGTACAGAAAAATGCAGATTAAGGATGCTCAGGTCAAAGGTCATATATACTTACCCAAAAAGTGATTAACACAGTATAACTAACTAAGTCATATGATTAGCTTAGATCATTTTAACCCTCTGGGGACCAAGCTGTTTTTGGGGTCCTTGAGATGTCCATGCCTTGACATTTGTGCTTTTTTCAGTTATTTATAAACATGTTAATGGCAAAGGTGTAAATTCACTCTATATAGCACAAACAGGGCTACCATAATATGCGAGCAACGTGTATGTAGATGTTTGTATTTTTAAGAGAATAATGTTTATGCGTGGTTATTGGAAAAAATTAAAATGAAAGTTGCTGAATTAAGACCACAAAACACATATTAAATATGTGTCCACAAGACTTTTGACTAATGGATGTTGTCCCTTTGAGTTCTAGCTTCAGAATTATGTGAAAATAGTCTTGCTTTATCGTTCAGAAAAAAAAGAAAAAAAAATACATTGATTTAAATGGTGTAAAACAGTTTTTGCTTGGAAAGCCAATATGCGAGGGGGAGGAGTAGTTTACACCTTAGATTACAATGTCCCACCCACTCTGCATAATGACTCTGCATAATTAGCCATTCATTCAGGTGTGACACTGACTGAGCCACAATGCAAGGACAAAAGATGTATTTAGAAGAAGACTTATATTGACCATTTAAGATTTCGCTTACATCATGTTATATATATATATATATATATATATATATATATAACGTTAGATATGAGCAGAAATTGCTAAACAAAAGCTTATTTGATGTGGCAGTATATTCGACAGTAGCCTAAAAACTGTACCCAAATCTAGTCAACAAGTGACTGACTGTAACGTTGTTTTTATGAAATATTAGGGCATATAAATGCTAATTTGCAGTTTAATACGTTGCTTATACAAATACATTTTATTTCAACATATTCCAGTCGATTTTTACTCATCTCAGTAGGCTATAGCAAAGCAGTTTATTCTTTCACACACAGACGCGCGATTCATATTTAGGCTAAACAGTCTTTACAAATATGTACCCTTCATTCATCTCACAGAAACGCAAGTCATATTATAGAAATGCGATTCATCTTTTTGCGGTTTGCATAGGCCTACACTAACGTTATTCCATAACGTTATTCCACATCAACACTTGAGAAAAGAAAACAGCCTACCTCACTCCTCAGCGGGATCTGCTCCTCATATCAGGAGATATTGCTCCTCATATCAGCACTGTTCTGAGGAAACTTTTCTCCATAAGGTAGGTTATAATATTATGCCTCACTCGATTGCGACGCGCTTTGTTTACAGCTGATGTGGGGGCGTTTCACAGACTGAAATGGTTCTCAGAATTTGCATTTGAATAGCGCGCGCTCTCCGGGGAGTGGTCAAATTACTTTTGAATGGCTCGTAATGAGCTCGACTGGAGTCGCTCTCTTTTTATACAGATTACAGAAGCTGAGAATATTTGTTTTTTATATAAATTACTTCATTTAAAAGCTGCGATCTCAAGCTTTATGCCCGTGGGTCTGTTTGCCTGTTTGACTGAATTTTCGCGGAGTTATAGATCATTTTCGAACGCGTTTCAAATGGGAGTTTACTGACAGAGAGAAGGCAGAAATCGCATCATGTTAATTTTTCTTTATTTGTCAAAAAGCAAAACACTTTATTTTTATTGTGAGTATACAGAAAAAAAAAAGAAACTGAACAGGATTGATGTATTACACGAAAATGAAAGATCAAAATTAACAGAGCATTTAGTGTTTATTTTCATTGCTAAAAAAAAAAAAACGAGCAAAACGCGCGGGCGCGTTTTTGGTCCCCAGAGGGTTAAGCTAATGACCAGAACAAATCACAGTGAAGAAGAAACTCAAGAAAATCACATTGATTTTTACTCAACTGTATGATATAAATATACATGTTTCTTCTGTTCTGGAGACTCACTTGGTTGTTGTGGCCAGTGATCTCCCAGATGTGAATAAAACTTCATGGGCCCTATCTTGCACCCAGCGCAATTGACTTTATACACCGACACATGTATCATTCCCATTTTGCACCCGACGCACAGCGGACTTTTCCCTCGACAGACACATGTCGGTAAATTAGGGAATGAACTTGCACTCCCGGGCGGTTCAGATCAAAGAGGAGGCGTGTTCCGGCGCGAACGTTCCCTGGTGCTATTTAGCAGGTTTAGAAAACAATTCCGCCACTGACCAGGAAAAACCTAGTCTAAAGTCAGTGGCACGTTATTCATATGCTATTTTAGGGGCGCATGCTTGGCCATAATGTAGCGTGTGCACAACGTGCATACACTTTGCTTCTCTCATCTACACAGAAGCAGCAGTTGCCATTTTTGCAAACCTTACATAATTAGAAGGAAAAATATTACCACACGAGGGAAATCATTGCGGTGTCCATGAAGATGTGAAAAAATAGGCATAAATCTAGCTTACATATTTACCCAAATTATAATACGCCTGTTTAACCGAAGCTAATTTGGGCTAATTTGGTTTCTCCCATCCCCATACAATGTCACTTCTCTGTGTTTTACGGGCCTGACGAGAACGTCGGTCTCCTCGGCTGTGAACCGCTCCTGGCAAATCCGCCGTTATAATAGCAAGCCGCCATGGAACAAGCGCGCCTGCTCTTAAAGGGAATGTGAGATGATGCTCTGATTGGTTTATTTCACGTTACGCCCAAACCATACCTATGAGTAATGAAGCTACTTCAGACCAACCCATTTTAGATTTGCGCCGGGCGCAAGAGTCCTTTATCCCGCCGGTATAATAGCAACAACGCCCGAGACCCGCCCACAAAGTTACTTGCGTTTTGCATTTGATACTTGCATTTCAGATCGTTAAAATAGGGCTCCATTTCTACAAAGAGCAACTTGGGAGTCGTATCAGGTATTTGCTGCGCAGCTGAGAAATAGATTTTATGCTCAAAAGACAACAACAGAACATCTATGTGTGATTGAGGTAGGAATAGAAGTACTAATGTTCCTACGCTCAGAAGACCAGCGCAGAGACAGTGATAGTGTTGAAGACTATAGAGCCGCCCTCGGGGTGAGGTGGTAATACTCTGAGTTAGTATTAATGATCCTGTGTCGGACCAGCGTACACCTGAGAGGACGGTGAGAGTGTATAGATGATAAAGACCTGTGTGCTCAGGGAATTACCTCGAGAGACTGTATTTAGTATTAATTGGAAGTTGTTTAAATTGTCCGTGACGAAGAAGTCAGATTAAGTAGGTTGTATTCGTATTAAGAATTTCCACGACAGGATTGATAATGCACTGGACCTGAGCATTGTTATAATACTCAAATGTGCAGATTGAGTATTATCGAATACAAATCAGTTTTTTTTTTTTATGAAAGGGTGTAGGCAAAGGCAAGTTTCAAACCAGTGCTTCTAGGAAACTAGAGCTAAATGAATCCCCTAGTTTAGCGCCATCTACTGATTTAGAAGAGGAAGTTGCTCAACTGCATTTGTGAGAAAATCTGCCTGGACACATTTGTGAAGTATTATCTTGGCTCATTTATTTATATTTGTAAAACACAATACATATTTGTTACTCCACTGCATTTTCACTCAAACTGACCTTTGTACTTGCACATTGCTTTCTGTTTGTTTGCGAGTCGAGTTTTCCTTTGCGAAGCAGATCGAGTTTGTTCGCAAAATGCTGGATTTATTTGTTTAATTACGGCACATAATTCGCTCCATAATCATCAATCATGTACCTGATGTGTGAATATGTGCTTGATCTCGTTCAGCTCTTCTGGATCTGATCTCATAAACCACAATAATGTAGCCACGCCCACCAGAGCAGAGAGGACCAATCGGATCACAGCTTCAGTAGGACCACAACAGTGGACAGAGTCTGAGGAATAAACACATCAAACTGAGATCAGGGCCTCGTTCTTCGTACGTTGCTTAAAACATCTGAGATCAAATGAGACATCCAAGATGATATAATCGTGCTAATCATGATCCGGCTAATTAGGTTCTTCGAACGCACTTGCCGGATATGATTAGTATCGCTGGATTGAGTTATCTGAGATAATTGCGCGTTCATGCGCTGGATTAAAAGGGGATATGTATCGATAGTAGAAACATTGATCAGCAACGCTGCTATTGGCTGCTCAGCGTAGCCAAAGAGCGCGCTTAGTTTTTCTCCTCAGCAGAGCAAGAACTAATAGTCGAAGTTTATTCGGAATTTTAATGTTTAATCAAAACGCCAGGGAACACCTCAAAGTCTGCAAAAGCCAGGAGAGAGGGCTGGCAAAAAGTAGCAGACAATTTAAATCCGTTAGAAGTGGCCATGTTAGATGTTTTTATCACTTATTAGCCTATATATTTGTATTTTAATAATTGCATAATTACTTTGTTCATTGTAATGTCAGAGTCACCACACTAGACCATGGGAACAAATAAAAGTGAAGTACAAAAATATTCTACATAATGGTCATTTTTAGTTATATTATAGTCTCTTTTATAAAAGGCACTGTTAAATAATTGGTTGTCTGTTTATAAAAGCAACCAAGAAAAAGGCTGAGAAAGAAGAAAAGATCTTAGTAGCCTACACTGTAAAATATGTTTTGCTGCATTAAATTAAGGCCGTATAGTAATTTCAGCTGTTAAATCTTGAGTAATGATGAATTGCTTTGACTTGTGAAAGTGAAAACTGATAAACTTATGTTAATGTAAATATATTTTGCCATGAGTTATTGATCACATTCACTTGTATCTGTTCCCAAGAAAGTGGTGGCTGAAATATGTGCAGTAAGTGGAAATTTTCTAACTTTACAAAGTAAAGAAAGAATAAGACTTTGTAATGTCCATTTGTTTCCATTGCACTGGACAGTGAATAAACCCTCTCAGATAACTGTCATATGGAGGAACTAGCCTACCTGCAAGTGCATAAAGAACTTTACTTAATTTATACTTGTATGCTTTATGGCTGCAATATAAGTTGCAGGATTCCACATCTACAGAAAGGCCTACAGAAGAGTCTGCACAGACAGAGGAGACATAGGCCTACAGGTGGGCAGTGTATAGCCAACTTTTCCTTTGTATTTGTTGCATGAGGCATGTGTCTAATATCACTTGACCACTGGCTTTTCTTTACAAAGAACAATTAAAATAAAACTCAAGGAACTAAGCATATTTGTCTTTTATTAAACATTTAATGAAAAGTGTTTTTTTTTGGCAATGTTGTGTAATATGGCACATGCAACAATGTCACAGGCCCTGTCAGGTGTGCAACCCTCAGACTTTTCAGACACTGAAATCTTCCCTTTAGTTAGCCAAAGTTCATTTCATTGTGTGTCCTTGTCCTGGCTAGAGCTGCATTGTAACTGGTTTGGGTCAGGGAATGGGGTCATAAAACACCTGTCTGCAGGCAGGAACGTGTCATAATCACCTATGCAAAAATGCAGTTCTGTTAGGATCAGTGTATGTAATACAGTGAGCTTGATATTAAATTGTGGAACTTTTCAAATAATGTGCATAAATGTGAATCTCTGAAAATGCTTAAGTCATGCACAGATCCTGGCCATTTTGCTTTCACATTTGTGATATGGAAGATTTTAGTCAACTGCCTTTTTTTAAATTTGATATAATATTACTAATCTGGAATATTAAGAATCACAATAGTAACTGGGCTGCACATTTACATTGTGAATCCCCTTTCTGTTCACATAATCCCCTTCATTGAGGCCTTGATGGCAGTCTAGCCTATATAGTATATGGTACCAATCACGTTAGTGAAGCCTGAGTGACATCGGCATGGTCATGACTGCATGATCTTCATAAAAAATTATGATAGTAAAAAAAAAAAAAAAAAAAAAAAAAAAAAAAATGCTTCACAACATTGGGTCTTAAGTGGCTTGGAAATGCCACCAAAAAACCTAAAACTGTTTTTTAAACCTCTAAGTCTTTTAAACGGCCTTCTTGGAGTCTCTGGGAGGGGTGCTGGAAAGTGCTCCGACTGGGGACTCCATCGTTTTACTGGGGGACTTCAACGCCCACGTGGGCAGCGACAGTGACACCTGGAGGGGCGTGATTGGGAGGAACGGCCCCCCTGATCTGAACCCGAGTGGTGTTCTGTTATTGGACTTCTGTGCTAGTTACAGCTTGTCCATAACGAACACCATGTTCAAGCATAAGGGTGTCCATCAGTGCACATGGCACCAGGACACCCTAGGCCGGAGGTCGATGATCGACTTCGTGGTCGTTTCATCCGACCTCCGGCCGTATGTCTTGGACACTCGGGCGAAGAGAGGGGCGGAGCTGTCAACTGATCACCACCTGGTGGTGAGTTGGATCCGATGGCGGGGGAGGAAGCTGGACAGACTCGGCAGACCCAAACGTACTGTGAGGGTCTGTTGGGAACGTTTGGCCGAATCTCCTGTCAGAGAGATCTTCAACTCCCACCTCCGGCAGAGCTTCGACCAGATCCCGAGGGAGTCTGGAGATATTGAGTCCGAGTGGACCATGTTCTCCACCTCCATTGTCAACGCGGCCACTCGGAGCTGTGGCCGTAAGGTCTCCGGTGCCTGTCGAGGCGGCAATCCCCGAACCCGGTGGTGGACACCGGAAGTAAGGGATGCCGTCAAGCTGAAGAAGGAGTCCTATCGGGCCTGGCTGGCTTGTGGGACTCCTGAGGCAGCTGATGGGTACCGACGGGCCAAGCGGACTGCAGCCCGGGTGGTTGTGGAGGCAAAAACTCGGGCCTGGGAGGAGTTCGGTGAGGCCATGGAGAAGGACTATCGGTCGGCCTCGAAGAGATTCTGGCAAACCGTCCGGCGCCTCAGGAGGGGGAAGCAGTGCCCTACCAACGCTGTTTACAGTGGAGGTGGGCAGCTGTTGACCTCGACTGGGGATATCACCGGACGGTGGAAGGAATACTTCGAGGGTCTCCTCAATCCCGCCGTCACGTCTTCCATTGAGGAAGCAGAGGCTGAGGGCTCGGAGGCGGACTCGTCCATCACCCAAGCTGAAGTCACCGAGGTAGTCAAGAAACTCCTCGGTGGCAAGGCACCGGGGGTGGATGAGATCCGCCCTGAGTACCTCAAGTCTCTGGATGTTGTGGGGCTGTCTTGGCTGACACGCCTCTGCAACATCGCGTGGCGGTTGGGGACAGTACCTTTGGACTGGCAGACCGGGGTGGTGGTCCCTTCACGCAATCTCACTAATTTGATCCAGGTTTATCTAGTCTAGATAATTGCGTGTGCACGCGTTTCTGAAGCAGTCCTAGAGGTCGATCGTGGATCAAATCGATCCACATCAAACAGCGTATATTTTGTGCGGAGGTAGTCAAGAAACTCCTCGGTGGCAAGGCACCGGGGGTGGATGAGATCCGCCCTGAGTACCTCAAGTCTCTGGATGTTGTGGGGCTGTCTTGGCTGACACGCCTCTGCAACATCGCGTGGCGGTTGGGGACAGTACCTTTGGACTGGCAGACCGGGGTGGTGGTCCCTCTTTTCAAGAAGGGGGATCGGAGGGTGTGCTCCAACTATAGGGGGATCACACTTCTCAGCCTCCCTGGGAAAGTCTATGTCAGGGTACTGGAGAGGAGAATCCGGCCGATAGTAGAACCTCGGATTCAGGAGGAACAGTGTGGTTTTCGTCCCGGTCGTGGAACACTGGACCAGCTCTATACCCTCTACAGGGTGCTGGAGGGCTCATGGGAGTTTGCCCAACCAATCTACAAGTGCTTTGTGGATTTGGAGAAGGCATTCGACTGTGTCCCTCGCGGCGGCCTGTGGAGGGTGCTCCGGGAGTAGGGGGGCCGGGGCCCTTTGCTAAGGGCTATCCGGTCCCTGTACGACCGGAGCAGGAGCTTGGTTCGTATTGCCAGCAGTAAGTCAGACTTGTTCCCGGTGCATGTTGGACTCCGGCAGGGCTGCCCTTTGTCGCCGGTTCTGTTCATAATTTTTATGGACAGAATTTCTAGGCGCAGCCAGGGGTCGGAGGGGGTCGGGTTTGGGGACCACACGATTTCATCTCTGCTCTTTGCGGATGATGTTGTCGTGTTGGCCTCATCAGACCAGGACCTCCAGCATGCACTGGGACGGTTTGCAGCCGAGTGTGAAGCAGCTGGGATGAGAATCAGCACCTCCAAGTCCGAGGCCATGGTTCTCAGTCGGAAAAGGGTGGCTTGCTCGCTTCAGGTTGGTGGAGAGCTCCTGCCTCAAGTGGAGGAGTTCAAGTATCTTGGGGTCTTGTTCACGAGTGAGGGAAGGATGGAACGGGAGATTGACAGGCGGATCGGTGCAGCTTCTGCAGTAATGCGGTCCCTGTACCGGTCTGTCGTGGTAAAGAAGGAGTTGAGCCGCAAGGCGAAGCTCTCGATTTACCAGTCAATCTACGTTCCTACTCTCACCTATGGTCATGAGCTGTGGGTCATGACCGAAAGGACAAGATCCCGGATACAAGCGGCCGAAATGAGCTTTCTCCGCAGGGTGGCTGGGCGATCCCTTAGAGATAGGGTGAGAAGCTCGGTCACTCGGGAGGAGCTCAGAGTAGAGCCGCTGCTCCTCCACATCGAGAGGGGTCAGTTGAGGTGGCTCGGGCATCTTTTCCGGATGCCTCCTGGACGCCTTCCTGGGAAGGTGTTCAGGGCATGTCCCACCGGGAGGAGACCCCGGGGAAGACCTAGGACACGCTGGAGAGACTATGTCTCCCGGCTGGCCTGGGAACGCCTCGGTGTCCCCCCGGAAGAGCTGGAGGAAGTGTTTAGGGAGAGGGAAGTCTGGGCATCCCTGCTTAGACTGCTGCCCCCGCGACCCGGCCCCGGATAAGCGGTAGAAGATGGATGGATGGATGGATGGTTTTTTAAACCTAAAAGCGCCAGGTAAACTCCGAATGACACGACAGACAGACTTTCAGACAGACTTTCCATCAAGTTATCCGCATCTCCAATAGTGTAAAGGAAAAAGCCACTCGCAAATAATCTTAGGGCAATGCAAACAGTTTGTGCTGTAGTTAAAGACCGACTCCGACAAGTCGAAAATAAATGTGCGTTTCCAACAAATTAATAATGTAAACGACAATCTCACGAGTCACGAGAAAACATATCTCAGAAAGTGCACTATCGCGCTGCGCTGGACTTCCCGTATCAGCTCCGCTTAAAGCCGCAGTCTAACGCCGGTTTCACACCGCAAGCGTCAGCGGCGCGTGAGCAGCGCGTATTTTTTTCGGCGTCCATGTTATTCAATGAGTGCATTCACACCGCACGCAGAAGCGGCGCGGCAGCGCGTAGCAGGAGCAGGAGCAGAGCAGGAACAGCAGTGCCGCGATAGTTTCGGCGCCCAGTCTATTTTTAACGCGCTGCTTACGCTGAATTAAAGTGACAATGCATTGATCATGGCCAAAATACACCGCAGTTTTATCCAAAAAGCGCATTGATGATATCTATTGTGTTTTAAACAGTCAATCAAATGACCAACAGCAATTTAAAAAGAAAACAAATGTCCAAAAACAAACTTGTTGCCAGAACAATAAAAACAAAGATGAACCAAAAGTTATATAAATGAAATTATTAATAAAATAAGCTTCTTGACAAGTCTTTTCTCTTAAATGTATTTGAAAACGAAATAAAGCAATGAACTTTTCCATTATAGAGTAGCCTACTCTGTCTGTACAAAACCCGCAGTTCAGGCGCGCGTGACAAACGCTGCCAGTGTGAAAGCAAAACGCGCGTGTCCTGCTCCTGCTCACCATACGCACTGCTCCTGTGCTGCTTATGCTCTGCTAACGCGTGCAGTGTGAAACCGGCGTAATCCTGTTAACATGAAATAAGCTGCTCCCGAGCAGGTTTAAGCTTGCGCACCTGTTGCTATGACAGCAAGTCCAGGGGGCTGTTCCATAAAAGACGCTTAGAAAAGCGGGGATTAAACTCCAAAACCTGACTTGAATGAGCCTAACAAGTAAGTTGGAGCTAAATTGGTTCCATAAAAGGTAATTGAAGTTCACGCAATCTCACTAATTTGATCCAGGTTTATCTAGTCTAGATAATTGCGTGTGCACGCGTTTCTGAAGCAGTCCTAGAGGTCGATCGTGGATCAAATCGATCCACATCAAACAGCGTATATTTTGTGCGGTTTTATGCGTTTGTGTTATGTTTCCTCCCCCCCCCCCCTCAGTGCAAAACTTACATTTTACATTTATATTCTCCATCTGTAAATGTTAGAAAGCCAATGTATCCATTTTGCTGCTAATCTTCATATTGAACAAGCGCTGCTGCGCGCATTCTGACTAAAATATACATATTGCTTGGAAAATTAATATGTGAAATTTTATAACACTAGAAATATCTTCTAATTATAATAATTTATCTCTAGGATGTTGGATAAGTTGCAGTGAACTTTCTAGCGAACAGAAGTACAGTGAACAGAAGTAGCCTAATTCAGGGAAGATTTATTTTTATTTTTTTAAGAAACTAAATATATAAAGATACAAAATATAGTTTTGGGTAGGACCTATGCTACTTAATAAAGATGATGTATACTTATTTAGAATGCTGGGAATTGCAGCTTTTAATGCAATCATTTTTTGGAGAAAGCAAGAATCCCCAGTTTTAAATGAGTAGATTTAGTTTCTAAAGTACATTATGGAGAGAACAAAATTAAATTAAGAGCAAATGTATACATTTTGAAAAGATATGTGCAACTCTAAAATCAAAGAATATTCCATAAAATAAAGGAATATTAGCCTACATTAACTTCATTTTTATATATAACCCTCCCTCCCTTTTATTTCTAGTTATTTGTTATTTTATTTATTTACTTATTTAAAGGAGTCATAATGTAGAAATTTAACTTTTCCACGAGAATCAATGTATGTTATGATTGCATAATGATTATACACTGGCCGGGAAGCCGATATTTAAAAGTGAAGCGTTTGTTTACCTCAGGGTTTGTAAAATAGGCCACGTGCACGCGCACGAAAAAACGAGATTTTGATTTCTTCCCCTTCTTGACGTCAAGACGGGGGAGGATATACCAAATATGGACACCGCAAACCTATGCCGCGGGAAGCCCGCCCCTCTCCCCCTCAGATTCAGTTTAGTTGACTCGAGAAAGATGGAGAAATCGAGTGCACACCTGAGATGCTCTGTGGGTGACTGCCACAAACAACATGCAAATGTGTTTTATCTACCAAAAACGGACGAAACTATCAGGGAACAGTGGAGGAAATTCATTTTTAATGACGCTGTCCCAACAACTCTTTCAAGTGGTGTATCGTTAGGTGTGTGTGCTAAACATTTTACACCGGAATCTTTTACAAATTTGGGGCAGTATCAGGCGAACTTGGCCTCGAAGCTCCGTTTGGGAAAAGGTGCCATCCCAACCATCAGGGACTTGCCAGAAATTGAAAAGGTAAGACTGTGTTTTTATTGCTCTACTGTGGTTAACAAATAGCAGCTAACTGCTATTGTATGTAACGTTACCTTCGAGGTAAACACGGGGAATGGACTCTACGAATGCTAGCCACATCTTTCGACTTTGTTTTACACTAGCAGCTACAGTAGTGACGGTACAGGAGTCCATGCTCAGTGGCTAAAACTGTTTAAATGCAAGTATGAAAACAATATACCACTAAACATTATTAGCCAAACTCATGCAAAACATGCAGTTTGAAAATAGCTTTCAGTTAGTGGGGCTTCTGTAAGAATGTATCTGCCAATGGTGTATTTTTTCTTTTTTCTTTGGTTGTGATTACAATTTCACTAACAATAAGTACCGTCACATTTATTGAGCTATTGCAGTATTTTGTCTATGTTTTTGTACCGCTTGGAAGTAGTAAAATACATTCCTGCAACCAATCAACGCGCCCCTCATTTGCATTATTATAATGACCGTCCACGACAGCCAAAACATCGCATCAGATCTCGCGAGACAATAATGCCTTTAGAAATAAGGGTCTGAGGGGCTCTGTGTTGATTTTTTTTCCACTTTTCTTTTTTAGAAGTGCCTAAAATACTATAATAGAGCATTTGGGTATCCAAGGTAACACAACATTATGACTCCTTTAATATTGAATATTTGATATTCAAATAATATTACTTGAATAACTATTAGGAATTATGTGTCATTATAAGAGTTTAAAGGGTTAGTTCACCCAAAAATGAAAATTCTGTCAGTAATTACTCACCCTCATGTTGTTCCAACCATGTAAGTCTTTCGTTCATCTTCGGAACACAAATTAAGATATTTTTGATGAAATCTGACAGAATTTTGACTCCTCCATAGGCTTCCAGTGTGACCGAAACTCACCGGCCCAGAATAGTTATTAAAACATCGTTAAAATAGTCCAAGTAACTACAGTGGCACTACATTAAGTTTATCATGCGACGACAATACTTTTTGTGCGGAAAAACAACAAAAATAACGACTTTATCCAACTATTAGTGTTCCTCAATGTGGGCCTCTGACGAGAGTTCACGGGAGCGCCAGGACGCATGCGCGAGAACTGAGCTTACGGCGTTCTTCTTCTACTACTACTTGTTACTGACTGCTCACTCCTTGGGAGTATTTAAGCTCAGTTCTCGCGCATGCGTCCTGGCGCTCCCGTGAACTCTCGTCAGAGGCCCACATTGAGGAACACTAATAGTTGGATAAAGTCGTTATTTTTGTTGTTTTTCCGCACAAAAAGTATTGTCGTCGCATGATAAACTTAATGTAGTGCCACTGTAGTTACTTGGACTATTTTAACAATGTTTTAATAACTATTCTGGGCCGGCGAGTTTGGGTCCCTCTGAAAGCCTATGGAGGAGTCAAAATTCTGTCAGATTTCATCAAAAATATCTTAATTTGTGTTCCGAAGATGAACGAAAGACTTACATGGTTGGAACAACATGAGGGTGAGTAATTACTGACAGAATTTTCATTTTTGGGTGAACTAACCCTTTAATATAAATATGTGAATGTTACATTTTTATTAATATTTATTAATTGTTTTTTGTCTTTTCCCCCTTTAATGATCACAAAGTGTCTAACTATGTACTTTTTGGTTATTGTTCTAATCATGTGTTTTTTAGGCTATATGTGTTGGTGGGTATTACCACAAAAGAAAAAAAGTAGAAGGAAAAATAAGGAATATTTATTGGGGGACAATATGATGTCTTAAGGAACTGTCAATTTGTATAATTGTGTTAAATGTGTTTGATTTGAAGACATAATAAAGTACATAATATATATATATATATATTATATTTTAGCATATATATATATATATATGCTAAAATATTTGTTATTTGGACATTAGATGTGCCTTATTTAGAATTTTAAACCTACAAGTGTATTTTTATGATAGCAATAACTGTAAAGGGACTATTGTAATGGGGTAAATCAAATGTAGGCTAATATACTGTCAATTACTAAGCTCAGAATCATCTTATCAGTTAAAATTTATACTGTGCTTTTGTAATTATTTATTTTTAATTTTGTGATTTTAACTTCTGCTTTACGAAGCTTTTTTTTAGATTGTGTTCTAATGTTCTTCTAATCATAAACATGTACTACAGCTGCCAAACAAAACCAGAGAGAAATGTATTCATAAATCTTTAAAACAATCTAATTAAATCTTGGACACAAAACATTCAGCCAGTAAAAAAAGAAAACCTGTAGTGTATATATTGTATTTATCTATCTATATATAGGTCTATATTGTCTAATTTATCATTGTAGCCTTATTTACAGTAAGTTGATTTTCTGTATACTGTGTATTTATTTTTGGACTAATAGTGGTTAATAGAGTCCAATAATGGTATGAGAGAGTGTCAGTGGTAATATCATTGTGTTCCTATTGGTCAGTGTTAGAGGATCTGTGTAACAACTGAGGCTTAGCCTTACAGTTAGCCTGCCCTGGACCAGGCTAGTTTCCCAGCATAAGTTGCCAGAGTAACTGAGTTTGAACTATTTTAAGTTTGCTTTATGAAACAGAATCCACAGACAATAAGTCTGACTAACCAAAATAAGCCTGGCTTGTGTTCTAATCTTGTTTTATGGAACAGCCCCCAGGATGAGCTTCGAAGAACCAAACAATCCAAGATCATGCCAAATCGCCAACAATCAAATCCAGCTAACTGAGTTAGCAACGTACGAAGAACGAGCCCCTGGTCTCATGTTTTGTTCAGTGATTATAAATGAAATATTTCTCAGTGCAGTCTCAACATTATGGAAGCAGATTAGTCTCAAATATAATTCACGCAAAAAACATGATTCACAAATGCGTAGACAATTTCACATGCATGAAACCTAATTCACGTGCACACAAAAAAAATCCACGTGCGTGGAAAAAAATATATATTCACAAAAAGCAATTCACATGCGCAAAATAAAATTATATACTCATAAAATACATTTCACAAATGCAAAACACAATTCGTAGATATACAACTGTGCACAAAAACCTTTGAATGTTTAAAATGTACGAGTGTATTCTTGCATTTGAATGTGCAAATCGTCATTCACGTACGAATCGCCTTAGATATGTGTGTGTGTGTGTTTTTGAGACTTTGCTGGCAGCATAACACTCGTAACACAGAGCAGTCGTACTCTTTAGCCAATCAGATTTAAGATTATCAATCGACCAATCAGTATCACGTGAGGGCGGGCCTACCTACATGTTACGTCATCAGCTTTCGACCAGTTCATGGCTGAGCAGAGGTAAGTGCAGTTAATCGTTCATTTCTGTGTTAGCTGAAGTTAAAGAAGTTTGAGATCAGGTGAAGCAATAGTTTATGAACTATTAACTGATGTAAGCAAGTGTTGTTGTAATCAGATGTCCCATATCGTGTCAAAAATGAAGAAGAATGATGCTTGTTTTGTTGTATTTTAGCTGAAGGTACAGCTCTCACAGCTACAATCACGCTAATGACTGCAAAACAATCATCTGTGGTCAATACCCATCGAGATTGTTCTTTAAATAGTGAATAGACCTATTTTAATGAGCACCCAGTGTTTTTTGCCATTTGTGTATGATGTTAAATTATTATTAACACTTGTTTCCCTGCATTTTTCAGGATTACTCACCTTTGGTGTGACATCTGGATAGCAGTCACGAACATCTTAAAGGAGAAGGTCACTTTTAAAATGAAAATTCTGTCATCATATACTCACCCTCATGTTGTTTCAAACCTGTATGAATTTCTTTCTTCTGCTGAACAGAAAGGAAGATATTTAGAAGATTATCAGTAACCAGACAGTTTTTGGGTCCCAATGACTTCCATAGTATATTTTTTTCCTACTATGGAAGTCATTGGGACCCAAAACTGTCTGGTTACTGATAATCTTCTAAATATCTTCTTTTCTGTTCAGCAGAAGAAAGAAATTCATACAGGTTTGAAACAACATGAGGGTGAGTAAATGATGACAGAATTTTCATTTTAAAAGTGAACTTCTCCTTTAATTCATGTTGTTTCTTAATTCTCTTTTATACTTTTTTGTTTTGTATTTATGTCTTAATTGGTAACACTTTATTAAAACGTTTCATTAGTTAACATGAACTAATAATGAACTGCACGTGAACAGCCTTTATTATTTTTTGTAAATGTTAACATTTACTAATACTTCATTAAAATCTTGTTAACATTAGTAAATGCACTGTAAACTAACAATGAACAGCTGTATTTTTAACTAACGTTGATAAAGATTAACAAACACAGCAACAAATGTATTGCTCATGGTTATTTAATACATGAACTAATGTTAACTAAGTTATTGTACCTTATTGTAAAGTGTTAGCAATATATTCAACATGTATTTCCTTATGTTTTGTGCTGTATTGTCATCGCAAGGTTTTTAAATAAGGTTTTTTTATTGTCATCTTAAGGTCTCAGGACAATATTGTGAAGCATTCATTTTACTTTGCCTAGTAAAATAGGCAAATCTGATTTTATGCTGATGAGACAAAGGTACTTATCATAGAGAGGCAATTAAGATTATGCGACTAAGATTACTCAGTAAACTCTATTCAAATACCATCACTTAATCTCCCACGTCCTCTGTCTGCAACTCTTGTACTATAGGGTTTTAGTACTTTAAATATCAGGACAAAATCTTATATGTCCTAACAGAGAGGTCTACTGATGACCGGACTGAACACAATTAATTTTTTTCACTTTTCACATGATGTATTGCACTTATATTTATATACTCTAAAAGCAAAGTAGACTCTGACTGGATCTCACAACTCCTGAAGAGACGTATATTTCTCTGTACTGAATATTGTGCTTCACAGTTTAGACTGTGAGTTTATGATCTTCATATGTAACAGGAGCATTAATCATGATCAAGTAATTTTATATATTTTATTCCCAAAGGATTCAGAAACTTTCAAATTAATTGTACATCAAATTGAACTATGTCTGAATCTTTTAATTCTTACAAGAACATTTAATAATGCATGCATAGCAAGGCTTGATTCCTAAAGCGTGTACATATAGTCCGCAGGAGACA
Source organism: Rutilus rutilus (assembly GCF_951802725.1). Lineage (NCBI taxonomy): Eukaryota > Metazoa > Chordata > Actinopteri > Cypriniformes > Leuciscidae > Rutilus > Rutilus rutilus. The sequence goes on along the minus strand of NC_140222.1, from coordinate 6,951,917 downwards.
AATGAATACAGTAACAATGCATCACTTTCAACCACTTGTTGAAACAACTGTCAAAATGGATGGCTTGCAACATGACTGTTTTCAAAGAATTACAGTAGAAATGGTAAGATCACAGTACTGGTTGTCTGCAACTTCATACATCATCTGTCTTGGAAATCTGAAACAATAAAACTACATAATATATCTGCAGATCAAAACATGTCTCCTATATATGCACGTCATTACATACATTATCATAGGTTGAATGTGTGGTGGACAGGACATGAAAATCCATCTATACTAAAAATAAATGTTTATATTCACAGGTGGACTAAACAGCAGTTAATAAACTATTGCTTCAACTGATCTCTAACTTCTTTAACTTCAGTTAACACAGAAATGAACGATTAACTGCACTTACCTCTGCTCAGCCATGAACTGGTCGAAAGCTGATGACGTAACATGTAGGTAGGCCCGCCCTCACGTGATACTGATTGGTCGATTGATAATCTTAAATCTGATTGGCTAAAGAGTACGACTGCTCTGTGTTACGAGTGTTATGCTGCCAGCAAAGTCTCAAAAACACACACACACATATCTAAGGCGATTCGTACGTGAATGACGATTTGCACATTCAAATGCAAGGATACACTCGTACATTTTAAACATTCAAAGGTTTTTGTGCACAGTTGTATACCTACGAATTGTGTTTTGCATTTGTGAAATGTACTTTATGAGTATATAATTTTATTTTGCGCATGTGAATTGCTTTTTGTGAATATATTTTTTTTTTCACGCACGTGGATTTTTTTTGTGTGCACGTGAATTAGGTTTCATGCATGTGAAATTGTCTACGCATTTGTGAATCATGTTTTTTTGCGTGAATTATATTTGAGACTAATCTGCCTCCATACAACATGTCTGGTTATTTTCTCTGAACACTTCAACATGTGGTTTTATTCTTCATTACTCGTTTCACAGTGTTCGTCACATAATACTGAACACAGCGCCATCTAGTGGCTTTCTTGAGTAACAGACACAATCACTGGATCTCATTACAGAGACTGAGTAAATAACTCCTGATAACATGTGAGTTCAGGGTGAGCCACTAGATGGAGGTGTTGCTCCTCAGACGAGACCACAGAGACAAATCACACTAGAGATTTAAAGACTTTATCGTTGGAGGAAATGGAGCATCGATATGTTGTTTATGTATTTCACTGTGATCTCAAAGCAAATTATAATGTGTCTCAAATCAGTATTTTCTCAGGTTAAAGGAGAGGCTGGGGGAAGTTGTTTGTTTATTATTGTAGATAGAAAAACAGTACGAATATCAGTATAGTTAAATAATATTTTAATAATGTAAAGCTTTATATGTTCCATAATTCTGAAATTTTTAAACTATATAAAGTCTGTATTCCTCCAGGAGGCGCTCGACAAAATAATTGTAATAAATCATGACTCTTGAACCTCAGAGTGAGAAACTTTATTGATAAAGGCAAGAAAATACATACAGCAAATATACAGCAGTATTAAAGTGAGATCTGTGGGTCTCTTTATACATTATTTTTTTTTGTATCTGAGAGAAGTTATAAACAATAAAGTCACACTGTTAAAATCTGACACTGAAAGAGAGCACAAACTCAAATAATCATCAGTATTTATTATGAAAAAAAAAACACTAGAAGAACAAAAACACACTTGAAAAACCTTTAAAGTTCAGCGTTCTGCTTTAGATTTCGATACTTCCTGAAAAAGATGAACATAAAAAGCCATAAATTAATAAATCTCACAGATATTTATACATGCAGTATCAGTTTGTGAGAAATGACATCAATCATGTACCTGATGTGTGAATATGTGCTTGATCTCGTTCAGCTCTTCTGGATCTGATCTCATAAACCACAATAATGACAGTAGCCACGCCCACCAGAGCAGAGAGGACCAATCGGATCACAGCTTCAGTAGGACCACAACAGTGGACAGGGTCTGAGGAATAAACACATCAAACTGAGATCAGATCAGTCAATAAACACTAATATCAGCGCTGACATCAACTAATATTTCTGAATACACAGAAATATGATCAAATCTAATCAACAATCTTATATTCGGTTCCAAGTGAGTTTTTATACGGTCTGTCATCTCAAACTGTAAAAGATTCAACAATTCAATATGTAAATAGTTAATAAAATAACAATATTTGAAGGAGAAGAAAAATTATCTCTACTCACTATAGACAGAAACTCTGAATAATTTTGATGAAAATCTTCTTCCTGAAAACATCAGTAGTTGATAATCTCCTTCATGTTCAGCTCTGGTGTTTGTGATGGTCAGAGATCCAGTTTGATTGTCCAGCTTCAGTCTGTCTCTGAATCTCCCATCAAGAACATCATCATATACAGTGATTCTGTCGGCCCGTTTATTGATTTCAGCTATTACAGTGTTTTCATCTCCAAACATCCACAGAATCACATCATCATCCTTTATTTCAGTAAGAGGAGAGTTTAGAGAGACTGAATCTCCCTTCATCACTGGCACTGACTTCACTTCATCTGTCAAACACACAGAGAACAAACAGTAACAGGGTTTGCAAAGATTAATACCGTTAAATAACTTTATAATGGTTTACTAAATTAAATAGTGTCAGGTTGCTTCTATGTTCTCTCTCACTCTCACACTACCACACACACTCATCTCACTCACACACCAGCACACACACACTTTCATGTTTACACTCTGTCATCACCTGTTGATCATCACAATCAGCATTCGCACTGCTTTGCGCTGACACCTGTGTCTTGTCTGATTACTCGGTCTACTTCTGTGCTGCGTTCCAGTCCACTTTTAGACACGCACTTGCGAACTTCCCTAAGCACTTCCCCTTGGGGGAATCCCTGCCGCCATTTTGAAGTGCGTTCCACTTCGTGAAGTGGACGAGGGAAGTTTATACGGACAGACCCTCGTTCCCTCGATTTTGACCGAGGGAGCGAGTCTACTTCAAATGTACACTTCAGGCACCTATATGTCCCACAATGCAGTACGAATGTGACGTCACCACAGATCTCGTCTAATCACCACCACAACAGACAACTCAATGATATATTAATTCTATTTTTTATTTATTTAAAACAACAAACACACCTATATACATTTGGATGCTGCATTAAACAAAAAAAAAAAAAGTAAATAATAAATAAACTCCACAGCTGATTCCAAGTGATCAAGGGCTTAGGGCGTTCCAATTCAGCCCATTGCAGTTTCCGCCAGTAGTGGGCACTCGCAATGACGTATATCCGAGTGAACGAGACGGAGGGAAGTTAGCGAGTGAAGGGCATGACAATTTTGGACTGGAACGCAGCACTGGTGTTTGTTCTCTCTGCTGTGTCGGATTATTGTGTGAGTAACGCTTTCTCATTTTGTCAGCAAAAGTCTTGTCTTGTGTAGCAGCATTCGCCTTAGTGTGTCTCATGTGGTGAGCCTCAACTAAGGCCACATTTACACATAGCCAGGTATTTAGAGAAACAAATATTTCTCCCCCTCCGTTTTCAAAAATAACATTGTGCACACAACCCGCATAAATACGCCGTCGAGCAACATCATAACTATGCCAAACCTATGGGCGGCAGTGTAGGGAGAAGGATAAAGCCATGCAAGCCAATCAGAATCCTCAAAATCGACAACAACGAATAGCACGAACGACTTCCAGTTCCTTTCAAAACAACAGACATGGCGCGAGGTTCGTTTGTGTGGACAGACAGCGAAGCAAATGCAAACAGGCCAAAAACGTTTGCACAAAAGTAAAAATAAGTACCACCTTAACAGCATCCATGATCAAATAGTAGCCAAACATACTCTAAACATAGGGCGCTCACATGACGTAAGCATTTTCTGGCGCATATTGTGACGTTTGAGAACCTAAAACCCCGTTTCTCCCAGTTGACACGGCAACACATAACCGGCGTTTTCAGAAATCTCCACTTTGGCCGGAGTTTTTAGAAATAATCGTTTTCTGGGATAAAAACGGCGTTTTTGTGTAAATGACAGGCCAAAACGCAGGGAAATATCTGCGTTTTCCCATCGTGTAAACGGGGCCTAAGTTTACTCTGCTCAAGCTGCTTTCTACAAGGACAAGTTCCAACTAGAGAGAGAGAATTTTTTCTGTTCAACGTTATCTCTCCTGACAAAGTATCCACTGTGAAGCTGTCTCCCTGGAGAGCGTCTTTTGAGTTCCAGTTCTGAGCTATCTACTACAAGCCACTTTTTGTTGAACATTAAAGACTTTGAATTGAATTACTTTTGCTTTTGGATCTTCTGTTGCATTCTGACAAATAGTGTAAAATTTACATTAAAAAATAAAAAATAAAACAACAAAAGCAAAATTGTGCTTGAATTCATTACATTTTTTCATTAAAAAACGGGTGTAAATGTTTTTTAACTCACCAATGACAAAGAGAATGAATCTCTTGATCTCCCTGTTGATCCGTAGATGATAATCTCCAGCATGTTCAGTTGTGGTGTTTGTGATGGTCAGAGATCCAGTTTGTTTGTCCAGCTTCAGTCTGTCTCTGAATCTCCCATCAAGAACATCACCATTATATACAGTGAATGTGTCGAACCGTTTGATTTCAGCTATTAAAGTGTTTTTAAACCACCACTGAATCACATCAACATCCTTCATTTCAGTAAGATCAGAGTTTATAGTGACTGAATCTCCCTCCATCACTGACTCCAGGACTGAATCACCAAACGCACACACACACACACACACACACACACACACACACACACACAGGGTTTGTCACAGATTAAGACGATCAGTTAATGATTTATAAAAGTAAATAGATTACAATTTAAAGGAATATCATCATTAAACACCAAAAGCAAAATGGATATTGAATTATCAATTGTATATTTGCGTTGATTAAAACATTAAAACAAGTTAAACTGATATTTAACTCACCAAAGACAAAGAGCCTGAAACTCTTGATCTCACTGTTGATCTGTAGTTTATAATCTCCATCATGTTCAGTTGTGGTGTTTGTGATGGTCAGAGATCCAGTTTGATTGTCCAGCTTCAGTCTGTCTCTGAATCTCCCATCAAGAACATCATCATATACAGTGATTCTGTCGGCCCGTTTATTGATTTCTGCTATTACAGTGTTTTCATCTCCAAACCTCCACTGAATCTCATAATCATCCTTCATTTCAGTAAGATCAGAGTTTAGAGAGACTGAATCTCCCTCAATCACTGACACCAGGGCTGAATCACCGAACACACACACACACACACACACACACACACACACACACACACACACACACACACAGATAAACAGATAAACAGAAACAGGGTTCATCAAAGATTAAGACGGTCACTTGATGGTTTAAAAAAGTAAATTGTTTGAAATTTTAATTTGAAATGAATATCATAATTAAGCAACAGAAGCAAAATGGAGTTTGGATTAATAATTGTATCTTTGTGCTGATTAAAATATAAAACAAGTGAAACAAATATTTAACTCACCAATGACAGTGAGAGTGAAAGGCTTTATCTCACTGTTGATCTGTAGTTTATAATCTCCTTCATGTTCAGTTCTGGTGTTTGTGATGGTCAGAGATCCAGTTTGTTTGTCCAGCTTCAGTCTGTCTCTGAATCTCCCATCAAGAACATCATCATATACAGTGATGTTGTCTGCCCGTTTATTGATTACAGCTATTAAAGTGTTTCTAAACCACCACTGAATCACATCAACATCCTTCATTTCAGTAAGATCAGAGTTTAGAGAGACTGAATCTCCCTCCATCACTGACTCCAGGACTGAATCACCAAACGCACACACACACACACACACACACACACACACACACACAGGGTTTGTCACAGATTAAGACGATCAGTTAATGATTTATAAAAGAAAATAGATTACAATTTAAAGGAATATCATCATTAAACACCAAAAGCAAAATGGATATTGAATTATTAATTGTATATTTGCGTTGATTAAAACATTAAAACAAGTTAAACTGATATTTAACTCACCAAAGACAAAGAGCCTGAAACTCTTGCTCTCACTGTTGATCTGTAGATTATAATCTCCATCATGTTCAGTTGTGATGTTTGTGATGGTCAGAGATCCAGTTTGATTGTCCAGCTTCAGTCTGTCTCTGAATCTCCCATCAAGAACATCATCATATACAGTGATTCTGTCGAACCTTTTATTGATTTCAGCTATTACAGTGTTTTCATCTCCAAACCTCCACTGAATCACATCATCATCCTTCATTTCAGTAAGATCAGAGTTTAGAGAGACTGAATCTCCCTCATTCACTGACACCAGGGCTGAATCACCGAACACACACACACACACACACACACACACACACACACACACACACACACACACACACACACACAGATAAACAGATAAACAGAAACAGGGTTCATCAAAGATTAAGACGGTCACTTGATGGTTTAAAAAAGTAAATTGTTTGAAATTTAAATTTGAAATGAATATCATAATTAAGCAACAGAAGCAAAATGGAGTTTGGATTAATAATTGTATCTTTGTGCTGATTAAAATATAAAACAAGTGAAACAAATATTTAACTCACCAAAGACAGTGAGAGTGAACGGCTTTATCTCACTGTTGATCTGTAGTTTATAATCTCCTTCATGTTCAGTTCTAGTGTTTGTGATGGTCAGAGATCCAGTTTGATTGTCCAGCTTCAGTCTGTCTCTGAATCTCCCATCAAGATCATCATCATATACAGTGATTCTGTCGGCCCATTTATTGATTTCTGCTATTAAAGTGTTTTCATCTCCAAACCTCCACTGAATCACATCATCATCCTTCATTTCAGTAAGACGAGAGTATAGAGAGACTGAATCTCCCTCCATCACTGACACAGTCTCTCCTGAAGAACAGAGTTTTTCACAGATTAAAGCTTTAAAATCACTTGATGTTGGTTTGATGAAGCTTCACTAAAATACTTTTAATCATTTAAATGTGAAATTAATGATATTCTGCAGAAGTTCAAAGACAAAAGATGATGAATGAAAATAGAAATAGATTTATATATGGAACAATAACTAAAAAAGACACTTTTACTTGAATGTTTAATGTCACACTAAAACTAAAGCTGTTGAGTATCTGAGCTTCATATTTACATTATTTTATTTAATGAATTCATAATAACGATCTGACTGTAAAATCACAGATTAATTGTTTCTATATGAGACTAACTGTGAATGCTGATCCTCTCAAACTAATTTAACCAGTAATGTATTACATGGTACCAGAGCGGAAACAACTCAAGTCATGAAAACACATTTAAAACTCACCAACCAAGTTTTTAAATAGATATATAGTAGAGGAGAAAAAAGAAAAGAAAGTGTTAGTATTAACTTAATGGAGGAAAAGAGTAACAAGCACCACTTAAATGTCCAGCCCGCAGAAGTCACACTTACCCTGTAACTACATGAACAAGAGTATATTTCTCCAGTATTTAAGCAAAAGTTGCAATAGTTTTAGTTCTCAGTGCACTTTTGTTAAAAGAAAGTCCTGTATAAATGCACAGATATGGACCCTATATATTTTTTAAAAGCCTATATGTATTGGTATACTATTACTACAGAAAGGTTTGCAGTGTCTGTTCTCGCTAAATTTCTCTCAAATGTAAGATTGTTGTATTATAATAGTAGAATAAGTAACGCTTAGTTCTAAAATACCGACAGTATAAATAATTTGTTAATTCTTCTGGTTATTACCCCTTTATTCCTAAAACTTTACATGTTGTAGGTACACTATAGTTACAGAAAGTTACACTGTAAATTAGTTTTAAATACGCAGTTCTTTGCGGGCTGTAATCTAAAGCGTTACCAAGCAAACTCCAGCAGCTCGAGCTCTTACTAGAACCAGGAAGTGTGATCATATTAGCCCGGCTCTGTCAACACTGCGTTTGCTCTCTATCAAACATTGCATACATTTCAAAATCCTGATGATTACTATAAACTACTATTACTAAGATCAGAGTTTAGAGTGACTGAAATAAACTATATCATAAAACAACGAAAATAAATATTTTTTTAATTTAATTGTCATTAAAAACAGGTGAAACCAATAGGCTATTTAACCCTTTCACATGTGATTCTATCAAGGTGACATTTAATTTAGAATGTTTCCCCATTATTATTGTTTCCATGGCGAACCGTCATGATCTTGATTTAAAATGTGAGATGGCGCCGCCATGTTTGTTTGCGCCGCAGTTCAAATTGTCTCTAAGAGTTTGAATCTGACAGTTATGTGACATCACTGAACATTCCAAATCCCAAATGTGGGACCGTATCACTCAAAAGGTTTACTCACTCTGGACATCGAGCCTGAACCTCTTGATCCCACTGTTGATCTGTAGTTTATATTCTCCAGTATGTTCAGCTCTGGTGTTTGTGATGGTCAGAGATCCAGTTTGATTGTCCAACTTCAGTCTGTCTCTGAATCTCCCATCAAGAACATCATCATATACAGTGATTCTGTCGGCCGTTACATTGATTTCAGCTATTAAAGTGTTTTCATCTCCAAACCTCCACTGAATCACTTCACCATTCTTCATTTCAGTAGGATCAGAGATTAGAGAGACTGAATCTCCCTCCATCACTGACACTGACTTCACTTCATCATCACCAAACCCTCCTGAAGAACAGAGTTTTTCACAGATTAAAGCTTTAAAATCACTTGATGTTGGTTTGATGAAGTTTCACTAAAATACTTTTAATCATGTAAATATGAAGTGATTCATATTCTGCAGCAGTACAAAGACAAAAGATGATGAATGAAAATAAGTTAAACAGTTTTAAATAATCAATAAATGCATTAAAAATATTGACTTTAATCTCAATAAGATCTCAATAAGATTAACGGTCTCTATATGAGAATAACAGTGAATGTTAATCATTTCTGACTAATTTAACCAGTAATTTATCACATCAGAACAGAAACAACTGAAACCAGAAAAACACATTTAAAACTCACCATCCAGACGCCACAAACACAAACAGAGCAAAACTAATTTGAGAAACATTTTCTTCATCGGTTCACTGAAAAGCCCACGATAGTAACTCTTAATGTCTGAAACACTCAGATTGATCTGAAAGACTGAACTGAGATATTTATCAGGTTGTGTGTCAATCCTCCCCCAACCTCAGTTAGTTTCCTCACACATCCGTCTCCTTTAACATCACGAAAATCAACAAGCTTTTGCTGATCTTACATTTTCAAATGAATTCTGGCCCTGAATGAAAACTAATAGCAGAAGAGTGAAATATTGGATTAGATATCTGTATCTACTGGTGTGTTATTTAGTGCTTTGAGCTGTCAATCATATTTGACCTCTGACCTGTGACTCTTATTTGACTGTTGATGGATTCACTTTATTTTCAGTGTAAAAATGTTTTGTGTGGAGTGGAAGATTGTGAGCTTCTTATTAGCAGAAGAGAAAATAAAGAAACACTTTTTTTCTGAAGATTTTTTTGTTTTGTAAAGAGCAGCACACCACGATGACGGCAAACGATATTTTTGAAACTTTGGATAATTTCATGGGATCAAATGAGATAAACTGGAGTGACTGTATTGGGGTCTGTACTGATGGAGCTGCTGCGATGACCGGCAGACCGGGGTAGTTCAGCGTATCAAAGGTGTTGCACCCCTTGCAATTTCAACGCACTGCTTTCTGCACAGAGAGGCGCTCGCTACTAAAGAAATGGAACCCAGTCTCCATGTGGCCGTAAAAACCGTGACCTTTGTGAAAGCCAGAGCCACCAGCTCCTGGTTATTCACTGCGCTCTGCGAAGAGGTAGGCGCTGATTACCATACCCTGCTGATGCACACTGACGTGAGGTGGCTGTCCAGAAGGCGCTTCAGCCTGAGGGAGGAGTTGTGTGACTTTCTTGCGGTCAAGAGACCAGACCTTGCTGAGTTTTTGGACAATGACAAATGGCTCGCTCAACTCAGCTACCTTTCAGACATATTCTGTGAAATGAATTAACAGAGGAATGCAAGGAGCAAATATAAACACTGTGGTGCAGCATGAACGAGTAGAGGCTTTCAAAAGAAAACTACACATGTGGAAAACCCGTGTCTCCTCCGGAATCAGTGACATGTTCGAGCACACCCATGCTTTTATTGCAGACAGACATTTGAATTTTAAAATCATTCAATGTCAAATAACAGTGCATCTATCAAAGGTCCTGGAGAAATCTGATAGTTATTTCCCAGCTCTAACTGAGTAGCAAGCAGATGATTTTCTGTGGATCAGAAACCCCTTCACTGACAACAATGAAGCAAAGCGTCCAGCTTCTCTGCCATCAAGACTTCTGGAAGAGCTTATAGAAATATCCTCTGATGCCAGCCTGAGGTTTCAGTGAGGTCCCATTGGAATCATTCTGGTCTGAAATTGCAGAAGAACACCCAGTCTGTCACACAGCTGCAATGAAGGTGCTGATTCCCTTCAGCACCACCTACCTTTGTGAAGCTGGGTTTTCAATGACAGCCCTTAAAACCAAATACAGGGCCAGACTGACCCTTGAGGATGATATGCATCTTGCCCTGTCAAAGATCTCTCCACGCTTTGACCAAATTATTACTCACTGCCAGCAGCAATCCTCACACTGATGGATAAAGCCTCACAGATAACATGCAGTATATTATAACATACAGTACAAGTATTAGACAGCAGTCATTTTGTAATAGCCTATATCCACTCTTTTTTTCCCACACACTAGTGTGAATACTGATATTTTTGTTATTTCATTTCAAATAGAGCCAATTTATAGGCTACTTAGGAGTAAATAAATAATTACAAATGGCCTACTGATGTTTTTGTTATTGTATTTTCAATAGTTTAGGCTATCATTTTTGCATAAATATATCTGGTGTAAGAAATTGTAGTCAGCCTCGACCCAGATTCCACTCCAAAATAAATTTTAGAATGAGCTCATCCCTAAAATGGCTTAATTATCATAGAGATGAAAGAAAGTAAAGTTATATTGTTTCTTCACCATTTGGGTTGATCACATCCTGAACAAATGGTAGTCAATTGTAGAATTGGACTGGGTGTGGGACACAGAGAACCTTCTCAGACAATGGGTTTGACAACTTCATTAACATACAGATCACAGCTGTTGCAACAAGAGCAACTTCATTTACATTAAGAACAGGATAAAAGGTGTAAGATTTGGATGTTCTGGGTTCATTCTGACGCCGGTGAACCCAAGGTGCTTTGTGTACCTTGCCACTGCTATGCTGTAATAAACTTCATTTTTGAGATCTTCGACGTCCACATCATTTTTTCTTACACTGGTTATAGTAATAAACATACCGTTTGTTTGAAAACTATTTTTTTTTTTGTCATCCTTGCTGCAAGCTTACAAGAGCGATAATATCATTAATTGTGAAGGGGGCCCTGAAATATTTTCTTGGGAAAAAGGAGGTCTCAGACAAAAAAAGGTTGGGAAACACTGGCTTAGGAGACATTCTTGTCTACAGCTGCTCCGGCGTCGAAACACTGGCGGACTGTGTCCAGTTCACTCAGGGCGGGTCTACGCTCAAACTGCACTGTCCATCAACAGTCGTGGGAGGGGCTTGTGCAAAAGTACGTTTTGTACAAGGGCAAGGGTGTAGAGGATGCAAAGCTTTTTATCCTTGACAAGGTGTATAAACATCTTGAGAAACCTGCATCACATGTAAGAATTTTATTTGCTGACTTTAGTTCAGCTTTTAATAAAATGCAGCCTCACATTCTGGTCGAACGATTAGCCTCATATTTTAAGTTACCTGAGCAGATTCTATTACTCATCTTAAACTTTTTAACAAATAGAAGGCAGCAGGTCTATGTAAATGGAAATATGTCATCTGTTATCGTATCAAACACAGGCTCTCCTCAGGGCTGTGTGCTGTCCCCCCTTCTTTTCATATTATATACTGACAACTGCAGGTCATCTTGGGAGAACAGTTACTTAGTGAAGTTTTCAGATGACACAGCCCTGCTGTCCCTTTTACAGGGCAATCAACCGGATCATAGCAGTGCCCTTGAGGAGTTTGTTAGATGGTGCGACGATAGTCTTCTTGACTTAAATGTGTCAAAGACTAAAGAATTGATTATAGATTTTAGGAAGGTTAGTGACGAACCAAAACTGAGTTTAATACACAATGAAGGTGTTCAGGTGGTACAAACATATAAGTATTTGGGCACAGTATTTGACTCACAATTGAAATTCAGAGAGAACATTGATAGCATTATTAAGCGAGCAAACCAAAGAATATATCTACTGAGGAAGTTGAACTCCTTTGGGGTTTGTAAAAGAATCTTATGTACATTATATCAGGCATTCATTGAGAGTCTATTAACCTTTTCTTTCTTGGGTTGGTTTAATAGTTTAGCGGTGAAAGACAAAAAGAGTTTGAGTGACATTGTTAAAGTATGCTCAAAAATCACTGGTACCCAATTAAATGATCTTGGTTCTCTCTGGAAAAAAAGAGTGGTCCAAAAAGCAGATAGAATACTGTGCCAACCAGACCATGTGCTTAGGAATGAATTTGTTCTCATGCAGTCAGGTCGGCGGTATTATGTGCCAATACGGAAAACGAATCGCTATGCAAACTCATTCATTCCCTCTGCTATAAGATTTTTAAATGATAACTCATAACTACACAAAAAGGTTCTTGTATTACACCGCTGTTCTGTCACTGGCAGGTGAATGTGTGTGTTGTGTTGTGTTGTGTGTGTGTGTCAGGGTATTATCGTTTTGTATACATTTTTTTTTTATATTTATTGTGTGCTAATAATCTTAATTTAACCCTTATTGGATGGGTTGGCTGTAGAACTGAATTGCCCCCTTGGGGACTAATAAAGATATTTGAATCTTGAATCTTGAATTGCCCCGAATCTGAGAACGGCTTGTTCTGAGACAGTGCTTATTATTTATGGGGATTTAGATGATTTTTTAAAAAATCATTATAGGGTGGTTGTGTACACACACTGCCAACACACATTTATGTTCAAACGCCATGTAAAAGTGCATTTTGCATAATAGGTGCCCTTTAAGGGTATAGGGGACGATTTCAGACACAGCCATGATCAACACGATCTGCTGAAGTTCAAACATTATTGTTGGTGTCAGACTGAGTATTTCAGAAACTGCTAATTTGCTGGGATTTTCACACACAACCATCTTGGTCAGAAAAAGAGAAAATATCCAGTGAGCTGTTTTTAGTTTGAGTTCACTCCTTTTATCATGTTTTGTTCAGTGATTTGAATGAAATATTTCTCAGTGCAGTCTCAACATGTCTGGTTATTTTCTCTGAACACTTTAACATGTGGTTTTATTCTTCATTACTCGTTTCACAGTATTCATGACATAATACTGAACACAGCGCCATCTAGTGGCTTTCATGAGTAACAGACACAATCACTGGATCTCATTACAGATTCTGAGTAAATAACTCCTGATAACATGTGAGTTCAGGGTGAGCCACTAGATGGAGGAGTTGCTCCTCAGACGAAACCACAGAGACAAATCACACTAGAGATTTAAAGACTTTATCGTTCCCTGTTGGAGGAAATGGAGCATCAATATGTTGTTTATGTATTTCACTGTGATCTCAAAGCATATTATAATGTGTCTCAAATCAGTATTTTCTTGGGTTAAAGGAGAAGCTGGGGAAGTTGTTTGTTTATTATTGTAGATAGAAAAACAGTACGAATATCAGTATAGTTAAATAATATTTTAATAATGTAAAGCTTTATATGTTCCATACTTCTGAAATCTTTAAACTATATAAAGTCTGTATTCCTCCAGGAGGCGCTCAACAAAATAATTGTAATAAATCATGACTCTTGAACCTCAGAGTGAGAAACTTTATTGATAAAGGCAAGAAAATACATACAGCAAATATACAGCAGTAGTAAAGTGAGATCTGTGGGTCTCTTTATTCATTTTTTTTTTTTTTGTATCTGAGAGAAATATAAACAATAAAGTGACATTGTTAAAATCTGACACTGAAAGAGAGCACAAACTCAAATAATCATCAGTATTTATTATGAAAAAAACACTAGAAGAACAAAAACACACTTGAAGATCCTTTAAAGTTCAGCGTTCTGCTTTAGATTTCAATACTTCCTGAAAAAGATTAACATAAAAAGCCATAAATTAATAAATCTCACAGATAATTATACATGCAAAATCAGTTTGTGAGAAATGACATCATCAATCATGTACCTGATGTGTGAATATGTGCTTGATCTCGTTCAGCTCTTCTGGATCTGATCTCATAAACCACAATAATGACAGTAGCCACGCCCACCAGAGCAGAGAGGACCAATCGGATCACAGCTTCAGTAGGACCACAACAGTGGACAGAGTCTGAGGAATAAACACATCAAACTGAGATCAGATCAGTCAATAAACACTAATATCAGCGCTGACATCAACTAATATTTCTGAATACACAGAAATATGATCAAATCTAATCAACAATATCATATACGGTTCCAAGTGAGTTTTTATACGGTCTGTCATAGTAGATAAGAATATTTGAAGGAGAAGAAAAAAATCTCTCTACTCACCATAGACAGAAACTCTGAATGATTTTGATGAGAATCTTGCTAATAACATCAGTAGTTTATAATCTCCTTCATGTTCAGCTCTGGTGTTTGTGATGGTCAGAGATCCAGTTTGATTGTCCAGCTTCAGTCTGTCTCTGAATCTCCCATCAAGAACATCATCATATACAGTGATTCTGTCGGCCCGTTTATTGATTTCAGCTATTACAGTGTTTTCATCTCCAAACCTCCACTGAATCACTTCACCATCCTTTATTTCAGTAAGAGGAGAGTTTAGAGAGACTGAATCTCCCTCATTCACTGACACTGACTTCACTTCATCTGTCAAACACACAGAGAACAAACAGAAACAGGGTTTGTCACAGATTAATACTGTTAAATCACTTTATAATGGTTTACTAAATTGAACAGTTAAAATAAACAATATAAAATAACCAAAATAAAATGGTGTATGAATTCATTTAAATTGTGTCCTTAAATGAGCATTTCACCCATGGGAACATTGATCTTTATTGAAAGGGGGTCATATATGTAGTCGAAATGTAAAATAAATTTCGAATTTGGTGCCTTCTTGACCAAAAAAAAAGACAGAAAGTACCTTTAGGGCGCATTTGTATGAAAGACAACAACTCCCACAATGCATCACATTGCACAGCTCCGCAAGCCACTCCCACTAATCCAGAACAGCGCACAAGGTATCCGCCTATCAGAGAAATCACTCTTCCGTCTACAAGGCTAGCTACCACCAGAGCTTGAAATTCACTTCACACAAAGTTAGTGGGCGAACTCATTAGTGAATTACTACTCGTTTGTATTTCTTTCGAAATGGTGAATTATTGCATGGTACCGGGATGTTCAGTCAGAACATATGCAGTGTGAAAAAAGGATGGTTCACAACACAAACGTCCGTGTCCTTGTCTGATTCAGAGATTTCGTCCAGGAGAAATTGGCATCTTTGAAATTCTTTGCAGCAGACGGACTCTATCTCTATGTCCGTAGTCGCATAGTGAGATCACCGGCGCCACCAGTCCGCCCTAACTCGAGCCAGTCCGGGCTCCTCGTCCACGACAGGCAGGTCCTCTGCCTCCTGTTCCTCCATCAGCCTCAGCTGCTCTTCGCTATATTGCGGCTCATAAAAGTAGATACAAACATCTGATTCAAGCATCAGACTCACGAAATCCTGTTCTTCCATATCATATTGAGTAGCCTCCGCTATTGTCATAACTTCACATCTGGCTCCATAGCGCCTGTTAGCTTAGCTTCCAAACAAGATGGAGGATATTGCTTTTAGTTTCAGAAAGTAAAGTACCACCCACTGATCTGTAATAGGTCTGTAGCGTAACCGGGTCCCACCCCCTGGGAAAGATGAGGAACGAGTGTTTGTAGTCTCAACCCCTCAACACAGATATGGGACTTCCTGCTTAGAATGACGCAGAATGATGATTTTTGCATCATTGTAAGCAGGAACTGCAACAATGAAATCCTTATTTCTCCCGTCTCAGGGGAAAATGAGGGGAAAATGCACGACCCTTCAAAAATATGACTGGGTTTCTAATGATACAAGGCTTGATGCAAATGGGTGAAGTCTCCCTTTAAAAACAGGAGTAAATGTTTTTGAACTCACCAATGACAGCGAGAATGAAAAACTTGATCTCACTGTTGATCTTTAGTGTATAATCTCCTTCATGTCCAGTTGTGGTGTTTGTGATGGTCAGAGATCCAGTTTGATTGTCCAGCTTCAGTCTGTCTCTGAATCTCCCATCAAGAACATCATCATTTACAGTGATTCTGTCGGACCGTTTATTGATTTCAGCTATTGAAGTGTATTCAAACCTCCACTGAATCACATCAACATCCTTCATTTCAGTAAGATTAGAGTTTAGAGTGACTGAATTTCCCTCCTTCACTGACACTGACTCGCAAAACACACACACATACACACACACAGAACAAACAGGAACACAGTTCGTCACAGATTAAGACGGTCACTAGATGGTTTAAAAAGTTAATTGTTTGAAATTTAAATTTAAAATGAATATCATCATTAAACACCAAAATAAAAATAAGATTTGAATTATTAATTGTATCTTTGTGCTGATTGATATATAAAACATGTGAAACTGATATATAACTCACCAAAGACAAAGAGCCTAAATCTCTTTCTGTTCTCACTGTTGACCAGTAGATCATAATATCCAGAATGTTCAGTTCTGGTGTTTGTGATGGTCAGAGATCCAGTTTGTTTGTCCAGCTTCAGTCTGTCTCTGAATCTCCCATCAAGAACATCATCATATACAGTGATTCTGTCGGCCGTTACATTGATTTCTGCTATTAAAGTGTTTCCAAACCTCCACTGAATCACATCATCATCCTTCATTTCAGTAAGATCAGAGTTTAGAGTGACTGAATCTCCCTCACTCACTGACACTGACTCACCAAACACTTCTGAAGAACAGAGTTTTTCACAGATTAAAGCTTTAAAATCACTTGATATTGGTTTGACACATTCAATTGTGTAAATGTGAAGCGATTAATATTCTACAGCAGTTCAAAGACAAAAGATGATGAATGAAAATGAGAAATAGTTAAACAGTTTTTTATAATCAAGTGACTTTAATCTCAAATAAGTGTTATCTCTCAGCAAAATCACACATTAATTGTTTCTATACGAGAATAACAGTGAATGTTAATCCTTTCTGACTAATTTAACCAGTAATTTATCACATCAGAACAGAAACAACTGAAACCAGAAAAACACATTTAAAACTCACCATCCAGACGCCACAAACACAAACAGAGCAAAACTAATTTGAGAAACATTTTCTTCATCGGTTCACTGAAAAGCCCACGATAGTAACTCTTAATGTCTGAAACACTCAGATTGATCTGAAAGATAACTGAACTGAGATATTTATCTGGTTGTGTGTGAATTGTCGTGGAAATTCTTTTCTCAACTTTTATCAATAATTGTAAGACAGTAGGACATCTCAAAGGTTAACAAAGATCAGCTTTATTTCTTGCAAGAAAGGCAGTTCACACATCAGTCTGATATGAGAAGGGCCCCGACTTCTGCTTTTTGCCCAGCTTATATACACAAAACACATCCTGGTTGTCTCAAAAGATCGCCTTAGTTACCTTAAAAGGAAATGTCTCTCGTTCGAGATCTCTTGTCCAACTTGCAGACGTGATAGAACAATATCACGTCTACTACAAGTTCCTGTTTTTAGCTGCAGCTTTTTCACACATTTTGCTTATCTCTATTTCTATCAAAGCTGCGCACATACTTTTCACACTTGAAGTCCAACAATAGGTCACTTTGAGTACACATAGTCTCTTTGCTACTAAGTCGTCTATCACCCAGGACATTTTGTTCCTGCAAGCTTATATGATTATATTTCTTTAAATGCTTATGAGTAAAAATAAATGTTCAACGTTAACACAAGTTGCACACTTGTGAAAGTAAAAAACACATCTAAAATGTAAAATTTCCAATACAGAATCCTCCCCCAACCTCAGTTAGTTTCCGCTCACACATCTGTCTCCTTTAACATCACGAAAATCAACAAGCTTTTACTGATCTTACATTTTCAAATGAATTCTGGCCCTGAATGAAAACTAATAGCAGAAGAGTGAAATATTGGATTAGATATCTGTATCTACTGGTGTGTTATTTAGTGCTGTGAGCTGTCAATCATATTTGACCTCTGACCTGTGACTCTTATTTGACTGTTGATGGATTCACTTTATTTCAGTGTAAAGATGTTTTGTGTGGAGTGGAAGATTGTGAGCTTTTTATTAGCAGGAGAGAAAATGAAGAAACGCTTCAGCCACAAACTACTGACACACACAGAGACGACAAACATCCAGCAGAAGCTGTTTATCCACCGACAGATCAAACCAGACACACAGATGTTTGTACTGATAAAAGAGCAAAAAACATTCTTATGAATAAACAATAAGGGGGAAACGTGGGAAGCTTCGTACCCTTTCTCTGTGGAAGGCCCTGGTATCACCTCGAGTCCCACGCTTGTGTTGCCGTCGCTAGACTACCTCGACAGAAACCACTGTCACAGGTTGAGCTGCGGTTTTAAATAGCCGTCTAGATCAGTAAATTCATGAGAAACTCTACAATCAGTCAAATCATCATTTATAGTTTTGATGTGTTTTACTGATTATTTCACGTCATCTGAGCTTCACCACTTTGAGCTCCAGTCGGCCACAACGTCCACTAGATCTGATAGATAGTGTTATTTTCTCAAGTGCCTCATAAAGTTCTCACGGACTAGAGAAGTTAAAAACATCTTAAAGCAACAGTTTGATCTTGTCATGAGATCCTGTGAGTGTTTGGCTCTGCTCTCTCCTGTAACTCTCTTCAGGACGTTTGTTGTTCATTTCTTATCAATTGTCTCGATTGTTTCTCCTCTCAGACTGATTTCAGAGTTTCTCTAATGGTTTTATGGATCAGGAACAGATCGCCTGCTATAACTGTGTGTATGAAAGTGTCCTCTGATATCTTCATATGAATAATATTCAACAGCTATGGATAATGACCCTGATGTGATGCTCTAAATGCTCACTTTGTTCAGAGTGAACACGCATTAGTGAGACGCTCACACAAAAATACTGTGAAACTGTTCAACAATTTCTCACACGGCTCAGACAAGCTGCTAAAGACTGTGACGTCAGAGCTGACAAAGATAATCAGTTACGAGATGCTGTTTTGAGCAAATGTTTGGATATGAGGCGAGCAAATAAAGCAATGATTCGTGGCCGGTGCCCAATTCACCTCTAGACGAGCTTCTTCAAGGTATGAACTGTGTTCAATAAGCTTGATCTGAAATATGGTTTCGATCAACTGGATCTTACAGCACAGTCCAGAGGAATCACAACATCTGCTGTTCATAACGGGACATATCGATACAAGAGAGTGTGTCGTCGGCCGGTGGATCAGTCGTAGACTGTGGATTGACACTCAACATAATAAAATGTGAACAAGCTAGTGTTCATGGGAATGTTTCTTTCTGAAAAGGGGATTGACTGACCGCTGAAAGGGTTCATGCTGTGGTTGAGGCCAGAGAACTAGAGAAATACAGAAGTTTAAGTGCCTTAAAACTAGAGGTCGGCCGATTAATAGAAGCGATTTTTGGCATTTTTTTAATGAATCGGCATCGGCCGATAGTGCCGCAAATTAGGCCGATTAACCCTCTGGAGTCTGAGCGGTTTTCTGGGCCCTGGAGGTGTTCTGACATGCTCTGACATTTGTGCTTTTTTCAGTTATTTATAAACATGTTAATGGCAAAGGTGTAAATTCACTCTATATAGCACAAACAGGGCTACCACAATATGTGATCACCATGCATGTATATTTTTGAATTTTTAAGAGAATAATGTTTATGCGTGGTTATTGAAAAAAATAAAAATGAAAGTTGCTGAAATAAGACCACAAAACACATACTAAATATGTGTCAAGACTTTTGACTAATGGATGTCGTCGCTTCGAATTCTGACTTCAAAATGATGTGAAAATCATTCTGCCTAATCGTTCACAATAACACAATACATTGATTTACACTTTGCAAAACAGTATTTTTGTCAGAAGAGGTTTATGCATGGGAGTGGTAATGGCCTATCAATATTAATGAGATTCAGACCAGGGGTGTGACAGACACTCCCCCACTGGCTAATGGGCCATCAAGTGAAGGAGCCTGAAAGAAGTAGAGGAGATTCAAAGGTTTTGTTTTTCAATCTGTTTTATTGTAATTCCTCTATGTGGAGGAACTAAATGTTCTATATTTGCTCTAAGCAAATCAAATGTGAGCAAAATAAAAAAATAATCAGTCTGCTATAAACAAAGCAATTGTGAGCAATAAACAAAAGTAAAGGCAGGTATCTCACAGTAAATGCTTATGCCCCGTTGATGCGGGCTCTAAGCAAATCAAATGTGAGCAAAATAAACAAAAGTAAAGGCAGATTGCTATCCTTCGGAAAGGTCAGCAGAGCACACACATCTGAACACAGTCACACATCTTTATGCCACTCATGAAAACAGTTCCTGTTTAACTGAAGACATAAGTGAACATTGCATGCCTGGCATTTCCATGGTGTTAACTGCTTTTTACCACACACTGCTTTGCACTGAACACATGAGCGGCGACCAACTGTGGCAACATCCCTGTCATCTGATGTCAGCTCAGCTCCTGGAACCGGTACATGGTTACTATTCTGCCCTACAAAGGCAAAAGACCTTAAGTCGCTAGAGTGTGGAACTGAGAAAAATGACTTTTTTTTTGCCATTAATATGTTTATAAGCAACTGAAAAAAGCACAAATGTCAGGGCATGTCAGAACATCTCAAGGACCCCCAAAAACACCTTAGACCCCAGAGGGTTAAGGGACCGTTCGGTATTTATGGAAAGGACCACCGGAGGAAAATAGGGGAGGGTCATGTATTTTTATTCTTTGTTGAGGGGAGGGTCATACAACTTTTTTTAGTCTAGGGGGAGGGTCACCCAACTTTTATATTCATGAAAACAGCAACATTTCAAAGTGGCTTGTTTGCTGCATATCTTTTACATGTAGCTCCATGTTGCTCTCGCGGTATCAGCCCCCCATCTATATCAGATGGGTCTGACCCAACAAAAATCCAGTTTGGCGCTGTTTGACAGTGCGCCCGCACTTCAGTACGCGCTCAGAAAAAGTGCATCATGTCAGAACAGAACGCCAATGAAATGTTTACCCGGCAAAGCTTTAAAGCACGAGCAAATAATTAACTTTTGTGATTGTGAATAAGTGCACAGTGTCCTGTGAGTGTAACTCTTCCGCTGCATTAACGTGTGTGATGTGAATGTACCGTCGAGTTTTACAGTATTGGGACTGAGGCGCCAGAACTGCAGCTGATAGAATGTGCCATATTTTGTTTCCACAATAATGTTAGAGAGTAAATATACTGAAATTGCCACCATAACAGTGGAGTGTGATGTGTAAGATGTAGGGCTATCACATCTTTAAATTACTATTAGTATTATTTAAGTTAACATAATAAAATACGTAGACCTACACCAAAAAACTAGTTGAGGATAAATTCGTTAAAATTGGGCAATTCCAGCGTTATGGACGAGACATTTGCAGTCAAAACTTGAAATATAAATTCTCAGAAAATGCATTTAATACCAATATATTGAAACGTCTGTTAATATATCCATACTCCCTTAATAAAGGAGTCAAGACATTAGAAAAATATCAGTCTACACATGCGTTTTATATTTAATATGAGGAAAATACACATGTGACGTGACACAAAAAAATCGTTAACTTTTAGGTGGCAAAATATTTTTTAGTAATTCTATGAATTACACTGCGCAAACCAAAAGATATACCCACCGGATGAAGAAGGGTCGGCCTCCACAGAACATAAAATATTCGTTTTATTTTATTTTTCGTGTTCGCATAAATTTATGTAAAAAAAAAAAAATTAGAAAAAATTTTAAGGGCATGACAGTTCTCCATTACGGACATGACTGCTCTGAAAGTGACTTTAAAAAAATCACAGAGACCTCAAACAGAAAGCACAAAGAATTTCGAAACGAAACGAAATTTCAGTGAATTTCGTTTTTTATTAATTGTATCTTAATTTTAATCAATGTTTCATCAACCATTTGCCTGGATTTAATAAATAATAAGTAAATATAGTAGAAAATAGATAATCATGACACGGAGGCGCCGGCGAGTGAACTGGACTCTCGTCTCATAAATGAACCGAAACTCAGCGTAAGGTAGGCTATACTTGCCTCACAGACCTGAGAAATAGGCTACATAGAAAGCTTGAAATGTCTACTTTTAAACAGAACAATTCAAAACGAAAGAAAACAGGCTGCTCTCTGCTTATGTAATCTGTATGAAATGTGCATTTCTCTCTGGCGCGTTCTGCGAAGATCACGACGCATCGTCAACTTCATCTTTGCAGTCGACACAGAAAATACTTGTTTATTAATAAACAATAAAAATGTCTCCTTGCTATATTTTACATATTCATAATCATTACTTTTGCTGGTTCTTTGTGACAGCTTTTAGATGCTTTATTGGCAGCGCCACCCACATGTTGAACGCGTCCGTCACACCGCATCAGCACCGAAAACATTATTTTTTTCTAATCTAAAATCAAAAATCGTGATACGAACCGAATCGTAGGTTTGGTCTATCGTTACAGCCCTAGTAAGATGAGAAAGCAAGAGTTTATGGTTGTAAAAAAAAAACAATGGCTATCTGAACATCTTTGCCAAGCGCAAACCAGTACAGAAGTAGGCTAATCAATAAATTATCGGGGAGGGTCATGCCTTTTTTCACAATCATTTTGGAGGGTCATAGAAAAATGTATTGCTGGCGAAGGGAGGGTCATGTATTTTTTGACTACAGATCTCAAAACTCCTCCGGTGGCCCCTTAAATAAAAAACGAACAGTCCCTAAAGAACCGCTATAAAGCCAAACAATCTCTGTTACCTTAAATTATACATTTATCTCTGTAAAGCTGCTTTGAAACAATCTACATTGTTAAAAGCGCTATATAAATGAGGATGACTTGACTTGACAGAACCCTGACACTAGACCATCATCGGCACAGATCCTCAGCAAACACCAGATCCAGACCAGATCTCTGCACAGACCCCTATAACAGCTTCATCTCCTCTCTCCTTATGCCGGCATGATGTATCCTGATCTTCAAGCAGAAGGAGCTGGATGAAATATCATAATCACATCATGTTCCTGAATATCCAAAATGGCGCCGCGGATGGCTGCTTCGGTTTTGAGCTCCTCAGTACTTTTACTGTTTTTGTTTGTTTGTCCTGTTTTATGTAACCTTTTCCCCGTCAGTTTAACTAGGAACGAACTCCTAGACATCAGGAACAACACACCAAACGACATTTTGCCGACTTTTGAGCATTCCGACATTTTATTAGACATCCTAGTTGGCGGAGCTGCGATCCTGTACAAGCGCTTCAAAAGACGCAAACGAGGGAAACGCGCGGGCGCGCTCGTGAAGTTTCGACAGCGCGGATTCAGGACTCCGCTGCCGAGCATTCACTTGGCAAATCTCCGTTCTCTAGCAAATAAAACAGACGAACTACTACTTCTCACCCGCACAAACAAGGACTTTTCAAACTCGGCTGCTCTTTGCTTCACAGAAACATGGCTGAACGGTTCCATACCGGACAGTGCGCTAAATCTAACGGGCTTCCAGCTGTTCAGAGCGGATCGCGTCGCCGAGTTAACTGGGAAAACGAGAGGCGGTGGATTATGTTTTTATATCAACGAAGGCTGGTGTTCAGATGTGACAGTGTTGACGAAGATGTGCTGCCCTAATTTGGAAGCTCTCTTCATTAACTGTAAGCCTTTTTATTCGCCGCGGGAGTTTTCCTCATTTATTCTGGCGAGTGTGTACATCCCCCCTGACGCGTGTGTGAGCGCGGCATTGCAACAGCTGGCTGATCAGATCACACAAACAGAGCAAAGTTACCCGGACTCTTTCACTATCATTCTCGGCGATTTTAATAAAGCTAATCTCACCCGTGAACTGCCTAAATTCAGACAGCACATCACCTGCCCCACCAGGGACACTAACATACTGGACCATTGCTACACTGCTTTAAAGGACGCATACCACTCTGTCCCCAGAGCAGCTTTGGGACTCTCTGATCATTGTTTGGTTCATCTTCTCCCAGCCTACAAGCAGAAACTTAAATCTGCTAAGGCAGTTGTAAGAACTGTAAAGAGATGGACCAGCGAAACAGAGCAGGTCTTACAAGGTTGTTTTGACTGCACTGATTGGAGTGTTTTTGAGGCTGCAGCCACTGATCTGGATGAGCTCACTGACACTGTGACATCTTACATCAGCTTCTGTGAGGACATGTGTGTCCCCACTAGGACTTTTTTAACATATAACAACGATAAGCCATGGTTCACTGCAAAACTAAAACATCTTCGTCAGGCCAAAGAGGATGCCTACAGGAGTGGGGACAGAGCCTTGTACAAACAGGCCAAATACACACTGACAAAGGAGATCAGAGAAGCTAAGAGGAGCTTCTCTGAAAAGCTGAAAAGCCAGTTTTCAGCTAACGACCCTGCATCAGTGTGGAAAGGCCTGAAAGCCATCACCAGCTACAAAACACCATCCCCCAACACTGTTGAGAATCAACGACTGGCCGACGATCTCAATGTATTTTACAGTAGATTTGAAAAGCCTGCTCTCACACCCCACACCCGCTCTGACCGTCTCTACACACAACCATCAACACCCCCCTCCCTCCCCCATACTGCTTCTCAGCCTGCACCTCAGATCAGTGAGGAGGATGTATGCAGAGTCTTCAGGAAACAGAAGATAAGGAAAGCCAAAGGCCCAGACGGTGTCTCACCAGCCTGTCTCAAAGCCTGCGCTGTCCAGCTGTCATCCATCTTCACACTGATTTTCAACAGATCACTGGAGCTGTGTGAAGTCCCCTCCTGCTTCAAACACTCCACCATCATCCCGGTACCCAAGAAACCTAAAATCTCTGGACTTAACGATTACAGACCTGTTGCTTTGACATCTGTGGTCATGAAGTCATTTGAGAGACTGGTGCTGGCCTATCTGAAGGACCTCACTGGACCCTTGCTGGACCCCCTGCAGTTTGCTTATCGAGCAAACAGGTCTGTGGATGATGCAGTCAACATGGGACTGCACTACATCCTCCAACATCTGGACAAACCAGGGACTTATGCAAGGATCCTGTTTGTGGACTTCAGCTCCGCTTTCAACACCATCGTCCCGGATACCCTCCTGAATAAACTAACCCAGCTCTCTGTGCCCTCCTCCATCTGTCAGTGGATCATCAGCTTCCTGACAGGCCGGCAGCAGCTAGTGAGGCTGGGAAAAGTCACATCTCGGACCCTTACCATCAGCACTGGTGCCCCCCAAGGGTGCGTTCTCTCCCCACTGCTTTTCTCCCTCTACACAAATGACTGTACCTCCAAAGACTCCTCCGTCAAGCTCCTGAAGTTTGCAGACGACACCACAGTCATTGGCCTCATCCAGGACGGTGACGAGTCTGCTTACAGACAAGAGGTTGAACAGCTGGCTGTCTGGTGCAGTCATAACAACCTGGAGCTGAACACGCTCAAAACTGTGGAGATGATAGTGGACTTTAGGAGAAACCCCCCTGCACTCCCCCCTCTCACCATCATGGACAGCACTGTGACAGCAGTGGAGTCATTCAGGTTCCTGGGCACTACCATCTCTCAGGACCTGAAGTGGGACAATCACATTGACTCCATTGTCAAAAAGGCCCAACAGAGGTTGTACTTCCTTCGTCAACTGAAAAAGTTCAACCTACCACAAGCGCAGATGACTCAGTTTTACTCAGCTGTTATTGAGTCGGTTCTGTGCACTTCTATAACTGTCTGGTTTGGGTCAGCCAGCAAATCAGATATAAGAAGACTACAACGGACTGTTAGGACAGCTGAAAGGATCATTGGTGTACACCTCCCCAACCTTCAGGACTTGTACAATGCCAGAGTGAAGAAACGGGCAGGGAACATCATCACAGACCCCTCCCACCCCGGCCAAAACCTGTTTGCACTTCTGCCGTCAGGCAGACGTTACAGATCTCTGCGCACTAGAACATCTAGGCACAAAAACAGTTTTTTCCCCCATGCTATCTCCAGCTTAAACAGCTAAAACAGCAATTAACACCTGCTGTATAATTCATTCAGTACTTGAGAGAGAAGCAAGAGGTTTTTTTTGTGTAAATACATATACAAATTTTATTTATAGAGCTGTACACACAATGCACAAATCTGTACATAACTGTTTCAGATGTATACTATAACTATTATTATTGTTTATTCTATTTATTTATGTTCTCATTTAAATGCCTGTTCTAATGTCATATATGTATGTATGTACCAAGAGCTCCTGTAAAAACCACAAAAAATTCCTTGTGTGTTTGTGCACACTTGGCGAATAAAGCTCATTCTGATTCTGATTCTGATTCATTCTGATGTTCAGAGGAGAACTGGTCCTCGACTGAGTCTGGTTTCTCCAAAGGTTTTTTTTTTTCTCTGTGTCTGTCACATGATGGGATTTGGGTTCCTTGCCGCTGTTGCCTCTGAATACTTAGTTTAGGACAATTAATAGAAATATGATAGAAATAATGAAAAAGAAATATGAAAAAAAAATATCTGTGAGATGTCTACTTTTGTATGTGTGCACTTACAATCAGAACAAAACATTGTGCTTTTGTAAAATAAAGGAAATAAACAGGGTGTGCTTTCTGCCTTTCCGTCTCTGTGAACTTTTTTTTTTCTTGAGCACGTCTATAAACTGAAACAAAACTCAACGAATACTTGTCACACATTTATGAGCCATATATCTTTATAAACATTTAAGTGTGTTCTTTTAAATGATCGTATTCAAAATGAAAACAAATATTCTCTGGTTTAAGTAATTTGTATAAAACCAACAAGATGTCCAGTTTCTCAAACCCTTGCTCATTATTTTTAATGTGACCACGCCCATGCGCTCAAAAGAGATTGGCATGCAAATATCCACATTAAGGAACGCGGACGCGCTCATTACCTCAAACACAAAGCATCAAACTTCATCAGTCTCTGCTTTTCGAAGAGTTTGGAAGACACGCTGTGAGCTATAGTCAGCTTACATTGGATTTACCTCAGAAGAAGAAGAACATGATTTGAAGACAAGATGTAAGGTAAGAAATGTATTCTGAATTATATTAGTTAATGTTATTGTTGCATAAACTTCACATTGCAGTTGAACTGTTGCTAGATATATGCTGAATATTATAATTGTAACGCAGTTCAGATGTTACGGGAAGAAGGAGGCGGGAACCGGCGAACAATCAAATACATTTAATAAATAAATATACAAATACAAAAATTAAAGTATAAGCCAGCAGCCCCTCGCGGACGACTGCTGGCAACACAAAACAGAAACATAACATCAAATAAAACGCAGGCCTGGTCCCAGGGACGTCACTAGGATTGGAAGACAGGGGGGCTTAGCCCCCAGGGTATTTGTAACTTGCGTTTGCAAAATCTTTGCACTCACATCTAGAACTAAACTTTTGTCATGCTAAGTTAACCATTTCTTGTATTTTGCTTGTTCACTCAAGCTAGACTGCAGTTTTCCATAGCAAACCAAAATATCCCCTTTCCTTTACCTCAAGAAAACGTAGCTAAGCAGGTAATTAAAAATAACTTACAATTTCACTCTGTATCACGACACTTACCAATGTTCCTTTCACCATTCACCGTCTTTAACTGTGCGTTCACACCAAACGTGAATACCGCGTCAAATTCGCGTCTACCGCAGTTTGACGCTTGAACATTTTGAATCCATTTGCGCGTCAAAAGCAAAAGCTCCTTTATGCTTCCGCTCCTCTGTGAGAGATACGAGACCGGTGCGTCTCGTAGGTGTCACTCATCAGAGTAATCACGCCACCGGTCTCGTGCCGCTCTCTCATGGCCCTCGGCCTCGTCCTGCTCGCCACAATAATGTTAAGACCCGTGTTCATTGTTAAATACTCTGTGTGTGGATATCTGCTCAAACTTAGAGATGTATATGGTAACAATAATGTTTCATAGTCTGGAGCAGCTCGATCGCTTCATTAAATAACACACTGTGCATTTGAAAAGCAAAATGGACTTAAATGGCAACCAACCATTCAATTGTTCAAAGAAAGTTCAAATGTCAGTCTCAATGCAGCTTCAAAGTCTCGACACCATCCCAGTCGAGAAATAAGGGTTTTATATAGCGAAACGATCGGTCACTTCCCAACGTAATGACGTCCAACGTAAATACACAATGAGCATTTGTGGTTAAAAAGTATATATATATATATATATATATATATATATATATATATACAGTATATTATTATTATATATATATTTTTTTATGACCAATCATTTCGCTAGATAAGACCCTTATTTCTTGACTGGGATCGTGTCGAGACTAAAGCTGCATTGAGACTGACATTTGAACCTTCTTTGAACATTAGAATATTTGGTTGCAATTGAAGTCAAGTGCAATTGAAAAATCCTGGAATGTTTTCCTCAAAAACCTTAATTTCTTTTTGAGTGAAGAAAGAAAGACATGGACATCTCTTGGATGACATCGGGGTGAGTAAATTATCAGGAAATTTTAATTTGAAAGTGAACTAATCCTTTAACATGTGTTGGTCCATACTGGTATAATTCTGTAGCAAATTGGAAGACAACTGAAGCCATTCATTTAAATACATTTCAAACTCAACAAACAGAACTAAAATAATTTTAGAAACATTTTATTCATCGGTTTTCTGAAGAAAAAAAAATGATAGCAAACCTTAAAATATCTGAAAACACTTGCTATCAAACACGACTGAACTGTGATATTTATCTGGTTGTGTGTCAATCCTCCCCCAACCTCAGTTAGTTTCCGCTCACACATCCGTCTCCTTTAACGTCACGAAAATCAACAAGCTTTTGCTGATCTTACATTTTCAAATGAATTCTGGCCCTGAATGAAAACTAATAGCAGAAGAGTGAAATATTGGATTAGATATCTGTATCTACTGGTGTGTTATTTAGTGCTGTGAGCTGTCAATCATATTTGACCTCTGACTCTTATTTGACTGTTGATGGATTCACTTTATTTCAGTGTAAAGATGTTTTGTGTGGAGTGGAAGATTGTGAGCTTCTTATTAGCAGGAGAGAAAATGAAGAAACGCTTCAGCCACAAAATGCTGACACACACAGAGACGACAAACATCCAGCAGAAGCTGTTTATCCACCGACAGATCAAACCACACACACAGATGATTGTACAGATAAAATAAAAGAGAAAAACCATTGCAGGGTTCATTTGACGCAAAAGCCAGTAAATTACGTCATTAAGTAATTTTTGCTTGTGTTGCTACAACAAGAGTCGGAGTTAAAGGAACACACAGTAACCTGTAAATGTAATTGTTCATTTAAATTAGCATTTGGTGACCTGTGAGATTTAGTCTTGGTAAAAACTGAGTCTTTTGGCCTTTTCTTCTGAAGAAACTGAGAAGGCCTGGATCAGTGTTTTCTGAAATAATGATGAGCTCATATATCAAACTACACTGAAAACATTCAAAATTTTAGTGCACAAACATCTCCAATAAGACCAACATGAAGTCAGCACTCACAGGTATTGAGGGAGTGGAGAATATCTCTGATGATATTATTATACTTGCTCCAAACCAAGAGACACATGATCAGAGACGACATGCAGTATAGCGGAGGCTCATAGACTGTGGATTGACACTCAGCATAATAGAATGTGAACAAGCTAGTGTTCATGGGAATGTTTCTTTCTGAAAATGAGACTGACTCGACCGCTGAAAGGGTTCATGCTGTGGTTGAGGCCAGAGAACCAGAGAAACACAGAAGTTTAAGTGCCTTAAAAAAGAAATAAAGCATTCTGCGTTAGTTCGGACGGGCCTCGTAGTCAAGCTCCGCTATCTAAGTAAAGTGCCCTGTTTAAGAGTTGCCAACTGAGTGCATAGGAATCGGATCAGCTGATATGGGCGGGGTTGGAATTTAGCCAATCAGCTGATCCAATTCCTATGCACTCAATTGGCAACTCTTAAACAGGGCACTTTACTTAAACGCAGCTTCAGTCTGCCTGATTGTCAAGTCAAGTCAAGTCATTTTCATTTATATAGCGCTTTTAACAATGTAGATTGTCTCAAAGCAGCTTTACAGAGATAAATGTATAATTTAACGTAAGATTGTTTTGGCTTTATAGCGGTTCTTTAATAAAGTTATTTTATTTTCCAGCTAAAGTTAGTTTTGATTGATTCGCTTCCGTCGCAACGATCATTTGTTTTTAAATTAGGGCCGCCAAGACGACACCATTCTCTCTACACAGACTTTAGCGAACCTGTGAGAAACGCTGATGGCGTTCAGATGCGCATTAAGAACGGGTTCTATAGTTATGTGCGTTTGAATATGTGTGTGCAGGTTTGGAATTCCCTGCAAACCAAGCCTAAACAAATTACTGGTGTTTCCTTATAGTTTTGATTCAGAATTTTATTTTATTTTATCAATTCGGGGTAGATACGCAAATTGAGTTTTCCCGACGACGCGTTATCTGTAGAGTGGGAAAGGGATCCTCCATAGGGAGAGACTAGTTGGCACTTCAGCACTGCGTTGACATCGGGTCCAGGCGAAGGTCCTTCATCAGATCTGGAAACGGCCTGGATCCGGCAGGCTGCGGGAAAACCTTGGGATAAACAAAGACACTAAAATTAGCGTAGATGCCATTCTTCTCATGATGTAACAAGTACATCAGGATTTATGGGAAGTGTTCCCGGTTCCAGCTGACCTAATCTATGCAGCCTAATATTGAATTATAGAAGTCTATAATGTATTATGTGAACGCTCTGTCAAAGAGATGTGTCTTTAATCTAGATTTGAACTGACAGAGTGTGTCTGCTTCCCGGACAATGGTAGGAAGGCTGTTCCAAAGTTTTGGTGCTAAATAGGAAAAGGATCTACCGCCAGCAGTCGATTTAGATATTCTAGGTATTATCAACTGGCCGGAATTTTGAGATCGCAATAGACGTGAAGGACTATAATGCGTTAAGAGCTCGCTCAAGTACTGCGGAGCTAAACCATTTAGTGCTTTGTAAGTAATCAGCAATATTTTAAAATTGATGCGATGTTTAATAGGGAGCCAGTGCAGTTTTGACAGAACCGGGCTAATATGGTCATACTTCCTGGTTCTGGTAAGAACTCGAGCTGCTGCGTTTTGAACTAGCTGTAGTTTGTTTATTAAGCGTGCAGGGCAACCACCCAGTAGAGCATTACAATAATCTAGCCTTGAGGTCATGAACGCATGGACTAATTGTTCCGCATTTGTCAATGAGAGCATATGACGTAATTTAGATATATTTTTAAGATGGAAAAATGCGGTTTTACAGATACTAGACACGTGACTTTCAAATGAAAGATTGGTATCAAAGAGCACACCCAGGTTCCTAACCGACGACGAAGACTTAACAGAGCAGCCATCAAGTGTTAGACAGTATTCTAGGTTATTACGTGAGGAAGTTTTTTGTCCAATAATTAGAATCTCTGTTTTTTCAGAATTTAGAAGTAGGAAATTACGAGTCATCCAATTTTTTATATCAGCTATGCATTCTGTTAATTTAGTGAATTGGTAAGTTTCGTTAGGTTTTGAAGAAATATAGAGCTGAGTATCGTCGGCATAACAGTGGAAGCTAATTCCATGTTTCCTAATGATATCTCCTAATGGTAGCATGTACAGAGTGAACAGCAGCGGTCCTAGTACTGAGCCCTGTGGTACGCCATACTGAACTTGTGATTGATAAGACATCTCTTCATTTACTGCTACAAACTGATAACGGTCAGATAAGTATGATTTAAACCATGCTAGTGCAATTCCACTAATGCCAACATAGTTTTCTAGTCTATTTAAAAGAATGTTGTGGTCAATGGTGTCAAACGCAGCACTAAGATCGAGTAACACTAATAGAGAGACACAACCACGATCGGATGATAAGAGCAAATCATTTGTTACTCTAACGAGAGCTGTCTCGGTACTATGGTATGGTCTAAATCCGGACTGAAAATCCTCGCAGATATCATTTCTTTCTAGAAAGGAACATAGTTGTGAAGATACTGCCTTTTCTAGTATCTTTGACAGAAAAGGTAGATTCGAGATCGGCCTGTAATTGACTAATTCTGAAGGATCAAGTTGCATTTTTTTAACAAGCGGTTTAATCATAGCCAGCTTAAAGTTTTTTGGTACGTATCCTAGAGACAAAGATGAATTAATGATATTAAGAAGAGGATCTATGACCTCTGGAAGCATCTCTTTCAGTAGCTTAGTCGGTATAGGGTCTAGCATACATGTTGTAGATTTAGATGATTTAACGAGTTTAGTAAATTCTTCCTCTCCTATAGCAATGAATGAATCAAATTTTTCCTCAGGGAGACTACAATGCACTGCCTGATGCGATACTGTAGTAGACGGTTGCATAGTTATAATTTTGTCCCTGATATTATCAATCTTATAAGTGAAGAAGTTCATAAAGTCATTACTGCTGTGCTGCTTGGAACCTTCTGTGTTTGAAGCTTTCTTTTTCGTTAGTTTAGCCACTGTTTCAAATAAATACCTAGGATTATGTTTATTTTCTTCTAATAGGTTTGAAAAATAAGCAGATCTAGCAGCTTTTAAAGCCTCTCTGTAAGCAATCGAGCTCTCTTTCCATGAAATGCGAAATACCTCTAATTTTGTTTTCTTCCAGTTGCGCTCCATTTTTCTGGCTGCTCTCTTAAGGGCCCGAGTGTGCTCGTTGTACCACGGCGTTGGATTATTTTCTTTAATCTTCTTTAAGCGCAAAGGAGCAACTGTGTCTAAAGTGCTGGAAAGGAGAGAGTTAAAAGTTTCTGTTGCAATATCAAGTTTTTCTAAGCTATCCGGGATGCTAAAATGATGAAACTGATCAGGAAGATTATTAATAAAGCAATCTTTAGTAGCAGAAGTGATAGGTCTAACATATTTGTAACACGGAGTCGGCTTTGCAGCCTTGGCTAAACGTAATTTACACGAGACTAGATAATGATCTGAGATGTCATCGCTCTGCTGCAGAATTTCAACGGCATCAACATCTATTCCATGTGATAATATTAGATCTAGAGTATGATTACGACGATGAGTAGGTCCTGACACGTGTTGTCTAACTCCAATTGAGTTTACAATGTCTTTAAATGCCAAACCCAATGCATCTTTTTCATTATCGATGTGTATATTAAAATCACCAACAATTAGTACTTTATCTGCAGCCAATACTAACTCTGATAGAAAGTCCGCAAATTCTTTGATAAAGTCTGTATGGTGCCCTGGTGGCCTGTATACAGTAGCCAGCACAAATCTCAATCGTGATTTATCATTTATACTATATATTTTTACATTAAGCACTAACACTTCAAAAGAATTATATTCGAAACTTGATTTCTTAGTGGTTTTGAAAATATTACTATAAATTACAGCAACACCACCCCCTTTGCGTTTAAGACGAGGTTCATGTTTATAACAGTAGTCTTGCGGGGTGGACTCATTTAAAGTAATGTAATCGCTTGGTTTTAGCCAGGTTTCTGTCAAACACAGCACATCTAGGTTATTATCTGAAATCATATCATTAACAATGAGTGCTTTTGAAGTAAGCGATCGAATATTCAGCAACCCAAGCTTTAGCATTTGCTCGTCTGTATTATAGCTGTTTTTTATTTGTTGAACATCAATTAAATTTTTAACCTTAGATAGGTTTAAAAAATTTTTGGATTTCCAAAATCGGGGAACAGACACAGTCTCTATATGATGATAGCTAGGTGAAAGAGGTTCTATGTGATGGGATTTATCTGACCTGGGTGACGCGAGGCCGCTAGCAGACGGTTGGTTTAGCCAGTCTGTCTGCTTCCTGACCTGGTGCCCAATTTGTCATGTTTGAGCTCTAAGACTATGAGCCATATTACTAGATAGAAGAGCAGCACCATCCCAGGAGGGATGAATACCATCTCTTTTCAACAGGTCAGGTTTGCCCCAAAAACTTTTCCAATTGTCTATGAATTCTATATTATTACACAGACACCACTCAGACAGCCAGCGATTCAGTGAACACAATCTACTAACTATCTCATCACTCCTGTGAACAGGAAGGGGGCCAGAGCAAATTACAGTGCCTGACATCGTACTTGCAAGTTCACACACCTCTTTAATATTAATTTTGGTGATCTCCGACTGGCGGAGTCGAACATCATTAGTGCCGACATGAATAATGATCTTAGAGAATTTACGATTAGCATTAGCCAGCACTTTTAAATTTGCTTTGATGTCAGGCGCTCTGGCTCCCGGCAAACATGTGACTATGTTCGCTGGTGTCTCTATTTTCACATTCCGTGTGATCGAATCACCAATTACTAGGGCACAATCAACAGAATTCTCAGTGGGTGTTTCACTGAGCGGGGCAAATCGATTTGTTGTGGTAATCGGAACGGAAGAGTGGTTTTTTGATCCGCGACTAGAGCGATCCCTCACTGTCACCCATTTGCCCGGCTGCACAGGCTCTACTTCAGCTGGAACCGAATCATGTAAAGAGTTCACTATGCTATGCGCATCCAAAATAGTATCTAAAGCTCTAGCACTCTTACTATCCTCAATTAAAGTTTGGATGCGTGTCTCTAATTCTGAAATCTTCTCTGTCAGCCTAACTGTCTCCTTACATTTATCACATATAAATCCTACATTGCCAACAGAGAAGTCTATGCTAAACATGTGACATGAAGTGCAGGTGACAATAACAGGACAAGACATTACTCACCGTGTTTGTTGACTGATTATTACTTACCTGAGCTTTTATTAATGTGTTATTTGAAGTGCATACATGTGATTTGACGATGAAATTGTTGAATTGAAGACTAATTATTGTTCTGCCTTGTGTTTTACAAGGCTGGGTTTTTTGTAAGATTCAAGTTCTTCTGTGATTAGTTCCTTGATTCGTGCTGGACGCACGAGGTGCAGATTGTATATGGCGAGCCACCCACGGAATCGTTTCTCTGTTGAACTGTGTTTTGAGCCATCAAACTGGTAGGAGAATCTTTTCTTTTCTTTTTGGACAATCGGGACTTGGACTCATTGAGATCATCTTGTTTTTCTATTTTTTCCTTTTTGATTTCTCAACAAAAAGACATTGATTGTGATCTTGAATCATTCTAAAAGAATCAACGGTTCTTTGAACTCATCGATTCAATTCATGAACTCTGGTTAACTGAATAATTTGTCAAATCTTGAGTCTCTGATTTACATCGGACAGACTATTAAGTTTTGAGAAGAAAGTGATTCAATTGCAACTGAAAGTGAAAGTTCAGAATCCCATTCTGTGTATTGAATCAAATTGATTGTTCATTTGATTTTGAGGTATTTGAACTATTGATTGCAATACTGTGTGTGAAAGCAATATCTATTGTTTCTTTATTTTTGTTGTGTTACAAGGAATTTGACACAGATTTATTTTATTTATTTTATTTTATTATTTTGATCCAATAAGAGTCGAAAGTGTTCATTACTGCTGTCCAAATCTGAGTCCACGAATCTGAAAGAAATAACAAGAAGAGTGTGAATATTATCATTTATTGTATTTTAATTGTTTACCTTTGTGATTCATACAATTTGAGCAAAAGTACATTTTCTTCCAATACAAAATCAAACTGAACCAGAAGCAAGACTTTGTATTGACTGTTCACTCACCTGTTGTGCTGTCTTCCTCTCTTCAGTAGTCGAATCTACCTTCTGATCAATCGGCCCATATTGACTGTTACGCTAGACACGTGTGACACGCTACATACACTTTTACTTTAATATTTACAGTCTCACTAAAACTAATGCTGTTGGGGTTTTGAGCTTCATAATTATTTTATTATATTTGATCAATCCATAATAACTGAGTGTAGAGCTGAATTCAAACTTGATCTGACTGGTAAAATATAATTTAATCATTTTTATATGAGATTAACAGTCAGTGTTAATCTTCTCTAATTTAACCAGTAATTTATTACATGGATCCAGAATGGAAACATAAAAACACATTTAAAACTCACCAACCAGATGCCACAAACACAAACAGAGCAAAACTAACTTGAGAAACATTTTCTTCAACGGTTTCAGTCCACGAATATGAAAAGACAAACTCTTAAAAACTGCTTCATTAATAGATCCTGTTCAGTGGGGTTTTTTCAAAAGTGTACCATGAAGGTGAGTTCACAGCAATCGTTATTTTTTTTTTTTTTAGGGATTTTAGGGAAGGATTACTTTATTTATAGGATTACTTTATTAGGGGCCCTGAAGTTCCCCTTTATTCGGTAGGGTGTGCATACCTTTTCCATACCCTTTCCTCTTGTTTTAGAGTCGTCAGGTTTATGTAGAAGGTAGTGCCAATCTGTGGTCACCCAGTAGATTACAGGTTGGCTTCATCTTTCTATTAAGTTCACCTGAGCTTCAAACAGATAAACTCTGTTTAGCGTGAGATGGCTTCCTCCCATTCGGGGGTTATTCTAGTGAGGCCACCGCTCTGTATAAGCTCCAGATAGACCGAAACACCAAGCGTTGGCCCTCGTCTGGTCACTTTGATTGCCACCTTGTATTTATACAGCAGGTCTCCTCTCACTTTAGAGAGTCGTTGAAACTAGACTATAGCTCTGAACTTCAGACAATCAGCCACCTCAATATCTTGCTTAGGCATGTGTACTAGGATTTTTTTTTTTTTTGGAATATCCACCCTGTTATCAAACACATTGCATTGTCACAGGGTGGACAGTTTCTACCCTTTAATTGTAAAAGGCCTAGAGACAAGCCGTCAGTCGGCCAGCGACCAACATCAGGCCGTAGTTGAGCGTCATCCGGCCTGTTTTTGCGGTGTGTTCTGAACCATTGGCACCAGTCAGACCTCGTTGCTCTGTTGCTAAATGCTTTCAATGTAAAGTAGATTAAACTGCTCGCTAAATGTTGCTAGATGACATTACACTGGCGAGTCTCAGGAACTAGATTAGGTTTGTCCAAAAAGTTGCTAGATTTAGTCGCTAAAGGGGTGGAAAAGTCATTAAATCTAGCGACAAAATCACTAAATTGCAACACTGGCTCGCTGTTTTTTTTTTTTTGGGGGGGGGGGGGGGGGGGGGCGATTGAGCATGTTAAATCAAAAAGAGAAAACAGTCTGATTGGCTGTTCAATTTTAGTGAACGAGTCACAAAGTGACAACACAGTCATCTTTCATCGCCGCTAGTTCTTTTACATCGGCTTGATCAAACATTTTATTTATTTGTAATGCTGTCAA
This sequence comes from Rutilus rutilus, assembly GCF_951802725.1. Classification (NCBI taxonomy): domain Eukaryota; kingdom Metazoa; phylum Chordata; class Actinopteri; order Cypriniformes; family Leuciscidae; genus Rutilus; species Rutilus rutilus. The sequence continues at coordinate 6,914,404 of NC_140222.1, read as the reverse complement.
ATGAAATATGTCTTCATAAATGTACAAATACTGATGAAATTCACAGTATAGACAATCTGCAGTCACTGAAACTTAATGCATGTATTTTGTCAGACGGCACCAGGGATTGACATAAAAACGCGACAACTAAAGTTAAGTCTCTAGCCGCGTTTCCACTGCAGGAATTTCCCAGAGAACTAGGGACTTTGGGATGGTGTGTTTCCACCTCATGAACCAGGGTCTAAATGAAGTTCCGGGTAAATATTTCCCACTCCGAAAGTCCCTTCTTGCGTGGAAGTACTTTTTCAAAGTTCACTTGAAACTTTGAACTTGGGCACTGAACTTGCTGATTGGTTGAGTTCATTCCACATTTTGATTGGTTGAATCCATGCAGCATTTTATTTCAAACACCATTTCTTTAAATCTGTTGCGGTGTGTGCAGTAACAGTTGTTCGCTATTCGAATCAACAATAGAGTTAAAAAAATTAAACCGATGGACCAACTACGAGGTTCAGGCTTTATTAAGCTTAAATTTAGAGGATGAAATCCAGCTGGAACTGTAAAATAGCATGCAGTCCTAAGTCACCGGAATAATTTGGCTAATCTTCACGGTACTTTAGACCGCGGTGATGGGGGAAAAAAGTTCCTGGGACAAATTTTCTGGGTAATTTCAGTGGAAACGCGGCATCTGTTAAACAGCTTCCTTGTCATCATCACTTACCTTTAACATAACATCAATATAAGCTAAAAACCTTAATGTCAATCCCTGAATAATTCTTTATTTTACAGTTATGAAAGTATGCTTGATTAGAAATATAGCATCCCCAACCTAAACTTCTTGACCCATAGGACAACACAAACACAGTGCCGAGACTGAACTCCAATGCTGTGAGGGGAGGAAGGGTTGCATGTATTTGCAGTGTAAATACATTTGACACTTGCAGAGTCTGGACTTTTCTGTCAGTTTGCTCACTCTTATAATTTGATTTCCCCTCTATCAGTACTGGCCTGTAACAGCAAATGTTGATCCTCTCTGACTAAATTAACCAGACATTTATTACATGGTACCAGAATAGAAACAACTGAAGTTATAAAAACACATTTAAACTCACCATCCAGACGCCAGAAACACAAGCAGAGCAAAACAGGGAGAAACATCTTCATCGGTTTCAGTGAAATGACAGACACGCTGATGTGAAGCTGCTCTGTAGTAAAGGGAGGGAAACACTACAATCACTTAAAACAACTGCCTATTTATTCAGTGTTAAAGCATGTGACCATCTAGCACTTTTCTTGCTGATTAATTCACACTTTGAACATTGTCAGTTTGTCACTTTGAGCTCCAGTAGGCCTCAAATTCCTGTAAGTCAATGATCTCACTTTCAACAGAAAACACTTTGAACCCATAACATGTTAAAAAATGTTTTTTCCTATAATAAACATTTTAAACACTTGACAATTTATCTTGTATGTCTCAATCAAACATTTAACATCACCTTCATTTAAGATACTGTATGTATAACTCACCTACGCTATACATTCAATATGCATAGATTTTCAATTTGCTTCAACTATAAATTCAGTTTGACAGTTGGTTTTATTACTCAGCCGAACCTGGTCACGGTCACTCCTTGTGTTTTACTCTGTGTCCTCAACACTGACTGATCCATGTTGCTGATGTGCGTCTGTGGACTCTTCGCTGTTGTTTCGCAGTTATCAACATTTGGTTATTCTGCAGGCACTTTCTGTAGAGATGAATGAGCACGGTGCAATCTCTTGTGTTTTGACCTGCACTGGATAAATAAAGCTTCTCTCTCTCTCTCTGCCGCTATTTCTCTGGTCTCACTGTCGAAGTTACCATGGCAACGGATAGCGTATCCTGCCAAGGTGGCGGCTCCTTCCCCAAATGCAACGCGGAGTGAAATGCGTGACATAACATTTGCATTCTCTGTAACGGCTGACACAGGAAAGTTTTTTTTTTTTTTTTGTGATCTTAAAGAAACGGTTCTGCTGTAAAATAAACGCTATTATTGTCAAGAAAAATAGAGACAGAAACAGCAGTTATAAGCATCTTGAATGAAGTTAGGATATGCTTCATAGAGAGCTATTGCGCTTTCTCTTTCCGTTTGTTCTTTCATACACCGATCTTCAAACTCATCGACGCCACTTTGTTCATTCTTGAAGTGAACTTTTGCCTGTTTGGTTTTGATTTAACGGTTTTGGACAGTGTTGAACTGAAAGTGATGCGTGTCTGGTGTGCGATACTGTGAGTTAATAGACTCTGCACATTTTTCTCACGCAGAATTTGAAACGCCCACACACGCTTTCAAAGCAAATCGATAAAGCGTAATTTTACAGGAACAGTCAACTCTTTATACTGCGGTTATCATTTTTTCCGTCATCACTGCGGGAATACCTTGGGCTGAAGCTCAGGTAAGCCCGTGCATTAATCTATCAAAACAATTATGTGCACTTGTAACACTATTTGTGTGATTTTACCTTCACATTAAAGGGGTGGTTGAGTGTGATTTCACTTTTCTAACTTTAGTTAGTGTGTAATGTTGCTGTTTGAGCATAAACAACATCTGCAAAGTTACAACGCTCAAAGTTCAAAGCAAAGGGAGATATTTGCTTTTAAAGAAAAGGACTACAACAAACGGCTGGTTGGGACTACACGACATTCCTCTCGGGTTAGTGACATCACTAACCCTAGAATTTACATAAACCCGCCCCCGGGAACACGCAGTCCATGTTGAGAAGAGGAAAAGTTGTTGTATAAGAGTACATTTGTGAGTCAGCTCAAACTTTAGCATCCATCTTTTCACATGCAATAGAAAGTCACTCTGTGTGCATCTCACAACAGTTCATATATGAGCAATTTATAGATTTATCATGACAGAATATCCTAATTGAAGATAGTTAACTCCACATCAGCGACATAAATTCATCAACTAACCATTCAGAGACGTCCTGTTGCATTCTACATGTTGTCCCTTCTTTTTGAGTCTCTCCATCCTTATCTGACTCCGTTTAACATTAAAGGCAGAACAGTTTCTGTCATTTTAGTGTGTCTGCGCGTGAGGTAACAGCAGCTGCTAACAGACACGAGCTCTTGAAACCCCGCCCTCTGCAGCAGCTCATTTGCATTTAAAGGGCCAGGCACAAAACGGTGCGTTTTTGCAAACCCTCAAAAAGTGACAACTTTAACTTGCTATATAAAAATATCTGTGGGGTATTTTGCGCTAAAACTTCACACACACACTCTGGGGACATCATAGATATATTTTACATCTTGTGAAAAGGGCATTATACCACCCCTTTAAATGACAAAAACTACTGCTGTGTGAGTGTTTCTAATACAGCTGCTGAGGTAGTGACGGTGAGTTTCACTTCTCTTTCAGTCGGTCTCTCGACGTTACGCCGGCTGTTTTTATTCTGTTGAGCTTTGTGCTCTGCAGTGCCAGTGATTTCTTTTTACAAAAACGCAATGGTATAATTCTATTGAAAAAAAAAAATAGAAAGTGCATTCATAAAAAAAAATACTGTACAGAGTAAACAAATTACAATTCAATAGTAAATGAAAAAATATATTTCTGAAAAAGAATGATCTTAACAATAATGTACATTTACAAATTATGGTTTAAATAATGTAAAGCTGTATACTGTATGTTGCTCTCTGCTGAAAATTAATATTTATATAAAGTAAAATAAATATAAAAATATAAAGTTAGTATTCCTCCAGGAGGCGATCGACATAATAGATGTAATTAAACATGCATTAGCTGTGTTCGAAATCGCCACTAGACCCTTAAATAGGCCATACTTTGAGGGAACAGCCATTTGTAGTGGTGTCCGACACCATAGTGGACGTTATTGAGTGAACTCATTCAATCCCACAATGCACTGCGATAACGAGTGTACGGCTGCGTCCGAAAGCTGATAAATGCTGCCGTACTCAATCCAAGGTCGGAAGACATAAAGGCACGTCCGAATGCAATGTTAGCACACTTGTCTCCTGACAAACCTTCATCTGATCAATTTTTGAAGGCAGCATAGATGTATCCTTCTCTGCCTTTAATATCCCACAATCCTGTGCTTTCCATTCTGTGACAGTTGAGCTAGAAAAATAAAGATGGCGTCAAGTTGCGGCTGCTGGTTGTGTGTAAATGTAAATTTTTGATTAACAATTTCTACTTATGATGTAATTTCTAGTGCGACTATTGTATAGTCATTGAATATTGTCTTAGTTTTCACTAAAGCTCGCTCTGTTTTGTTGTAGATCATTACATTTTTACGCTGCCTCAAAAAATAAGTTTTGAGATGTACCTTTGTGGGCAAACGCTGCCTGCAGAGTCATTGCCTGATAGGGCAGCAGAAATCAAAATGAAAGTTTTATAGCTTTCAGTATGAATATGATAGCCTTACGGTTATGAATAAGCTGGTGTTGTTACAAAACAATGACAAAATTCGCATTTAGGAGATATAAGCATTCAAAACTTAGTCTCTCACTTCCGCTAAAATGGATGAGGGATTTTTTTTGACATCACCGCAGACTTCAGCTTCTCATCACATCTTCTGTCCAATCAAATGCTCTCTAGAATCTAATGCTATGTTATAAACACCACCTGGCCAAAGCGACCATCAGGGAGCAATATGTATAAATAATATTTTTTATAATATTTTATTCCGTTTTCCAACTGTACGGTGGTTGAGAATGAAATGGCTAGAGTTTATTCACACCTCTACTATTGAATCCAATGTATCATCAGCGCTGGGATTTGCTTCATGGTGCTGTCAAGTACGAATTGCAATCTGTTAGGTAAACTAAACGCTATTGGCTATTTGAAAAGGGGGAGGAGCCATTCAATATGTCCCGCCTTTGCTCCTGTTTCAGTGGAAATTACGTCAACTCATCATACAAAGCTGAGCCTTCCAAGACACTTCAGTGGGACTTTAAGTTTTTAAACACTGATGTACAACTGATGTACGCTCATCGGCTAGAGAATACCCATTATGCACTTTGAGAGTCGCGCGCTGAAGGAGAAGATGGTGCCTCAGCTGAAAAATCATCCATTCATTTTCGAACCCGTGCTGGGCCGGTATAATATCATACAGGTAAAATTAATTGATTATTCAACTGTTTAATTACAGTTTACATGCTAGTTTCCATAGCAGAGTTCAGGATAAATCTCTGCATTACTACTTGATCTGCCAGTTTGCTACATTTACATTTACATTTACATTTACATTTAGTCATTTAGCAGACGCTTTTATCCAAAGCGACTTACAAATCAGGACTAAATTAAGCGAGTCATCATGAAGAGGCAAAAGACAACAACAACGCAAGAAGTGTTCAGAATACGAAGTTCAGGCATTATTCAGAGTAGCATAAGCATGATAAGTGGGATTTTAAGGGAAAGGTTTTTTTTTTTTTTTTTTTTTTTTTTTTTTATGAGTTTAGGTGCTCATGGAAGAGATGGGTTTTCAGCTGTTTTTTGAATGTTGTCAGGGATTCAGCATTCCGGATGAGGGTGGGGAGAGTGTTCCACCAGCATGGAACTGTGAATGAGAATGATCTGGAAAGTGATCTTGTGGCTTTCTGTGATGGAACCACGAGACGTCGCTTGTTGATTGATCGTAGGCGTCTGGTGGGGATGTAGGCTCGTAGGAGTGAGTGAAGGTAGGAGGGAGCTGAGCCTGTGATAGATCTGTAAGCAAGCGTCAATGCCTTGAACTTGATGCGAGCAGCGAGAGGTAGCCAGTGCAGAGAGATTAACAGAGGAGTGACGTGGGCCCTCTTGGGCTCGTTGAAGACAAGACGAGCTGCAGCATTCTGGATCATCTGAAGAGGTTTGGTAGCACATGCTGGAAGTCCGGCCAGAAGAGCATTGCAGTAGTCAAGCCTAGAAATGACCAGGGCCTGGACGAGGAGTTGTGTTGCGTGCTCAGTTAGGAAAGGCCTGATCTTCCTGATGTTGTGCAGCGCAAACCTGCATGATCGAGCTGTCTTTGAAATGTGATCTGTGAAGGTCAGCTGGTCATCAAACGTTACTCCCAGATTTCTGACCGACCTTGATGGTGTGATTGATGATGAATCAAGCTGGATGGTGAAGTCGTGCTGTAGAGACGGATTGGCAGGGAGGACGAGCAGCTCAGTCTTTGCCAGGTTGAGCTGCAGGTGATGTTCCTTCATCCATGTGGAGATGTCTGCCAGACAGCTCGAGACCCGTGCAGCTACTGTGGGATCATCTGGTCGAAATGAGAGGAAGAGTTGTGTGTCATCAGCATAGCAGTGGTAGGAGAAACCATGTGCCTGTATGATGTGTCCCAGTGATGTAGTGTAGATGGAGAAGAGGAGGGGACCGAGAACTGAACCCTGGGGAACCCCTGTGGTCAGTTGATGTGCTCTGGATACCTCGCCTCTCCATGCGACTTTGAAGGACCTACCTGTGAGATAGGATTCAAACCAGTCGAGTGAAGTTCCTGTGATGCCCAGTGATGAGAGGCTGGACATAAGGATCTGATGGTTCACGGTGTCGAAGGCAGCAGACAGATCAAGGAGAATGAGGAGTGAAGATTTGGAAGCAGCTTTTGCAATCCGTAGGGCTTCTGTGACCGACAGTAATGCAGTCTCAGTTGAATGCCCTTTCTTGAAGCCAGATTGGTTGACATCCAGCTGGTTGTTTAGAGACAAGAAGGATGTTACTTGGTTGAAAACAGCTCTTTCAAGTGTTTTTGCAATGAATGGTAGGAGAGAGATGGGTCTGTAATTCTCTACAAAAGATGTGTTTAGCGTTGGTTTTTTAAGCAGTGGAGTGACCCGAGCCTGCTTGAATGCTGTAGGGAAGGTGCCAGTATGGAGGGATGAGTTGATGATGTGTGTGAGTGCTGGTAGAAGTGTGGGAGAGATGGCTTGTAGAAGGTGTGAGGGGATGGGGTCTAGAGGGCAGGTGGTAGGGTGACTGGAGAGGAGAAGTGTAGATACTTCTTCCTCTGTTAGCGGCGAAAAGGAGGACAGAGGGGTATTGGCTGTGGAAGGGGTCGGTCTGGGTTCCTGTGTGTGTGGAGCTGAGAATTGACTGCTGATAGTTGTTGTTTTGTTGGTGAAGAAGTTTGCAAAATCATCGGCAGTTAAGGTGGAGGAGGGTGGTGGTGGAGGTGGACAGAGGAGTGAGTTGAATGTCTTGAAGAGTAGTCGTGCGTTGGAGGAGCTGTTGATCTTGTTGTGGAAATAAGAAGATTTTGCAGCATGAACATCAGCAGAAAAGGACGAGAGGAGAGATTTATACATACTCAGGTCAGATGAGTCTTTTGATTTGCGCCATTTCCTCTCCGCTGCCCTGAGTTCGGTCCGGTGTTCACGAAGAACCTCAGATAGCCAGGGGTTAGAAGGAGTAGCGCGTGCTGGCCTGGAGGAGAGAGGGCAGATTTTGTCTAGAGTAGAGGTTAGTGTGGAGCATAGGGTATCCGTTGCAGTATTCACATCCAGAGATGAGAATTGTGAGGGTGGGGGAAGAGAAGAAGACACGGCAGAGGAGAGGTGGGAGGGGGAAAGTGAGCGTAGGTTTCGCCTGAGGGTGACTGGTGGTGGGGTTGGTGGCGCAGGGGTAGCGAGTTGTAGACTGAAGGTGATGAGGAAATGATCTGAAACATGGAGAGGCCTCACCAAAATGTTGTCTGTGATGCAGTTGCGTGTGTAGACCAGGTCCAGTTGGTTGCCTGATTTGTGAGTACCTGTGGTGATGTGTCGTTTGAGATCGAAGGAGGCTAGTAGAGAGGTGAAGTCTGTTGCATGTGGTTTTTCGAGATGAATGTTGAAGTCACCGAAGACTAGAAGTGGGGTGCTACGTTTCAATTAATACACAGCACAAACTATGCAAAAGCACTCAGTGTCCGAATTAACACTCACTCGTTTTCATTCACTCCCTCAAGTGGACTATATTAGTGGAGTAATGTAGGGAACAGTGATATAGTGGTATAGGGGATTTCAGACACAGCAATGGAGAGACTCTTGAACCTCAGAGAGAGAAAACTTAATTGATAAACACAAGCAGACACATATGGAGGATAAAGCATGTTATACTAAATATTTAAAATGGTATTTGGTAATCTACTGTATTATCATCCAGGATCACAATAAACTCATCAAAGATCACAGAGGAAATATAAATGACAAAACGACAAATCAGATTATATTTGAAACAGTAATAAACTGTAAAGACAGATGCAGTTGTTGTGATCAGATCATCATTTGTGATTAAAATGTGAAATATGTGTAAATCACCTCCGTCATCTCAGATTCCTGTAACACAAACACAAAAGGAGAAAAACAAACTTGATACAAACATAATCAATGCAAATTTATAAATGAGTTTTGAGGATTGTGATAGAAATATTTAATGTAATGGGTATTTTCAACATTAAATGTACAGAGAAATGCAGATTAAGGATGCTCAGGTCAAAGGCTAGCCTGGGAAAACCCAGACAACTTCCGGCAAATTTAGATTTGCTCTACAAGTAGTCTGGCAAAGAGCTCATTCAAGTCCATTTCTATAGCCCAGAAATCAAGGCACCAATCAGAAACGTTGAGGCGGGCTTTATAAGATAACGATCGCTCTGATTGGTTTTAGGTCTAGCCTATCCAAAAGCGCCGAGAGGCATTTGAGTGACGTCCACTCCGTTGGTGAAGCGCACCAACTTTTAAATGCAGCATTATTATATTCAAATTGCAAACACATGAGGACAGTCTCCATGAAAGACCCACTGGCAGATGAACGTGCTACTACATTTCTCTCCGAAACGGTAGGAAATTAAATTTGATTTAATAGAGGATTTTAACTGTGACAAGATGATTGACAGGGCAGTTTACATGACGGAATGCACGCGACAGATCCGTCCGATAAAGATGACGAAGTAGTATGTCCCAAAGTTGCCTACTTTTTGCCTCGCTGCCTGCTGTGAGTGTGTTTGCTTCGGTGCTGTAAGCTCCGTCTTAGCCTCGTATTTCTTTGTTTTGAACCATCATTTACTACAATTTGTAGTTGTTTATACTAAATACAGCTTACCCAACATCTCAGATTGACATCGCTAGCTTCCATTACTACTAGCACAACACGCTAATTCGCTACTGCTAGCCTGTTAACGCGCCACCCGTGCGCTCAGCTGTTTTATTTATTTATTTTTCTCTCGCGCGCTCGCGCCTTTGAGTTAATAAAAGCTCAGGTAAGTAATAATCAGTCAACAAACACGGTGAGTAATGTCTTGTCCTGTTATTGTCACCTGCACTTCATGTCACATGTTTAGCATAGACTTCTCTGTTGGCAATGTAGGATTTATGTGTGATAAATGTAAGGAGACAGTTAGGCTGACAGAGAAGATTTCAGAATTAGAGACACGCATCCAAACTTTAATTGAGGATAGTAAGAGTGCTAGAGCTTTAGATACTATTTTGGATGCGCATAGCATAGTGAACTCTTTACATGATTCGGTTCCAGCTGAAGTAGAGCCTGTGCAGCCGGGCAAATGGGTGACAGTGAGGGATCGCTCTAGTCGCGGATCAAAAAACCACTCTTCCGTTCCGATTACCACAACAAATCGATTTGCCCCGCTCAGTGAAACACCCACTGAGAATTCTGTTGATTGTGCCCTAGTAATTGGTGATTCGATCACACGGAACGTGAAAATAGAGACACCAGCGAACATAGTCACATGTTTGCCGGGAGCCAGAGCGCCTGACATCAAAGCAAATTTAAAAGTGCTGGCTAATGCTAATCGTAAATTCTCTAAGATCATTATTCATGTCGGCACTAATGATGTTCGACTCCGCCAGTCGGAGATCACCAAAATTAATATTAAAGAGGTGTGTGAACTTGCAAGTACGATGTCAGGCACTGTAATTTGCTCTGGCCCCCTTCCTGTTCGCAGGAGTGATGAGATAGTTAGTAGATTGTGTTCACTGAATCGCTGGCTGTCTGAGTGGTGTCCGTGTAATAATATAGAATTCATAGACAATTGGAAAAGTTTGTGGGGCAAACCTGACCTGTTGAAAAGAGATGGTATTCATCCCTCCTGGGATGGTGCTGCTCTTCTATCTAGTAATATGGCTCATAGTCTTAGAGCTCAAACATGACAAATTGGGCACCAGGTCAGGAAGCAGACAGACTGGCTAAACCAACCGTCTGCTAGCGGCCTCGCGTCACCCAGGTCAGATAAATCCCATCACATAGAGCCTCTTTCACCTAGCTATCATCATATAGAGACTGTGTCTGTTCCCTGATTTTGGAAATCCAAAAAATGTTTAAACCTATCTAAGGGTAAAAATTTAATTGATGTTCAACAAATAAAAAACAGCTATAATACAGATGAGCAAATGCTAAAGCTTGGGTTGCTGAATATTCGATCGCTTACTTCAAAAGCACTCATTGTTAATGATATGATTTCAGATAATAACCTAGATGTGCTGTGTTTGACAGAAACCTGGCTAAAACCAAGCGATTACATTACTTTAAATGAGTCCACCCCGCAAGACTACTGCTATAAACATGAACCTCGTCTTAAACGCAAAGGGGGTGGTGTTGCTGTAATTTATAGTAATATTTTCAAAACCACTAAGAAATCAAGTTTCGAATATAATTCTTTTGAAGTGTTAGTGCTTAATGTAAAAATATATAGTATAAATGATAAATCACGTTTGAGATTTGTGCTGGCTACTGTATACAGGCCACCAGGGCACCATACAGACTTTATCAAAGAATTTGCGGACTTTCTATCAGAGTTAGTATTGGCTGCAGATAAAGTACTAATTGTTGGTGATTTTAATATACACATCGATAATGAAAAAGATGCATTGGGTTTGGCATTTAAAGACATTGTAAACTCAATTGGAGTTAGACAACACGTGTCAGGACCTACTCATCGTCGTAATCATACTCTAGATCTAATATTATCACATGGAATAGATGTTGATGCCGTTGAAATTCTGCAGCAGAGCGATGACATCTCAGATCATTATCTAGTCTCGTGTAAATTACATTTAGCCAAGGCTGCAAAGCCGACTCCGTGTTACAAATATGTTAGACCTATCACTTCTGCTACTAAAGATTGCTTTATTAATAATCTTCCTGATCAGTTTCATCATTTTAGCATCCCGGATAGCTTAGAAAAACTTGATATTGCAACAGAAACTTTTAACTCTCTCCTTTCCAGCACTTTAGACACAGTTGCTCCTTTGCGCTTAAAGAAGATTAAAGAAAATAATCCAACGCCGTGGTACAACGAGCACACTCGGGCCCTTAAGAGAGCAGCCAGAAAAATGGAGCGCAACTGGAAGAAAACAAAACTAGAGGTATTTCGCATTTCATGGAAAGAGAGCTCGATTGCTTACAGAGAGGCTTTAAAAGCTGCTAGATCTGCTTATTTTTCAAACCTATTAGAAGAAAATAAACATAATCCTAGGTATTTATTTGAAACAGTGGCTAAACTAATGAAAAAGAAAGCTTCAAACACAGAAGGTTCCAAGCAGCACAGCAGTAATGACTTTATGAACTTCTTCACTTATAAGATTGATAATATCAGGGACAAAATTATAACTATGCAACCGTCTACTACAGTATCGCATCAGGCAGTGCATTGTAGTCTCCCTGAGGAAAAATTTGATTCATTCATTGCTATAGGAGAGGAAGAATTTACTAAACTCGTTAAATCATCTAAATCTACAACATGTATGCTAGACCCTATACCGACTAAGCTACTGAAAGAGATGCTTCCAGAGGTCATAGATCCTCTTCTTAATATCATTAATTCATCTTTGTCTCTAGGATACGTACCAAAAAACTTTAAGCTGGCTATGATTAAACCGCTTGTTAAAAAAATGCAACTTGATCCTTCAGAATTAGTCAATTACAGGCCGATCTCGAATCTACCTTTTCTGTCAAAGATACTAGAAAAGGCAGTATCTTCACAACTATGTTCCTTTCTAGAAAGAAATGATATCTGCGAGGATTTTCAGTCCGGATTTAGACCATACCATAGTACTGAGACTGCTCTCGTTAGAGTAACAAATGATTTGCTCTTATCATCCGATCGTGGTTGTGTCTCTCTATTAGTGTTACTCGATCTTAGTGCTGCGTTTGACACCATTGACCACAACATTCTTTTAAATAGACTAGAAAACTATGTTGGCATTAGTGGAATTGCACTAGCATGGTTTAAATCATACTTATCTGACCGTTATCAGTTTGTAGCAGTAAATGAAGAGATGTCTTATCAATCACAAGTTCAGTATGGCGTACCACAGGGCTCAGTACTAGGACCGCTGCTGTTCACTCTGTACATGCTACCATTAGGAGATATCATTAGGAAACATGGAATTAGCTTCCACTGTTATGCCGACGATACTCAGCTCTATATTTCTTCAAAACCTAACGAAACTTACCAATTCACTAAATTAACAGAATGCATAGCTGATATAAAAAATTGGATGACTCGTAATTTCCTACTTCTAAATTCTGAAAAAACAGAGATTCTAATTATTGGACAAAAAACTTCCTCACGTAATAACCTAGAATACTGTCTAACACTTGATGGCTGCTCTGTTAAGTCTTCGTCGTCGGTTAGGAACCTGGGTGTGCTCTTTGATACCAATCTTTCATTTGAAAGTCACGTGTCTAGTATCTGTAAAACCGCATTTTTCCATCTTAAAAATATATCTAAATTACGTCATATGCTCTCATTGACAAATGCGGAACAATTAGTCCATGCGTTCATGACCTCAAGGCTAGATTAATGTAATGCTCTACTGGGTGGTTGCCCTGCACGCTTAATAAACAAACTACAGCTAGTTCAAAACGCAGCAGCTCGAGTTCTTACCAGAACCAGGAAGTATGACCATATTAGCCCGGTTCTGTCAAAACTGCACTGGCTCCCTATTAAACATCGCATCAATTTTAAAATATTGCTGATTACTTACAAAGCACTAAATGGTTTAGCTCCGCAGTACTTGAGCGAGCTCTTAACGCATTATAGTCCTTCACGTCTATTGCGATCTCAAAATTCCGGCCAGTTGATAATACCTAGAATATCTAAATCGACTGCTGGCGGTAGATCCTTTTCCTATTTAGCACCAAAACTTTGGAACAGCCTTCCTACCATTGTCCGGGAAGCAGACACACTCTGTCAGTTCAAATCTAGATTAAAGACACATCTCTTTGACAGAGCGTTCACATAATACATTATAGACTTCTATAATTCAATATTAGGCTGCATAGATTAGGTCAGCTGGAACCGGGAACACTTCCCATAAATCCTGATGTACTTGTTACATCATGAGAAGAATGGCATCTACGCTAATTTTAGTGTCTTTGTTTATCCCAAGGTTTTCCCGCAGCCTGCCGGATCCAGGCCGTTTCCAGATCTGATGAAGGACCTTCGCCTGGACCCGATGTCAACGCAGTGCTGAAGTGCCGACTAGTCTCTCCCTATGGAGGATCCCTTTCCCACTCTACAGATAACGCGTCGTCGGGAAAACTCAATTTGCGTATCTACCCCAAATTGATAAAATAAAATAAAATTCTGAATCAAAACATTAAGGAAACACCAGTAATTTGTTTAGGCTTGGTTTGCAGGGAATTCCAAACCTGCACACATATATTCAAACGCACATAACTATAGAACCCGTTCTTAATGCGCATCTGAACGCCATCAGCGTTTCTCACAGGTTCGCTAAAGTCTGTGTAGAGAGAATGGTGTCGTCTTGGCGGCCCTAATTTAAAAACAAATGATCGTTGCGACGGAAGCGAATCAATCAAAACTAACTTTAGCTGGAAAATAAAATAACTTTATTAAAGAACCGCTATAAAGCCAAAACAATCTTACGTTAAATTATACATTTATCTCTGTAAAGCTGCTTTGAGACAATCTACATTGTTAAAAGCGCTATATAAATGAAAATGACTTGACTTGACTTGACTTTTTTGCTACACATTCAAAAGTAAATACATTTTCTTCACAAAAAGAGTACATACTTTTATGGCGTAGTGTAACAGGTGAATTGGGACGCAGCATATGGCTTTACACATGATGATCGCTCTGATTGGTTTTAGGAGTTTTAGGTCTATCCAATTGTGCCCAGAGGCATTTGAGCGACGTCCGTTGGTGACGCCCCTTTGGAAATGATTTGTCTATGGAGCTTTGCCAGACCATACCTCAGTTACTACTGAGAATGGTCTGGTTTTAACCAGGCTATTCAAAGGCCATATATACTTACCAAAAAAAGTTATTAACACAGTATAACTAACAAAGTCATATGATTAGCTTAGATCATTTTAAACTAATCACCAGAACAAATCACAGTGAAAAAGACTTGAGTGTCATTGATTTTTACTCAACTGTATGATATAAATGTACGTGTATCTTTTGTTCTGTGATCTCCCGGATGTGAATAAAACTTCATGGGCCCTATCTTGCACCCAGTGCAATTGACTTTGTTCACCGACGCATGTATCATTCCTATTTTGCATCCGACGCACAGCAGACTTTTCCCTCCACAGACGCACGTCGGTAAATTAGGGAATGAACTTGCGCTCCCGGGTGCGGTTCAGCGTGTTCCGGCACAAACGTTCCCTGGTGCTATTTTGTAGTTTCAGAAAACAATAGGGGTTATGCGGAACGCCCAACGTTCGAACCGGAAAACAGGTATAAGCATTTCCGGTTTGCCCTGCTGGACGCATCTGCAGTGGTAGGTGATCTCTTTGGTAACTTATTTTTCACTTTTTTAGAATACAAATCTTATTTCTGTTTTAATTAAAATGTCACGAATGCTTAAGTATCAGAATTTTTTTTATATAAAAAAATAAAATGCAGTCTTCATTTGCATACAAGTCCAAACTAACTTGCTGATAGTTAGCTAACTCTGCATCGGGTACCATTAGCAAAAGCTACATATACTAACTTACATACCTTCATAATCCTGAATAAATGAGGAGGCGTAAAAACTTAAATCCTTTATCTAACGGAGTACTCGGGGCTCTGGATGTCCGTTTGGCAATACGATGTACATCTGAAATGGATAGAATGGGTAGCTCCTGTAAACACCGGCTATAAAAGTTCACCATTCCTACGCTGTGTTTACCTCAGTAGCTGACGACCGTAAGCTATAAGCCGTAAGCCGTGTTATACCCGTTTTGTAGAACCCGGAAGTATGTTCCGCATAACCCCTATTCTGCCACTGACCAGGAGAAACCTAGTCTAAAGTCAGTGCTGCTTTATTCAGATGCTATTTTAAGGGTGCATGCTTGGCCATAATCAATGTAGCGTGTGCACAACGCGCATACACTTTGCTTCTCTCATCTACACAGAAGCAGCAGTTGCCATTTTTGCAGGAAAAAATATTACCACATGAGGGAAATCATTGCGTTGTCCATGAAGATGTGATAAAATAGGCATAAATCTAGCTTACACATTTACCCAAATTATTATACGCCTGTTTAACCGAAGCTAATTTGGACTAATTTGGTTTCTCCATCCCCATACAATGTCACTTCTCTGTGTTTTACAGCCCTGACGAGAACGTCAGTCTCCTCAGCTGTGAACCGCTCCTGGCGCGCGCCTGGCAAATCCGCCATATAAGCACACCTGCTCTTAAAGGGAATGTGAGATGACGCTCTGATTGGTTTATTTCACGTTACGCCCAAACCACACCTATGATTAATGAAGCTACTTCAGACCAAATCATTTAAGGTTTGTGTCAGGCGCAAGAGTCATTTATCCCGTCGGTATAATAGCAACAGCGCCCGAGATCCGCCCACAAAGTTACTTGCGTTTCACGTTTGATACTTGCATTTCACATCGTTAAAATAGGACCCCATTTCTATAAAGAGCAACTTGGGAGTCGTGTCAGGTATTTGCTGCGCAGCTGAGAAATAGATTCTACGCTCAAAAGAAAACAACAGAACATCTATGTGTGATTGAGGTAGGAATAGAAGATTCTAGAAGATACTAAAGATTCTACGCTCAGAAGACCATCGCAGAGACAGTGAAAGTGTTGAAGACTATAGAGCCGCCCTCGGGGTGAGGCTGTAATACTCTGAGTTAGTATTAATGATCCTGTGTCGGACCAGCGCACACCTGAGAAGGATGGTGAGAGTGTATAGATGCTTATGACCTGGGTGCTCATGTGTGATTGAGTAGTGATAATAGTTTCTTGACGGGACGCCATCACCTTACGTCAGGGAAGTATTGTATAGTAAGTATTCTGGTAATTCAGGGGATTACCTCAAGAGACCGTATTTATTATTAACTGGAAGTTGTTTAAATTGTCCGTGGCAAAGAAGTCAGATTAAGTAGGTTGTATTCGTATTAAGAATTTCCACGACAGGATTGATAATGCACTGGACCTGAGCATTGCTATAATACTCAAATGTGCAGATTGAGTATTATTGGAAACAAATCAGTTTTTTCTTTTTTTCTTCTTCTTTTTTTTTTGCATTGACTCATTATTTTCTGTTTGTTCAGAGAGATTCTGGAAACCATAAAACTTGTTCAACAACAACCAGAGGTGGGTAGTAACGAAGTACATTTACTTCGTTACATTTACTTGAGTATTTTTTTGGAAAATTTTTACTTTTAAGAGTAGATTTAAATTTGGGTAGTTTTACTTTAACTCGAGTACGTTTCTAATGAAAAAACTGTACTTTTACTTCGTTACGTTGGGCGACGTTCCTCTCGTTACTTTATTTTAATGCAATATGTGTTGTTAAATGCGTAGTTTATTCCAAGCGCGATGTATCTTTTTTCTGGGCTTGAATGCTCAATTCACAAATGAATCACTCTTTTGAGTCGATTCTGTTCAAAGACTTCATCAAACAAGTTGGCAGATCTGTCTAAATCGGGTCGCGAATCAGTTTGAATGATCTGTTCAGTTCCTGCACGCACTGAATCGTCTGAAGTGATTTCAATTCACACTAATTCACACGGAGTCGTAACAGGAAGATTTAAGGACATCAAGAGCGGATGAAGTCGCCATGGACCTACAGTACAGTCAAGTGAGAGCTAATCTTATATATTCGATTTCATTTCACTCAGGTAATACATTTTACAACCAAACCGATTATTACGCCATGCTAGCACTACTAGAAAGTATGACATTACCCGTTTTTTGGACATATACATTAATTTATACATTAAATAAGCTACCATTGTTCACAGTTTATGAACACCCGCCATCCTGCAGTAGTTTGTGTGTATTGTTGCGCAGTGGCGTGCGAACTCGACTTGAAAACGAATGCCTTTGCCTGCCGTAGACACAGTTAACCGGTTTAAACATGCTTGCAGAAATATACATTTGATTATATTTTGGTTACCGACTAATGGCAATGGAGAAACGACAATGGCCGCAGTGTGCAGGTGCGGGAAAACCTGCAAAAACAGCCGTGCTGTTTTTCAGTCACAGGCTCGACTGTGGCACAAAGAGCTTGTGGGAGTGGTGGCCCGAGGCAGAGCAGGCTTGGGGATGTTCCCAACACCTCCTCGACATAAAGAGCGGAAGGGGAAGGAGAATCGCAGCCGAATACATGAAGAGGTCAGAGCTGCTATGGAGGAAGGAAGGACGAGCAGAGCAGCTGGAATGGGGCAACAGGGGGCCTGGACCAGGTGGGAGCAGGCCATGGACCGCAAGGTCACCTGGACGGAGCTCTGGCAAAGCGAGCCACACCGCATAATCTTCCTGATTCGGGCAGTGTACGACATACTGCCTAGCCCAACAAACCTCTGTATTTGGGGAAAAGCAGACACACCAACTTGCCAAATGTGCCCAGCTCGGGGAACGCTGGAGCACATTCTGAGCCCCTGCCCAACAGCGCTCAGCCAGGGTCGTTACACCTGGCGTCACAACCAGGTGCTGAAATCTATTGCAGACACCATCAGCAAAGAGATCAGCAAAGGTGGCCAAGGGAGCAACACTACTCGCTCAATCGCATTTGTTGGCAGGAGAACAGCCACAAACAGGGAGGAAGGCACCAGCAGGGGTCCTGGCATCAGCCAAGGACTGGAAACTCTCGGTGGATTTGATGAAGCAGCTGAAATTCCCCCAGCACATCGTCAGCACAACTCTGAGGCCAGATATCACCCTAGTCTCAGAGAGCACCAAGAATATAATCATCATGGAGCTGACCGTGCCATGGGAGGACCGATTGGGAGAAGCCCACGAAAGAAAGATGACCAAATATGAACAACTGGTCACAGATTGCCGAGCACAGGGCTGGAAGGCGAGATGCATGCCTATCGAGGTTGGCTGCAGAGGATTTGTGGGGCGCTCCCTCCACAAAGCCTTTACTGCACTGGGCATTGCAGGAACAACAAGGAGCAGGGCCATCAAGAACACCACTGACGCAGCCGAGAAAGCCTCGAGATGGCTCTGGATCCGTAGAGGAGCACCATGGGGGCAAGCGAGTGCTACCTGAACACAAGTCGCGGTCTGATCAGCCGTGGCTGGGTCGCCTGGGCGAGGGTGTATGATGTTGAAAGACCCGTAACACCCGATGACCCCAGGTTACATCACTGATGATGTGTTCAGGTGCATCTGAAGATGTGTTTTAAGAACTGGAGAACAGACAGAAGAAGATCCGTCGATGTACTTTTTTTTTTTTTTTTGTGTTCAGATGTTCAGTTGCAGTCATGAGCGTGAGCACATGTGAAGAGTTTTAACTCTTTCTTCTCTGTGTCAATTACATGCCTTTGAATGCAACACTCTGCAGATTCACTTTATTTCGACATTGTCTAATAATCCAAATGTAGTTGTATAAGTTACTATTATACAAACCAAATGACTTTTTGGATACTCTTACTTGACTACAGTTTTTGGATACTCTACCCACCTCTGACAACAACACATAGTATACCGCACAGTGCCAAAATATATGTTCAACAAGTTTGTTAAAGTAGTTTGCGGTATGAAATCATACACATTTTAAACAGGAATATTGCTATATGCTCAGCGGTTATTTTGCTCTGTTAATTCAACTGACTGAAATGACACAGAGAATATTACCTTCATTTGTCCAAAGTGTTTATAGAGAGTTGCATCAGTTTGATCAGGATTCTGATCTGTAATTACACACACGTTCAATCAGAACATGAATAATATTGTTTTTTTTAAGGATGTTCAAGCTGTAGTTTCACTTTACCTTCATCTCTGTGTTTACTGTTACAAAACATCCCAATTACAGCCACAATCAGCAGAAAACCAGCAGCACCAGCAGCAACAATGATCGGCACTATCAGAGAAACTAAGTATGTAGGATCTGAAGGAAGACCTGGAGGAGAAGCTGAAGAAATGTGTGAGTCCGGTGTTATAGCGGCTAAAGAAAGACAGTCTTTAGTCTGAGTCAATGTGTCTGATCAAGAACAGAAGACAGAGATCAGATCAATAAATAAACACTATATAGTCAAATTTAACAAGATTACACTGCCAGAGAAGAACATGTCATATAAAAAATGCCCAATCTTAAATAAAACTTAAAGTAAAACTTGTCCAGCTTAATGTAAACTTAATGAATTTGTGTTGCTGGGCCAGAACTAATCTGGAGAAATGTATATCTAAACCAAGCGAAGGTGGAGGACACAAATCTAGTTTATAAAACATGCTAAATAGGTTCTCAGGAGTAATCTTCATCCAGATTAGCCATGTGGGAACAAGACCTTGGATTGAAGATAGATAAGGAAAAATGGGAGCAAAAACGTGTAAAGGCCCAAACACAGACAGTTAACAGCAGACTAAAACTCTTACAGTACAACTGGCTTATGCTTATATAACTCCGGTATATTACACACCAGATACTGAATGGAACAGCGCGAAAGCCACATTAATCCATTGTATGTGGTAATGTGATTAAATATCAGAGTTTTGGAAAGAATTCAATAATATGAAATGGCATATAGCACTGGATTCTGGGTTTTCATTTTTGGTATTATCCAGATAACTGGAATATTAAAAAGGACAATCAAGTATTGATAGACGTGTATTCTACATGCCAAATAGTTCATCAAAAGACAGAAAGGCCTACTATAACGCAGTGGGGTTAATGCCAGGACATACTTAAAGGGTCTAGTGGAGGATTTTTCCGAATTTTAGAAAAGAACCGCCCTCTCCACTTGCACATGCGCAACACTCTCCCTGCTCCCGAGAGGGAACGCCTGTTAGACGAGCCCAGTTCTCCTCGTCCACGCTCTGTTTACAATTTGCTGTCGGCATCGCTCATACATGCTTACTTTCCAAAAGAATATTTGCACTTTTTCCACTATGCCATGAGGGAGGAGGGGCGGGGACGCAATGATAAGACAATCGCTCGGATGGATCTCATCTCACCCATATTTATGTACAAAAAGTTTCCCCGCAAATAAGACTACTGGTACATTTAAAAATCTAGCCACCGTAATAACTACTAACGATGCAAATTACAAAATAAATAAACGAATCTTCCCTGGAAAGTTACAATATAGACGTAGATAGGGCTGTCGCAATATACCGGTGTTGACGATAATCGTG
The DNA here is from genome assembly GCF_951802725.1 of Rutilus rutilus. Taxonomy (NCBI): domain Eukaryota; kingdom Metazoa; phylum Chordata; class Actinopteri; order Cypriniformes; family Leuciscidae; genus Rutilus; species Rutilus rutilus. Next base: position 6,893,886 of record NC_140222.1, on the reverse strand, counting down.
ATATTCAAAGCATGAAATATCGACATCGTGTTAATTTAGAGTGTGACAATATACCGGTATTGGCGATAACCACAATGTTTAAAATGAATAGGACTCTTATGATAACATGACACGTAAATACTACAGCGCCAGTACCTGGTTGACCTCTCAAGTGGCAGTATCGCATCCGCGGATACCTGTCAAATAAGAAGACGATGCAGCGCTCGTCCGCGCCTGCGCAGCTAGAGTGAAACACTCTGTCCACACCCGAAAAAAGTAAGCTCACCAGTAATAAGAACAAAGTTCTTCGGCTTCAAAGAAAACATCACCTTAAAGGTGGTCGCACACCGGACGAGAAGCGCAGCGCCACGTCTTTAAAATTCGAACACATTCTGTATGAGTGTACACACACCGGCATCCGCTGCGCCCAGCAACGGCTCAGGGCCGTGTTCAAAATCCTGCCGCGACACAGAGCGCCATTTACATGGTTTTATATTAAATTTACATTATATTTGTCTCAAATCATCCTAAATGATTTCACCCTGTGCTGCAATATACATTTAATTTTACATTTATTTACAGAAATCAGCTGCTTGAATGAAAATTGCTGATGTTATCGGATTTTCAGGTGATATTCTCAATTCATTCAATTAACGGACACTCTGAGGTAAAGTGTTCAGATGACAGACTCAGCAACTATTGTATTTAATTGTACGGTATAATCATAACATAATACAGACATTATCTCAATTCCATAATGTCCTTAAACATAATGATATTGCTGGCCATAAACTGAGAAAGTGCGCGTCCGGTGATGTGCGATACCTCGAGTTGTCATAGACGCGACGCGGCTATTATTTTACTAGTCATGGAATGGGATGGAAACGTAACATTAACTGTTAACGGGGTTTCTGTGTTCATATTTTTAATAAAGGGTGATTATTAAAATTAAAAACCCCGTTTTCTTTTCTCATCTTATTTTTGTATTTGCACTTGATTTTTTTGTTCAAATCTGCTATCTGCATGACTGCATGACTTTATTGGCAATAGGTTTAAGAGCTTTTCAGTTCTTCAGGAAACCTTCAGACAGTGTTTGGCTTCAGTTTGAAACCAGATAAACTTCACATGCTTGTCTTCCTTCACAAAAATTTGCCATAGATTGAGTACGCAAGAAGTAAAAATGCACGTGCCTTGTGTTTATCAGTATCCTTATGTTTGTTGGGTAAAAAAGAAAAACTATATAAACAATAGTCCCCCCCCCCATCCCCCCATAGATTCTATAGATATCGCGATATATCGATATCGTGAATTCTTTTGGCCACAATAACCGTGGTGTCAAAAATCAAACATCGTGACAGCCGTAGACGTAGATAACTTTTACTAGCAGTGATTTGAAATGGATTTCTCCAAATAGCATGCCAAACTTTACCTGTCGAGTAGAAACTTAGTGACTGAGGCATCAGTAGGAAGCCCAACCTGTGTTTTGACCGCACGCCATCATGTGAATGAATCTCCCAAAAACACTCTGGTCTTGTTTCTATCTTCTGCGGCCTTTCTCTTCTTCTCATACACCTCGTAGACTTTTTTTCTCTTGCGACCCTCAGCCATTTTCAAAGGAATGGTTGAAACCGTAGCTCACCACACATATACACCTGAAAGTGCGCATACGAGAAAGCGAAAACTACCTAGGGACGAGCACGTACGACGGCACATATCACCAGAATGATTGACAATTAGGAGGACCAATAGTCTTGATGATCCACCCGGAAAAAGAAAATCCTCCACTATACCTTTAACAACTAGCTGAAACATTCTACGACTGACTTCACACACTTGTTTGTTGCTTGTTAGCAAGATGACATCATGACTTTGCGTAAACATACACGCCACTTTCAAGTCAAGTGGCGTGTTATTTATACGCATTTTGAGCTATCCGTGTGTATGTCCACGCCGAAACGAACCGTCATCTTCCGCGTGTATGTCTACGCCGTTAAACGTCAGAGTGATTCCGCGTGTATGTGTACGCCGTTAAATGTCCGAGCGAAACGGAGCAAAATGTATATCTACATCTGGGGAGCAATATTCTTTTTCCTAGGATGGTAGGGGAACACTCATAAATGGTATTAACCCCAGTGACAGGTAGGTTTAGGGACGCGGTTGGGGTAGGTCATATATATTTATATATACAGTAATGTAACGTTAAGTCAACGGCGTTGATAAACACGCTGAAAAGCGATTATGCATGTTGATAACACGGCAAAAATGGAAATACGAATTGGCGTGTCATACATACGCCATTTCATGAGATCAGTCTGTTGTTAGAGTGTTTCCAACGACTGAAGATTTTAAACACCGACTGTGAACACTGACTGAACACGACTGTCTCTGACTCGGCCCGGTTTGATCAGTCGCACATTCATAAACGGCCTTAAAGTCGTTAAGTGTGTCTCCGGCTTAAGAGAAATATCTTCATGCACTGCAATGTAAAGGAGAACCGATATTCTTAAGGGCAAAGAAGACGAATTTAAGAGGGTCTAGAGTCCATTTTTATTTATTGAACATGGGGATATTAACAATATGATTGAGGAATGAAATGCTTTATTAGGTATTATATTAATATGAAATACTTGAATGTGCACTCTACTGACCCTACTTTATTGCTTATATGTGGCTATTATTGACTGCAATGTATTGTTAACTCTGAATTCCCAAGGTACATAATGTATTATACAATGTCGGTTTGTGCTATTGCACTTTTCATGTATGAGCCCTAGTGTTTGTTTTGGGAATTATATGTGTTGTTCAGACATGTGATGTACATTGTTGTGTAAGTGTTTAAGATAATTTCATAAAAAAATAGTATTAAAAAGTATTATTATTTGTGTCAAAATATTTAATAAACCATTATTATTGTGTAATTGTGTCTCACCATAGACAGTAACACTGAATCTGTGTTTAGTCGTTGAGCTGCTGCGGCTGATCTTAACTTCATAAAGTCCATCATGTTCAGGTCTGATGTTCATGATGGTCAGAGATCCAGTCTTCTTGTCCAGCTTGAGTCTGTCTCTGAATCTCCCATCAAGATTATTAGGGATCATGATAATGTCCACTCCATTGGTTTTAGCAATAAGAGTTCCAAACCTCCACAATATCTCTTCATCTTTCTGTATTTCAGTAAGGCGAGAGTTTAGAGTGACTGAATCTCCCTCCATCACTGACACTGACTCCTCTTCATCACCAAACACACCTGAGGAACAAACAGAAAAAGTAGGCTAACCTGTTAGAGATTTAAATAACATCTATACAACAGAACAGACACAACAGAAGCAACATGGTGTTAAAATGGCATGAATCATTGCATCTCATTGTGGCGGGGGAGGCGTGGTTCAGCAAGGTCTGCGACAGGAGAGAGAGCGGGGTGACGAGCGGCGGTAAGTAGGTCAAGTGCAAAATGACTTACACCTGTGTCTCGTTGCAGTAATTGGCGTGGGGAGACCGCATATAAGCCAGACTGGAGCCAGCGATCGAGAAGAGACGGCTGAGGACTCGTGGGGATCGTGAACAGAGGACTCTGATCGAGAGAAATGAATGCTGCAGAGTAATTTGAACTGTTGAATGAGTTTTGAGTTTGACGCGCATGTGGCGTGATTGTCACAAACAAGGGAATTTTACTACACTGGTTCCGAAACCCAGGAAGGAAGGAGAACGCCGCCGCCAAGATGCAAACTCCGCCAGGAACATCGGGGACACCATTTGCGGACATCATCACATGCTCGCGGGACTTCATCAAGAGAACCATCGAGCCCTGCTGGACTTGCGAGCGGACCAAGAGAAACGGTTTCAAGCCATGATGCAAGCCCAGCAGGAAGACCGCGAGCTGTTCCGGATGCTTGCTGTACCGGGAGGTTCGGACGGAGCCGGCTTTCCCCAGCTCCGCCGCCGCCGCCCCCACCGCTCATATGTCTCTCACCAAGATGGGTGTGTCAGACGATCCCGAGGCCTTCCTGGACTTATTTGAGAGAACGGCCAAGGCATGTGAGTGGCCACAGCTAGCTGGTGCGGCTGATTCCGCTGCTTTCAGGGGAAGCCCAGAAGGCTGCTCAACAACTGCCCGTCCAGAACCTCCTGTTGTACGCCGATTTAAAATGAGCCATTCTCCAGAGGGTCGGACTCAGCTCCGAACAACATCGTCAGCGCTTCCGATCACTGGAATTGGCAGAAACAGACCGACCCTTTGTCCTGGCACAGCAGCTCCGGGACTCGTGCCGCAAATGGCTGTTGGCCGGAGGAAGCGACGCCGAGGCCATTATCAACAAGGTGGTACTGGAACAGTTCGTTTCTCGACTGCCCAAGAGGACTGCCCAGTGGGTCCAGTGCCACCAGCTGGCGTCGCTGGATCTGGCCATCCAACTGGTGGAGGACCAGCTAGCGGCGTGCTCCGGGGTCGGCGAACCCCTTCCATCCATCTCTCTCTCTCTTCCCCTTCCCCTAAACCGGTTCCTTCTCCTAGGACCTGTTTTTATGTGCCACCGAGGGCATCTCCCCGCTGGAGGGCTGGAGCCAAGGTTCCAGCCGGGTCGCGAGGCCCCGTCAAGGGCTTGACGCGGTTCCTGCGCTCTCCCCACGCCAATTCCTTGACCCACTTCCTGCCACTAGGGTGGCGGGGAAGCCTGGGCCGGCCTGTTGGCATTGCGGGGATCCGGGCCATTTCGTGGACCGGTGCCTGGTCATGGAGGTGGGGACGATGGTCTGGATCCCAGACGTCCCACAGGCCGCCCCTGATCAAGCCGGGTTATACCAGACACCTGTGAGTATTAAGGGGGGTACCTATCAGGCCTTGGTGGATTCAGGTTGTAACCAGACCTCCATCCATCAAAGCCTGTTACAATCCGGGGCATTGGATACAGGCCGCATGGTTAAGGTGAGGTGTGTGCATGGGGATATAGTGGAATACCCCTTAAAAGCCATCACCATTAAATTTAGGGGACAAAACCATTGTGTGGAGGTGGCAGTTAGCCCGTGCCTCCGGCATCCGTTAATTTTGGGAACGAATTGGCCAGCTTTCAGAGGAACCAAGCGGCTTGGCAAGGCTAAACCTCTCCAGTCGCGATGACTTTCCCCAGGAACAGTCTCAAGACGAGACGCTCAAACATGCGTTTGAACAGGTCCGTTCCATCGATGGGCAGATCCTCCAACCTGACCGTGCACTCTCCTATCCTTATTTTGCCATTATTAAAGACAGGTTGTATCGAGTGACCCAAGACACTCAGACAAAGGAAGATACAACCCAATTGTTAATACCACGGAGCCGTCGGGAAATGCTTTTCCAGACGGCGCATTGTAATCCGATGGCAGGGCATCTAGGGATGACAGCTATGTTAAATCGCCTAATGACTCGATTCTTTTGACCGGGCATTTACGAGAACGTGCACAGATGGTGTGCGTCATGTCGGGAATGTCAGTTGTTGAACCCACCGGCCGCCCCAAAAGCGCCATTGCGCCCTCTACCTCTTGTGCAGGTCCCCTTCGAACGAATTGGTATGGACCTCATCGGGCCACTAGAATGGTCAGCACGGGGACATCGCTTTGCGTTAGTTATAGTAGACTACGCAACGCGATATCCCGAAGCAGTGGTGCTCCGCACCATATCAGCTAAGAGTGTGGCAAATGCCCTGTTTCGTTTAATCTCCCGCGTGGGAATCCTGAAAGAGATTCTCATGGACCAGGGCACCGCGTTTATGTCACACACGTTAAAGGCAGGGTAGGTAGGAATCTTCTAAAAAAAAACATTCCAAATTTGTTTAAACTGTCTTTATATACCAATACATAATTAAAATGTAAGTACTCTGAAAAAGAGAGTATAAAAACCGAGTGACTGTAGACCTCGCACGACTGTTGTAAACACAGCTCATTATTTCCATTCAATCCACCCCCTCCCTTCTGAGCTCCTTCCAAAGCCACGCCCCCAAAACACATGAACGCGACGCCAAATGCTCAGGCTCAGCTGGAAGACGCATTTATTTACCTGAGACGAGTGTAGAGGAACGAGCGCAGTGCATGCAGTGACATCATGTCAGAATCACATGTAATAAAATACCTAACTTTATCACTATGAATATAAACAAATAAGATGGCTTTTAGTAATCACTATCAAGCTTGCATATCGATACTGGTAAAGTTTAAAATATATTTTGTTTGATTCTGTAACGATCACCACAGTTTAATAATGTCTTGTTTACAGATAAACAGAGTAACATACACTCAAACAACTCCTTCTCACAACTGTATTGCAGACACAAAATAATATAACACACACACACACAACATAGTGTGTACGACACACACAGATACAAGATAAAGAAATCAGTAAACATAGGTGGAGAATATAACGACAATCAAAACGCGAAAAAAAACGTGCAGGTATAGTTCCCGGTGAACATGGTAACAGAGTTTAGATAGAGGGTAAAACTACACAGCGCCGAGGAGCTATTTTTAGCTGTTACACATGCATTTTGTTATCTAAAGTTAAATTTGGCGAAATTCAACATGACAACTCTCAACTTGAGCTAGGCCTATTGATATTTATCATCTCTACTCTGGCTCGCTAAGTGTATAACAGTGGACACCAAAGTACTCTGTTATAGCTACGACAGTGTAACGTTAGTTATGCTAAGTAATGTTATGTTAACTTTAGCTATATTAGGCAGCTACGTGTGCTAGTGATACATGCTTCGTGAAAATATTAACATATACAAAAAAACAACATTTCCATCAAAATGAATAAAGCAAGATTACCTGTCCAGCAGAAATAAACACAAGGCGTCACTTTTCATCCCCTTTAGGTCCCTCAGTTCTCGCCATCGCTGGAAAGCCACGCCGATATTTACTCTCGTTTGATTTCTTTGTTTATCCAAATGCTTTTTGTTCATTGCCTTTTCTAGTACGGTCTTTCTTTTTTTGCCTTGTTTGCCTTCGCTGACTGCATTATGCAGGTGCTTTGAATTTTGAATGCTCTTTCTTTCCGCGCCTCTCCTGCACTCCTCAAATCAAACGGTGTCGGGTGCGCGCATATGGGCAGATCTTGTATCAACAGTGGTGGTAGCCATGGTTGCGAGAGAGAGTGACAGTCGCCCAAACCAATCAATTGTTTCGTCCCAAATGGAAATAATGAGCTGTGTTTATTGCAGATTAAAAGGTCTACAGTCACTCGATTTTTATACTCTCTATAAAGACAGTTTAAACAAATTTGAAAAAAAAAGTTTTTTAGAAATTCCTACCTACCCTACCTTTAAGCGAGTTGTACGAATTATTGGGCATTAAATCGGTGCGCACCAGTGTCTATCACCCACAAACGGACGGTCTGGTCAAACGGTTTAATGGCACATTGAAGACAATAGGGGTGTAACGGTACACAGAAGTCACGGTTCGGTTCATACCTCGGTTCAGACATCACGGTTCGGTACGAGTTCAGTACAATGGAGGGAAAAGCAAAACAAAAATGCAGAAGGCAATTTTTTGTATTGTGCATGTCTCAGGCTGTACCACATAGTGTTATACAGTCTCTTCTCCCCTGAGCTAGTTGCAACAGCCTGCCCTGAAGTGTGTAAAGTAAGATGTAAACAAAATAAGACAATCAGCTATAAAACTGAAAATAAAGCATCTCTTATTTATGTGCAGACGCACGAGCGCAAGGGTGCGCATGGCAAAATGTCGTCATTGCGGTGTGGGCGGTCGTGTGTGTTGGGTGAGCAAGGCCACATTTCGTGTGGCGGTGTGCAGTGCGCAGCTTTTTAGTGCTCCGCATCCGAAGACGCACGACTTCGAGCCGAATCTGGCCGAGCATGTACATCTCACAGCACCGGCATCCAGTTCTTGAATCTAAATTAGTTGCTTACATTAACAAAATGATCCTACAATAGCAGACATAAGCCCTTTAAATAGATAAACAGATTAGGTGTCCCTAAAGAACCCGCGTATCTAACAGTAGTTCCGCATTACATTAATTAATTTGCACGCAAGTTTTATTTATTTTTATACCGTGTATTCTCCGTGTAAATTCATGCACCGAACCGTGACGCCCGTACCGATTCGGTTCGATACGAATACATGTACCGTTCCAACCCTAGAAGACAATGATTTGTAAATTCATACAAGAAGACGCGAAAAATTGGGACAGATGGCTAGAACCCCTCTTATTCGCCGTGCGCGAAGTCCCGCAAGCCTCCACGGGGTTTCCCCCCTTTGAGCCTCTTTATGGACGTCAGCTCCATGGGGTTTTAGACATCCTAAAAGAAACTTGGGAGGACGGACGCTCAGATAGCAAAAATGAAATTCAGTATGTCATGGACCTGAGAGCAAAACTCCATACACTGGGAAGGCTCTCTATGGAGAATTTGCTTCAGGCTCAGGACAGACAAAGCCGGCTGTATAACAGGGGAACTAAGCTTCGAGAGTTTGCACCGGGAGATAAAGTGCTCATTTTACTACCAACCTCCAGCTCCAAATTGTTTGCGAAGTGGCAAGGACCCTTTGAGGACACACAGCGAATAGAAGATCTCAATTATGAGGTAATACGAACAGACAGAGGCTATCCACGGCAAATCTACCACCTCAACCTCCTAAAAAAAATGGAGTGAGGAGTCAGTGTTGCTTGCGACGGCAGTGAGCGGAGAGGAGGATCTCAGGCCAGAACGGGTCAACGCATATCCAATGCCGCGGATTGACGAGCTGCTTGATCGGTTAGGTACGGCTCATTTTTATTCGACACTGGACTTAACGAAAGGATATTGGCAAATCCCCTTATGTCCCATGTACAAAGAAAAAACAGCCTTCACCATGCCGTTTGGATTACACCAATTTGTGACACTTCCTTTCGGGCTGTTCGGGGCCCCGGCCACGTTTCAGCGCCTCATGGACAGAGTTCTGCGGCCCCATGCTGCATATGCCGCTGCTTACTTGGATGATATCATCATCTACAGTAATGACTGGCAGCGGCATATGGAGCATTTGAGGGCCATCCTCGGGGCGCTGAGACAGGCGGGGCTAACGGCCAACCCAAAGAAGTGTGCAGTTGAGTGGGTGGAAGTAAGGTATCTGGGCTTCCACTTGGGTCATGGGCAGGTGCGTCCCCAAATTGACAAGACAGCAGCAATTGCAACCTGTCCCAGACCTAAGACCAAAAAGGAGGTGAGGCAGTTCCTGGGGCTGGCGGGATATTACAGAAGGTTTATTCCTGGCTATTCGGACCTCACCAGCCCGCTGACTGACCTCACTAAAAAGGAGGTACCAGATACGGTCCAGTGGACGGAGCAGTGCCAACAGGCTTTTACCCAAGTTAAGGCTGCTCTGTGTGGCGGACCGCTCCTGCACTCTCCTAACTTCTCTCTCCCTTTTCTGTTGCAGACTGATGTGTCGGACAGGTGGCTGGGCGCTGTCTGGTCCCAGGAGGTGGAGGACCGCCCGGTGCTGTACTTTATTCGTAAGCTCTCAAAGAGAGAGACTAAGTACAGCACCATAGAGAAGGAGTGTTTGGCCATCAGATGGGCAGTTCTCACCCTTTGCTATTTCCTCCTGGGGCGGGAGTTCACCCTCTGTTCGGACCACGCGCCCATGCAGTGGCTCCACCGCATGAAGGACATCAACGCGCGGATCACCCATTGGTATCTAGCTTTACAGCCTTTTAAGTTCCAGGTGATCCACAGGCCGGGGGCGCTGATGGCTGTGGCTGACTTCCTCTCCAGGAATGGGGGGGAGGGGCTGCAGGCCGGATGGCTCCCCGGCCTGAGTCGGGCGGTGGGGGTATGTGGCGGGGGAGGCATGGTTCAGCGAGGTCTGCGACGGGAGAGAGAGCAGGGAGACGAGTGGCAGTAAGTAGGTCAAGTGCAAAATGACTTACACCTGTGTCTCGTTGCAGTAATTGGCGTGGGGATACCGCATATAAGCCACACTGGAACCAGCGATCGAGAAGAGAGGGCTGAGGACTCGTGGGGAGAGAAACGAATGCTGCAGAGTAATTTGAACTGTTGAATGAGTTTTGAGTTTGACGCGCATGTGGCGCGATTGTTATGTACGAGTTTATTTAATAAAATACCCACAAGCCTCAGCCAACCGACCCCGGTCTCCTTCCTTCTCACATTCACAAACAAGGGAATTTTACTACACTCATATTGTCATAAATAAAACTCTGATTCGCGCGGCTGGAACTGAAGTTGGTCTGATCTCCACACAACATCAAACACAGAAGACACTTTTACTTCAGACGAGAATCACGTCACACTGAAACTAATGCTGTTTGAGCTTCAGTGTTTTATAGAACCAACATTTAGAGAAACAAACAGTGAATGTGTTGTAGAAACAACTAAAGTCATAAAAACACATTCAAACTCACCATCCAGACGCCGGAAACACAAGCAGAGCAAAACAGGGAGAAACATCTTCAACGGTTTCAGTCCACAATATGAAAAGACAAACTCTTCAAAACTGGTTCTGTAATAAAATGACAGACGCGCTGATGTGAAGCTGCTCTGTAGTAAAGTGAAGTGAAACTCCACAATAAGTAAAAATATCTGCCTATTTATTCAGTGTTAATGCATGTGACCATCTAGCACTTTTTTAGCTGATTAATTCACACTCTGAACATTATCAGTTTGACACTTTGAGCTCCAGTAGGCCTCAACTTCCTGTAAGTCAATGGTGACACTTTCAACAGAAATAAACTGACCAATAATGTGTTAAAAACATCTTAAAGGAACAGTTTGATCTTGTCATGAGATCCTGTGAGTGTTTGTCTCTGCTCTCTCCTGTAACTCTCTTCAGGACGTTTGTTGTTCATTTCTGATCAAATGTCTCGGTTGTTTCTCCTCTCAGACTGATTTCAGAGTTTCTCTAATGGTTTTATGGAGCAGGAACAGATCGCCTGCTATAACTGTGTGTATGAAAGTGTTCTCTGATATCTTCATATGAATAATAATCTTCATATCAAATAAATATGCTCAATTAATACAAACTCACCAGGATGTTGAATATCTGTGTCAGGAACAGGAAATACTGCTGTAATCATATCAAATGTTTATATAGAATAGAATAGAATAGAATAGAATAGAATAGAATAGAATAGAATAGAATAGAATAGAAGAGATAAGAGATGAACATCAAACATCTTAATGTTGAGATTTAAACAACCTTCAATCTCAAACTGGCGTCATACAGCACTGATGGAGCGGATCCTCGTTCAGCTCTTCTGGATCTGATCTCATAAACCAGTATAATGACAGTAGCCACGCCCACCAGAGCAGAGAGGACCAATCGGATCACAGCTTCAGTAGGACCACAACAGTGGACAGAGTCTGAGGAATAAACACATCAAACTGAGATCAGAATAGTAAATAAACGGTTTGTAAAGTGTTTATTGTGATTTTAGATATATATTTTTAAAAGTTACACTTCCTGAGAGGCCAATATCGGAATAATTAATGAAAATAAATAATCTCAGATTTTCTCATTTCAAGATATCAAATACTTTTATTCATTTAAATGTCAAATTACAACAAATTGTTGTTGATAAATTTGTATATGGACCAATAACTAAGCAACAACTAAGAGTAATGTCACACTCAAACTAATGCTGTTGGGTATTTGAGCTTCATATTAATTATATTTTATATTATTTTATTTAATAAATCACTAATAACTGAGTTTAGAGCTGAACTCAAACTTGATCTTTCAGTAAAATCACAGTTAAATAATTTCTATATGAGACTAACTGTTAATGTTAATCTTTTCTGACTAATTTCACCAGTTATAAAATGATTGTGGGAAACGGGAAGACTCCTCTAGTGGTCATCAAGAGCACTTCATTATTTAATGTGACATTTTTATTTTTGAAAATAATTTATAGGAAAAATGACTCATGACTCATTGATTACTCTGTGAGGAAACAAACAAATATACAGAGTTTCTTGTCTTTTATAAACATTCATTTCTTTAATCTAACCATGAGAGAAAGTTTATAAACAATAAAAAAAATGTTTTTTCGAAAAAATTTGATAAAAAAAGTGTACAGAGTAAACAAATTACAATTTAATAGTAAATGAAAAAAATTCTGAAAAAGAATAATGATCTTAACAATAATGTACATTTACAAATGATGGTGGCGATCGACATAATAAATGTAATAAAACATGCATTAGCTGTGTCCGAAATCGCCACTAGACCCTTAAATAGGCCATAATTTGAGGGAACAGCCATTTGTAGTGTTGTCCGACACCATAGTGGACGTTACTGAGTGCACTCATTCAATCCCACAATGCACCGCAATAACGAGTGTACGGCTGCGTCCGAAAGCTGATAAATGCTGCCAGACTCAATCCAAGGTCGGAAGACATCAAGGCACATCCGAATGCAATGTTAGCTTCACTTGTCTCCATCTGATCGATTTTTGAAGGCAGCATAGATGTATCCTTCTCTGCCTTTAATATCCCACAATCCTGTGCTTTCCATTCTGTGACAGTTGAGCTAGAAAAATAAAGATGGTGTCTGAAAGTTGCGGCTGGTGGTTGTGTGTAAATGTACATTTTTGATCAACGATTTCCACTTATGTCATTTCTAGTGAGAAATTACTGTTGTTGTCATTAAATTGTTGTCATTAAATATTCTCTCAGTTTTCACTAAAGCTCGCTCTATTCTGTTGTAGATCATTACGTTACGCTGCCTCAGAAGAGTGTCTGAAATCAGTTTTGAGACGTACCTTCGTACGCAAACGCTGCCAGCCGGCTCCATCTTCACACAGATCTGCAACAGATCACTAGAGCTGTATGAAGTTTCTTCCCGCTTCAAACGCTCCACCATCATCCCCGTCCCAAAGAAACCCAAAATCACTGGACTGAATGACTACTGACCTGTTGCCTTAACATCTGTGGTCATGAAGTCATTTGAAAGACTGGTGCTGGCCCACCTGGAGGACCTCACTGGACCCTTGCTGGACAGTTTGCTTATCGAGCAAACAGGTCTGTGGATGATGCCGTCAACTTGGGACTGCATTATATCCTACAACATCTGGACAAACCAGGGACTTATGTGAGGATCCTGTATGTGGACTTCAGCTCGGCCTTCAACACCATCATACCAAACATCCTCCTGTCCAAATGAACCCAGCTCCCAGTGCCCGCCTCCATCTGTCAGTGGATCTTTTTTTTTTCTTTTTTTTTTCTCTTTCAAAAAATAATAATTGTATTTTTTGTCATTTTTTTTCTTTTCTTTTTTATTGAACAATATTAAGAGTCATCTATTATCAGGACGACATCGCCAACTGCAAGATTTTTCTTTACTTGATTCCATTTTTGACGCTCCTGGAGTAAAGGTAAATATTCACGCACCCATCGCTTCCAGAATAGGCCAGCAAGATACTGAATTTGCTTCCATTTGCGACGTGCATACACATCTTCCTTTTGAAAAAGTCCAGGCGGTAAGGTAGGTTTCCTTTTCATTAAAGGTGCAGTGTGTGATTTTTAGCGGCATCTAGTGGTGAGGTTTGCGAATTGCAAACAGATATTCACTCACTTCACATCCCTCAAATTTCAAACTCGAATGAGAAGCTACGGTGGCCGACGTAGGATCGGAAGATGTCGTCGTCTGACTCAGCAGAGAGTAGCAAGTCAAGCAATGAGGTTTCTTTATATTATATTATATTATATTATATTATATTATATTATATTATATTATATTATATTATATTTTATTTAATATGAAATTATATTTACTTAATTATTCAGTAAAACCACATGTTATTGCGATTGTCATTGTGTTAGTCTTTTATTCACTGTCTTTACCATAGCCAGTTTCCATGCTAGTTAGTATAAGATAAGAGCTATGGATAAGAGCATCAAAGCAGCTAGGTAAGGGGAAATAGCTACCGTTACGATGTCCGAGGCGTCATTCAGACAGCATGTTTTTCTCCACATTTGCAGAGTCAATCTGAGACAACCTGAGTATTCTGCTGCGTCTTTTTCTGCTGCTTCTCAATCAAGTTAGTGACGAAACGCGCTCTGTAGCGCTGTTTGTTCGCTGTCGGCTAGGTGTGGCATTTAAACACGAGTCTGTGTCCAGCGTATGTGCAACTTCAATATGCACAGCAGTTGTTAGGCAGGTAAACAATACGCCATATCTTTTAACATTACTTCTACCTTGCCTGACTTCAAACGGTCCAAAGTAGTCTACCCCAACATTGGTAAAGGGTGGTTGGTCTGGCATTATTCTGTCGTGTGGCAGCTCTGACATCTTCTGCTCCACAGCCTTTGCTCTTATCTTTCTACATGTCACACATCCGGAAAGAAACTTCCTGACAATGGAGTTTGCAGAAGCAAGCCAGAACTTTTGTCGCAACTTTGAAAGCATATAGTTCCTTCCACAATGTCCAATTCTCTCATGAATGTCTCTTAAGATTAAAGTTGTGACATGTGAATATTTGGGTATAATGATAGGATGCTTCACATGCTCAGGCATTGCAGATTTACCAAGACGACCTCCAACTCTTAGCAATCCATCTTGAAGTATTGGATCCAATTTAGAAAGGCAACTGTTCTTTTTAACAGATGGATTACCTTTTTGCAATGAGGAAATTTCTTCTTTGAATTCTTGACTTTGACTGAATTTGATGATTTCATGTTCAGCCCTTGTTAAGTCTTGCATTGTTAGAGCTTTGCAGTTTTCTGCTGTGGATTTTGTCTCACAACTCTGAACTTTGTCTTTGGCTGTTTTTTGATTGCTGCGCTGTACAATCATGTCCTTGAAACGAAGGATCCATGCCACAGCTCTCTTTAATGTGTACCAATCAGAGTAATAATTGATCAAATTGTTCACAGCATTTGTGCCATCCACTGCACACCAGTGTTTGGAATAACGCCGTTTAAAAAAACGGCGTTAGGTAACGACGTTATTTTTTCAGTAACGGGGTAATCTAACTAATTACTTTTCCCGTCGTTACAACGCCGTTAACATTACTGGACGTTAAATGCGGTGCGTTACTATGCATTGATTGAATAAACTGTATAATCCGAACGCACCCCTGGCTCGCACAGCTAGTGAGGAGATGTGTTAATAACGAGGTAAGCGATTATGATTGGCTAAGGCAGAGTCATGTGTTTCATGGTAGCCAATCAGAGCCAGTGTTTTTACACACATGCCAGCACATGTGCCAAACACACACACACACACACACCAGGGGCCCATTCTTCGTACGTTGTTTAAAACATCCGAGATCAAATGAAATGAGACATTCAAGATGATATCATCGTGCTAATCATGATCTTGCTAATTAGGTTCTTCGAACACACTTGCCGGATATGATTAGTGTAGCTGGATTGAGTTATCTGAGATAATTGCGCGTTCATGCGCTGGTTTAAAAGGGGATATGTATCGATAGTAGAAACATTGATCAGCAACGCTGCTATTGGCTGTTCAGCGTGGCCAAAGAGCACGCTCAGTTTTTCTCCTCAGCAGAGCAAGAACTAATAGTCGAAGTTTATTCGGAATTTTAATGTTTAATCAAAGCGACAGGGAACACCTCAAAGTCAAAAGCCAGGAGAGAGGGCTGGCAAAAAAGTAGCAGACAATTTAAATCCGTTAGAAGTGGCCATGTTAGATGTTTTTATCACTTATTAGCCTATATTTTTGTATTTTAATAATTGCATAATTACTTTGTTCATTGTAATGTCAGAGTCACCACACTAGAACATGGGAACAAATAAAAGTACAAAAATATTCTACATAATGGTAATTTTTAGTTATATTATAGTCTCTTTTATAAAAGGCACTGTTAAATAAATGGTTGTCTGTTTATAAAAGCAACCAAGAAAAAGGCTGATAAAAAAAAGAAAAGATCTTAGTAGCCTACACTGTAAAATAATTTTTGCTGCGTTAAATTAAGGCTGTATAGTCATTTCAACTGTTAAATCTTGAGTAATGATGAATTGCTTTGACTTGTGAAAGTGAAAACTGATAAACTTATGTTAATGTACAAATATTTTGCCATGAGATATTGATCACATTTTTCCCAAGTGTAGTTCATTGTAATGACATTGTGTTTTCCTCTTTTGTGCACTTTTACATAATACACCAACACTTGTATCTGTTCCCAAGAAAGTGGTGACTGAAATCTGTGTAGTAAGTGGACATTTTCTAACTTTCCAAAGGAAAGAAAGTATAAGACTTTGTAATGTCCATTTGTTTCCATTGCACTGGACAGTGAATAAACCCTCTCAGATAACTGTCATATGGAGGAACTAGCCTACCTGCAAGTGCATAAATAACTTTACTTCATTTATACTTGTATGCTTTATGGCTGCAATATAAGTTGCAAGATTCCACATCTACAGAAAGGCCTACAGAAGAGTCTGCACAGACAGAGGAGACATAGGCCTACAGGTGGGCAGTGTATAGCCAACTTTTCCTTTTTATTTGTTGCATGAGGCATGTGTCTAATATCACTTGTTGCAGGCACTTGACCACTGGCTTTTCTTTACAAAGAACAATTGAAATAAAACTCAAAGAACTAAGCATATTTGTCTTTTATTAAACATTTAATGAAAAGTTTTTTTTTTAGCGCAATTTTCCACCGGACAAAATTGTGCTTGTTAACTCATGATTTCTGTTCTGTTCAATCTTGCACTTCTATCTACTCCTCAACCAGACCACCTAGAGACTTCGGGTTTTCGGCATTATGTTAAGGAAGGTCTAGTCTCGGGAAAGCACAAAAAAAAATCCAGGAAAAGATTTACTATCTCTTAGTGTTGTGATCCCATGAGGTGAGAAAATTGCGCTAAAACACTCACCGAGTTTTTATTACTTGTTTTTGTTTTTTTGGCAATGTTGTGTAATATGGCACATGCAACAATGTCACAGGCCCTGTCAGGTGTGCAACCCTCAGACTTTTCAGACACTGAAATCTTCCCTTTAGTTAGCCAAAGTTCATTTCATTGTGTGCCCTTGTCCTGGCTAGAGCTGCACTGTAACTGGTTTGGGTCAGGGAATGGGGTCATAAAACACCTGTCTGCAGGCAGGAACATGTCATAATCACCTATGAAAAAATGCAGTTCTGTGAGGATCAGCTAGTGTGTGTAATACAGTGAGCTTGATATTTAATTGTGGAAATTTCCTTACCAATTTCAATAATGTGCATAAATGTGAATCTCTGAAAATGCTTAAGTCATGCACAGATCCTGGCCATTTTGCTTTCACATTTGTGATATGGAAGATTTTAGTCAACTGCCTTTTTTTATTTGATATAATCTGGAATA
The DNA here is from genome assembly GCF_951802725.1 of Rutilus rutilus. Classification (NCBI taxonomy): domain Eukaryota; kingdom Metazoa; phylum Chordata; class Actinopteri; order Cypriniformes; family Leuciscidae; genus Rutilus; species Rutilus rutilus. Next base: position 6,876,616 of record NC_140222.1, on the reverse strand, counting down.
TTAAGAATCACAATAGTAACTGGGCTGCACATTTACATTGTGAACCCCCTTTCTGTTCACATAATCCCCTTCATTGAGGCCTTGATGGCAGCCTATAGTCTAAGGTACCAATCACGTTAAAGGGATACTCCACTTTAAAATGAAAATTCTGTCATCATATACTCACCCTCATGTTGTTTCAATCCTTTATGAATTTCTTTCTTCTGCTGAACAGAAAGGAAGATATTAAGAAGAATATCAGTAACCAGACAGTTTCTGGTCTCATTGACTTCCATAGTATATAGTTTTCCTACTATGGAAATCAATGAGACCAGAAACTGTCTGGTTACTGATATTCTTCTTAATATCTTCCTTTCTGTTCAGCAGAAGAAAGAAATTCATAAAGGATTGAAACAACATGAGGGTGAGTATATGATGACAGAATTTTCATTTTAAAGTGGAGTATCCCTTTAAGCCTGAGTGACATAGGCTACTGTAATCGGCATGGTCATGATTGCATGATCCTCATAAAAAATTATGATAGCCAAAAAAAAAAAAAAACTGCTTTAAAAAAACTGTTTGTGCTGTAGTTAAAGCCCGACTCCGACAAGTCGAAAATAAATGTGCGTTTCCAACAAATTAATAATGTAAACGACAATCTCACGAGTCACGAGAAAAAATATATATCTCAGAAAGTGCACTATCGCGCTGCGCTGGACTTCCCGTATCAGCTCCGCTTATGAAGCCGCAATCTAATCCTGTTAACATGAAATAAGCCTGCTCCCGAGCAGGTTTAAGCTTGCGCACCTGTTGCTATGACAGCAAGTCTCGGATGAGCGTTGAAGAACCAAACAATCCAAGATCATGCCAAATCGTAAACAATCAAATCCAGCTAACTGAGTTAGCGACGTACGAAGAACGGGCCCCAGAACTCTTTAAAATGTAAACAAAGTTAGTATTCCTCCAGGAGGCGCTCAACATAATAAATGTAATAAAACATGGAGAGACTCTTGAACCTCAGAGTGAGAAACTTTATTGATAAAGGCAAGCAAATACATACAGAAAATATACAGTAGTAGTAAAATGAGATCAGTCTCCATTCACTTTTTTGTATTTATTTGAAATATATACAAAGCCGCTCAAATAGGATTTTAAAAAATCTGACACTGAAAGAGAGCACAAGCACAAATAATCATCAGTATTTATCATGGCAATAACAATAGAAGAACAAAAACACACTTGAAGAACCTTTAAAGTTCAGCGTTTTGCTTTAGACTTCAATACTTCCTGAAAAAGATAAACATATAGAGCCATAAATTAATAATTCTCACAAATATGCATGCAGTATCAGTTTTTGAGAAATGACATCATCAATCATGTACCTGATGTGTGAATATGTGCTTGATCTCATTCAGCTCTTCTGGATCTGATCTCATAAACCACAATGATGACAGTAGCCACGCCCACCAGAGCAGAGACGACCAATCGGATCACAGCTTCAGTAGGACCACAACAGTGGACAGAGTCTGAGGAATAAACACATCAAACTGAGATCAGATCAGTCAATAAACACTAATATCAGCGCTGTTGGTATGGCTGCTGGCCAATTGAACCCCCTGAAAGTCTTTATAATCAACTCAATAACTTAACACTAATATCAGCACTGTGGTACCTGCACATGTGTGACAGAGTGTGTTGATGTCCAGATGTGTGGTCTGGTTGCTGATGGGATTGTTCAGCACACAGCTGTAGGTGTTTTTATCCTGATATTCCACCTCCAGAGGTAGAGAGAGACTGATGCTGAGATCAGACGCACTGATGCTGGACAATACACTGATTCCTTTGTACCAGGAGAGAGTCACATGACTCACATTCACCACTGATGAACACACCAATGAACATGATGATGATGATGATGAAGAACAGTTTGAAGAGTTACTGCTGATGACAGGAACAGGCAGACGAGCTGAGAAAGATTAGAAATATAAGAGTAAATCATAATCTCTGCTGAGGGAGTGTTTGTGATTTTCAGATTTATAAAAAAAATTACACAGAGATACCAGTATCAGAATAATTAATCCAAAGAAAAGCGTTCAGAAGGTTGAAAAGCGAACGTCAAAAATCATGATGTGTCTTAGATTTAACTATTTTAAAATTGAAAAACTCTTTTTTACATTTAGGATATGTATACTTCAAAGTGATGAACAAACAAAGGGAACCAATAATAAACTCACTATAGACAATGAGACTGAAGCTTTTTCTTCTTACACCGTTCTTCAGTGAACTCCAATAAACTCCAGCTTGTTCAGTTCTGGTGTTTGTGATGGTCAGAGATCCAGTTTGATTGTCCAGCTTCAGTCTGTCTCTGAATCTCCCATCAAGAACATCATCATATACAGTGATTCTGTTGGCCGTTACATTGATTTCAGCTATTAAAGTGTTTTCATCTCCAAACCTCCACTGGATCACATCATCATCCTTCATTTCAGTAAGACGGGCTTTTAGAGTGACTGAATCTCCCTCAATCACTGATATTTCAACTGAATAATCAAACACACACAGAACAAAAAGAAACAGGGTTTGTCACAGATAAACAGATTATAATTGTTTATTAAAATAAATATTTAAATTTAAAATTGAAATAAACAATACCTTAAAACAACACAAAAAATGGTGTACAGTATGAATTCATTTAAATGTTGTCATTATAAAACAGGAGTAACCGTTTTTAAACTCACCATTGACAGTGAGACTGAAACTCTTTCTCACACTGTTGATCTGTAGTTTATAACGTCCTTCATGTTCAGCTCTGGTGTTTGTGATGGTCAGAGATCCAGTTTGATTGTCCAGCTTCAGTCTGTCTCTGAATCTCCCATCAAGAACATCATCATATACAGTGATTCTGTCAGCCTGTTTATTGATTTCAGCTATTGAAGTGTTTTTTTTTCCAAACCTCCACTGAATCACATCATCATCCATTTCAGTAAGACCAGAGTTTAGAGAGACTGAATCTCCCTCCATCACTGATATTTGAACTGTAACTCCAAACACTCCTGAAAACAGAGTTTTTCAAATCACTTGATGTTGGTTTGATGAAGCTTCACTAAAATACTTTTATTCATTTAAATGTGAAATTAATAATATTCTACAGCAGCACAAAGACAAATGATTATGAATGAAAAAGAAATAGATTTATAGTCGTTTCTGACTTAGGCTTAATAACCAGGATATTTTTTCCTGTAAATCTAGTTGTTCCTAGTAGTGGCCTCCTCTTACTACAAGAGTCGTCTAGCCAAGGCCCGCCCTTTGCACTAGGTGTAAGAATGCTAGTGGTGTTACAGAGTAGATAGCAGCATAGGTAGCAGGCTATCTTCAAAAAGCCTCCCATGCAGATTTCTCATGGGTGCTGTTAGGCCTTTTCTTTCTAGAAAGTAAGAAGCAGTATGCTCAGGCCGCCGCCATTTAGAGATAAGTATTGTAGCTAGCTTATCCAGCAAGGCCTTAAAACTGGAAAAGGATTTTTTTCCACTGAGCCCCTTGAATAAAATAATTCAAGTCTTAAGGTTGAATGTTGTTGGCCGCTTACTGTGGCCTCCATTTCCTTGGGTTTAGAAGAGTGTGTCTCGTAAAATCGGAAATCTGTCTTGTAAAAAATACAAGATAATAGGCCTCGACCCTGATACATTTTTCAGGATTTGGACGGCAATAAAATCACTGACTAACCCCTGTAAATGTTGAAAAAAACATACGACCCCATGAGAAAGAATTAGCGTCCAAATAGGGCTTAACTGACAGTAGGCCTATGCTTTTACTGGCCTTTGAAAGGGTTCAGCCATCTTTCAGTTAGCACAACTATTCGCTGTATCGCTGCCATAGTTTGAGCAATCATTCACAATCATTCATTTTAAATAGACTCCTAAGCGTTTTCTGCCGTATGGTTTGCCAGCTAATGCACCTTTAGTTAATATAGGCTAATTAAAAAGCTAACAACAATCAGTGTAATTACAATTTTATTCTGTGCATGAAAACACTTGAATTACCCTAAATGAACACTGGGTGCATTAACTTCAGAATTATATTCGTCTAATGTTGTAAAGATGATTTTTTTTTTTTTTTTTTTTTTTTTTTGCAGTGGTGGTGGTGGCCATCTGTTAACAGTGATAAGGTAAAGCTAAGAGTGGTCCCGACCAACCTTCCGAACTCATGACTTACAGATAGGGCTGTGACGGTGTAAGGTTTTTACCAACAGAGCCACATGTGCAAGACCCATCTCGGTCCAGCTTTAGGTTTTATGTGGTTCTACAAGGTTACTACATGGGCTGAAATATGGGCTGTAAGTGGGTTTGTCCACGAGTGCCATGCAGGTTTATGCAGGATTTCAGAATTTATTTATTAATATTCTTCCTAAATGTTAATCTTCTGCCAGCATGTTGTTCTTTCCTAGCTAGTAATGGGCTATATTAGCTTAAAACATCCACCATTATGGTGGATATAACAGGGTAAACAGTTTCTAATGCTTAAAGACCCGGGACACACCAAGCCGGTTGGTGATTTTTTTTGAAAAAAGTCGCTAAATGGGTGAGAAAGTCACTAAATCAAGCAACAAAATCACTAAACTGCAACACTGCCTCATTGGGGTTTTTTGTGGCCGATTGAACATGTTGAATTGAGAAAGGAAAACGGTCTGATTGGTTGTTCAGTTTAGTGATCGAGTCAGTGCATGTAGATGACACATTCAGCTTTCGTTAACGCTAGTTAGAGAGTAACTACTACATTTTATTTATTTGTAATGCTGTCAAAGTAAAATATTGAATGAATTATTTTGTCATAAATACACAAATTTTGATGACAGTTACATTACAGACAATCTAGAGCGATGAAACTTAATAGGTGTGTTTTGTCAGACGGCACCCGGGCTTGACATTAACACACAACAACTAAAGTTAAGTCTCTGTTAAACTGCCTCCTTGTCATACTTACCTTTAACTTATAACATTAGAGAATTAATTAAGTGAAGTCAATATAAGCTGAAAACCTTAATGTCAATCCCTGAATAATTCTTTATTTTACAGTCATGAATGTATGCTTGATTAGAAATGTAGTCTAATAAAACTTCTTGAGCCGGCAAACAAAATACATCAAGCAGAAAACACTGATTTACTCGCAGCCATTAAGTTTGTATATTGCGCATATGATTGCATTCAAGTTCAGTGAAGTTCAATGAACTTTTGAGAATTAGCTATACAATCTTTTCCCAACCCGAAACCAGACCAAACAAAAGACAATGAATGATGAGTGAGAACTTGAAGCATTACTCTGTTGAGGAAACCGTAGGACAACATGAACACAGTGACGAGACTGAACTTCAATGCTGTGAGCGGAGAAACGGCTGCACGCTTTAGAGACTGTAACAGCAAACTCATGCTAGCTCTCGCAGCCCTGGACTGATGAGTGTTTTCTGGACAAAACTGAACTAAAAACACTGTTAGACCTGACAAGTACAGAGCTCTGATAGCGAATACACTGCCTTACCCATCACCCCCAATTTTGGCAAGTGCTGCATACATGAAATGCCCAAAATAAAAAGGTTACTGCTCATAAGTAATTCTGAATAGAAACATAACACACATACATTTAGAAAGCCACCACTTGAGAGTTTATAGTTCAAGACTCAAATTAACCAGACTATTATTAATATTGAGATATATAAGCTCAAACATATTTTGAACTAAAATAATCTGGGATCACCAGTGATCCCTGACAGGTAAGGGGTTAAAGCCACACTATGTAATTTTTCACCACTAGAAGCCGTTTATTCAAAACAAAGTTGTAGCTTGATGACGCCTTGATTTCGTGGAATCGTGGGAGTTGTTGTCTTCATCTCTCCAGCCGGTGGAGAATACAACAGGACTCGGGCAGAAATCATATTCATGGATGACCAGTAATATATTGAAGATTTATTAACGTTACGAAAGCCGTTGGAGCGTAACGAGCCGCTGGAGCGATTGCTAATGAGAGATGAGCGTGACACACACTTTGAGAGCAGTGGAGCTTTTATTATCCCGCAGACACTTCTGCTTCTTCTGGTCATGTGTGTGTGGGGAAACGCAGCGCTGTTTTATTATATTAGATACATCTGAGTGTGATGAAAGTTGTTATAATGCTACTCTGTGCGTTCGCTCAGCGGCTACCTTATATGAGCCGCTTGTTACACAATGCAGTGAGCCAGATCGATATTAGGTATGGTAAAAATGGTACTCGCGGTAAATCAAGAAATGAGATTTAAACAAAAAAACAAAAAATATTACATAGTGTGCCTTTAATACCACTTGATAAAACTCGCTTTTGAGAAAGACTTGAGAAAGGAATGCACAAATGAGCGGAAAGTAAATGTACTGCTGAGGTTCAATTCAGTGAAATGCAGACGCCTCCAGCTCTACTGACTGTAAGTTTTACTATTCTTCATTAAATATGGATATATCTGTATGCACCGCTGTGGTTCTTTTCTGTGTCTGTAGTGGATTTCTTAAATGTTGTTGTGCTCTGTACAGCAATTGTTTCCAGGATTACATGTTGGAGGATTTTCTCGAATAAACAGCGTATATAAATAACTTTGTCACCTGCAGAGTCTGGATTTTTCTGTCGGTTTGCGTTTGCTCACTCTTATAATTTGAATTCCTCCTCTATCAGTACTGGCCTGTAACAGCGAATGTTGATCCTCTCTGATTAAATTAACCAGTCATTTATTACATGGTACCAGAACAGAAACAACTGAAGTCATAAAAACACATTTAAACTCACCATCCAGACGCCAGAAACACAAGCAGAGCAAAACAGGGAGAAACATCTTCATCGGTTTCAGTCCACAAATATGAAAAGACAAACTCTTCAAAACTGGTTCAGTGATAAAATGACAGATGCACTGATGTGAAGCTGCTCTGTAGTAAAGTGAAGTGAAACTCTACAATCACTTAAAATAACTGCCTATTTATTCAGTGTTAATGCATGTGACCATCTAACTATTTATGCTAATTAATTCACACTTTGATCATTCACACTTTGAGCTCCAGAAGGCCTCAACTTCATGTCAATGACATCATTTTCAACTGAAATAAACGGACACATAACGTCAAACATCTTAAAGCAACAGTTTGATCTTGTCATGAGATCCTGTGAGTGTTTGGCTCTGCTCTCTCCTGTAACTCTCTTCAGGACGTTTGTTGTTCATTTCTGATCAAATGTCTCGATTGTTTCTCCTCTCAGACTGATTTCAGAGTTTCTCTAATGGTTTTATGGAGCAGGAACAGATCGCCTGCTATAACTGTGTGTATGAAAGTGTCTTCTGATATCTTCATATGATTAATATTCAACAGCTATGGATAATGACCCTGATGTGATGCTCTAAATGCTCACTTTGTTCAGAGTGAACACGCATTAGTGAGACGCTCACACAAAAACACTGAAACTCTTCAACAATTTCTCACACGGCTCAGACAAGCTGCTAAAGACTGTGACGTCAGAGCTGACAAAGATAATCAGTTACGAGATGCTTTTTTGAGCAAATGTTTGGATATGAGACGGGCAAATAAAGTTTGGGCCAGTGCCCAAATCCAAGAGAGTGTGTCGTCGGCCAGCGATCAAAATCAAAATGAAGTCACATCAGCACTCGCAGGTATCGAAGGAGTGGAGAATATCTCTGATGATATTATTATACTTGCTCCAAACCAAGACACACTTGATCAGAGACTACATGCAGTCTAGCGGAGAAAATACCAGGTTTGTGTAGAAATTCTTTAGTGAGAAAGCAAAAGAGCAAAACCAATCAGACAGACGTAGTCGAGACAGTGACAGAAGATACTGGCCGTTTCTCAATATGCGTTCTTGTCTGTACTTGTGTTCTTGTGGACTTGTGAAACGTCATCAGTCGCTGCCCAAGTACTGTTCCAATTCAAATGGCGCTTTTCCACTGCATGGTACGGTACAGCTCGGTTCGGTACGGCACGCTTTGGCGCTTTTCCATTGCATGGTACGGTACGGCTCGGTTCGGTACGGCTCACTTATGGCGCATTTCCACTGCATGGTACGGTACGGTACGGCTCGCTTCGGCTTGCTTTAAATGGTACCACCTCTGTTGAGGTTCCAAGCGTACCGTACCGATACTAAAATGTGACGTGAAAACACTGAAGATCACTGATTGGTCAGACAGAATCATCTCTAACAGCGTCATTGTATTTACAACACGAGACACTAAACCCGCTAGATTTAAATAGCCAGTAGACAACGGCCAACGCTGTAGCACCTGTTTTAAAAGTATTTGCTTCAAAAATAGAGTATAAATTTCATAAAAAGAAATGGCTGAATCGTGCGGTCAGTGGACGAGGTGCAGACGTTCCTCTCGTTGGTTGCCGAGGAGTGGATGGGGAAACACGGAATAAAAAATTTGCATTTAATATGATGATGTCATGGTAGTAGAGACGGCAACTATAACGATCATTCCCACCCACTTTGAAGCGGTACTAACTGCAGTGGAAAAGCAAACGAGCTAAAGCGAACCGTGCCGTGCCGTACCGAGTCGAGTCGTACCACGCAGTGGAAAAGCGAAGCGAGCCAAACCGTTCCGTGCCGAGTCGAACCGTACCGAGCCGAACCGAGCCGTACCATGCAGTGGAAAAGCGCTATTATAATTTAAAAATATTGCTGTAATTGTGTCACGAAATGTAGTTTTAAGAGTATTTCAGGCGAGAATGTAGTTGTTTAAAGCTCAAATCTTTGGTTTATTTATAAAGATAGCGCCTATATGAAAATTTGATCTGACGTTTTCGGAGTTGTGAGAACCAGGCAATCGGACGCTCGGTGCTCATGTACTATACCCCGCCGAGAACAGCCTTTCCTCGGCTAGTGCTGCTGACGTTTGCCGCTGGCTCGGATGTCTCTAGTCTAGTGGTTTAACATGAGATATAAATCGTCTTGTGTATATCTAATGGGCGATTTATTTATTTATTTATTTTATTTGTCTCATTAATCTATAATTTGTTCCCTGGCAAAACGTTTTAGCTGAGGGCAAAATTAAGTTTCATAGCTTTATTTAGTCATATAAAATATTTTATTATAGCCTACATGTTGCCTACATTCTCTTCACTGTATGTAAATATATAAGAAAATAAAATGACACAACCCTGTCTCTTTTTGCTAAATATTAGTTTTAATGATCAATATTATAATGTTTTTTATATATCATATTTTTTTTTAAATGAAAACAAAAAGAGTCAGGGTTGTGTTTTATATTTCGTGTTGTTATAAATATATGCATTGAAGATAATCAATTGCGTTGCCACATTTGTGTGGCCATTATGTTTAGGATTTTTTTTTAAAAGGCAGAGTGGTGGTTTAAAACATATTTTGTTTTATTTGTAGCCTAGATATACTATACATAAAGAGAACCGGAGTCGCCAGAGCGAGCTGAGTGACGCTATCAAGTACGCCGCTGTTCAATTTGCAGAATTATCGGACTTACGTCCTCCCGTCCTCGGGAGTTCGTTCTCCTGAGTCGAACTTGTCAAGTCCGAACTACCAAGGACTCAAGTCCGAAGTTTGCGTACTTGTACGGTGTACATTTTAGGACATCCTCAGACCTCAGACATAGGAAGACAAGGTATCATGCCTCACACTAAAAGGCTTCAGTCATCGGACAAAACGGCATCGCGCCTCAGACTGAAAAGCTTCAGGTCTCAGGAAAAACAATGTCAGGTGTCAGGTCTTGTACAATTAGGCATAAGACAAAACAGCCTCAGACTAAAAGGCATCAGCCATAAAGGCATCGGGCGAAACGGACTCAGATGGAGTTTGGAGGTTCGCATTGCCCCACCCCATGTTACGTCACATGTACGCGGCTCATAGCTCGAAAGAACGCTTTAACTCCACGAGTTTGCCAACATACAAGCTAGCTAGTTTAAATATGGCATCTAAGTTTTTAAATGTACAAATAAAACTTACGAAATGCATGTTCTCTTCTGTAAACAACGTAATTTGTGTAACATTTCATTAAAGCATATGCTTTAATGAAATGTTTCACTGAAGCCTATACAGAAGAGAACATGCATTTCGCGAGTGCATGTTTTAACATTTAATTAAAGCATATATATATATATATATATATATATATATATATATACACTACCGTTCAAAAGTTTGGGGTTAGTAAGATTTTTAATGTTTTTAAAAGAAGTATCTTCTGCTCACCAAGGCTGCATTTATTTGATTAAAAATACAAACAAAAAAACAGTCATATTGTGAAATATTATTCCAATGTAAATCATCTGTTTTCTATGTGAATATACAGTAAACTGTCATTTATTCCTGTGATCAAAGCTGAATTTTCAGCATTATTACTCCAGTCTTCACATGATCCTTCAGAAATCACTCTGATATGATTATTTGATGCTCAAGAAACATTTATGATTATTATCAGTGTTGAAAATAGCTATTTACATTTTTATTTTTAATGATGCAATGATGAATTGAAAGTTCGAAAGAACAGCATTTATCTGAAATCTAAAGCTTTTGTAACATTAAACACTACCGTTCAAAAGTTTGGGGTCAGGAAGAATTTTAATTTTATTTTTGGGGGAAAGAAATAAAATAAATTAATACTTTTATTCATCAAGGATGAGTTAAACTGATCAAAAGTGACAGTAAAGACATTTATAATGTTAGAAAATATTCTATTTTAAATAAATGCTGTTCTTTTGAACTTTCTATTCATCAAAGAATTTTGAAAAAAAAATTGTACACAACTGTTTTCAACATTGATAATAATAATAAATGTTTCTTGAGCATCAAATCATCATATTAGAGTGATTTCTGAAGGATCATGTGACACTGAAGACTGGAGTAATGATGCTGAACAATCAGCTTTGATCACAGGAATACATTACAGTTTAAAATATATTAAAATAGAAAACAGTCATAAATTGTCATAATATTACACAATATTACTGTTTTTTTATTATTGTTTTTTTTTATCAAATAAATGCAGCCTTGGTGAGCAGAAGATACTTCTTTTAAAAACATTAAAAAATCTTACTGACCCCAAACTTTTGAACGGTAGTGTGTATGTATATGTATATGTATATGTACAGTATATATATATATATATATATATATACTTTAATTAAATGTTACACTAATTATGTTGTATACAGAAGAGAACATGCATTTCGCGAGTGTGTGTATACATATATATATATATATATATATATTTAAATATTACACTAATTGCGTTGTATACATAGGGAACATGCATTTCGCGAGTGCATGTTTTAACATGTAATTAAAGCATATATATATATATATATATATACAGTGGTTAAATTGGGCCGGGGCTCTCCGGGGCTCAGCCCCGGCACATAAGCCTGCTCGTTTGCAGTCAGTTGCCTATAGGAAATTATGTCACATAAAATGTGATGAAAGTGATGCTTTTGAAAACATATTTCTGATTATAAATGAAAGATTTTGAAATGGCATGTCTATTTTGTCTCTAGTCAGGGGGCCAAAACTGATATTAAACTTTGTTGGACACTTTTTGGTACAAGTATACAACCTATCCAGTATTAATATTTAACCCCTCAACATGTGTTCTAGCCAGGTTGTCAGCTTAGAAAATGTTTTTTTGTCCATTTTAACACTATATTCTTAAAAGTGGTAAAAGCGGATTTTTTCCCCAAAGTGCTTCCATTTTCTTCCATGTTACCTATTGTAATTTTGGGCAAATGTGCAATATAATCCAACTTATGTGCAAGCATGATCATTAAAAAATAATAATCAATAAATACCACAAGAGTATCACACCACAAGGGGCACTGTTGTGTCAGCACAGCTGTGATTTGGCAGCAGATTGAGGCAGCAGATCCAGAGAAGATGATCACAGCAGGCGTCAACAGTACAGTCTGAACAAAACTTTATAAAGGAGTGAATCACACAATCACACAATCACACAACAGATTAACTTGATCTATTTGTCTACACAAACATTTACCTCAAGATTCTACCATTCTACCATCAAATGTTGCCAGAAACAGGTAAGCTAAACTGTTTTCCAACTAGCTATATACTTACCAGACATACACTCACCTAAAGGATTATTAGAAACACCATACTAATACTGTGTTTGACCCCCTTTCGCCTTCAGAACTGCCTTAATTCTACGTGGCATTGATTCAACAAGGTGCTGAAAGCATTCTTTAGAAATGTTGGCCCATATTGATAGGATAGCATCTTGCAGTTGATGGAGATTTGTGGGATGCACATCCAGGGCACGAAGCTCCCATTCCACCACATCCCAAATATGCTCTATTGGGTTGAGATCTGGTGACTGTGGGGGCCATTTTAGTACAGTGAACTCATTGTCATGTTCAAGAAACCAATTTGAAATGATTCGAGCTTTGTGACATGGTGCATTATCCTGCTGGAAGTAGCCATCAGAGGATGGGTACATGGTGGTCATAAAGGGATGGACATGGTCAGAAACAATGCTCAGGTAGGCCATGGCATTTAAACAATGCCCAATTGGCACTAAGGGGCCTAAAGTGTGCCAAGAAAAACATCCCCCACACCATTACACCACTACCAGGCTGCAGGCTGCACAGTGGTAACAAGGCATGATGGATCCATGTTCTCATTCTGTTTACGCCAAATTCTGACTCTACCATCTGAATGTCTCAACAGAAATCGAGACTCATCAGACCAGGCAACATTTTTCCAGTCTTCAACTGTCCAATTTTGGTGAGCTTGTGCAAATTGTAGCCTCTATTTCCTATTTGTATTGGAGATGAGTGGTACCCGGTGGGGACTTCTGCTGTTGTAGCCCATCCGCCTCAAGGTTGTGTGTGTTGTGGCTTCAAAAATGCTTTGCTGCATACCTCGGTTGTAACGAGTTGTTATTTCAGTCAAAGTTGCTCTTCTATCAGCTTGAATCAGTCGGCCCATTCTCCTCTGACCTCTAGCATCAACAAGGCATTTTCGCCCACAGGACTGCCGCATACTGGATGTTTTTCCCTTTTCACACCATTCTTTTTAAACCCTAGAAATGGTTGTGCGTGAAAATCCCAGTAACTGAGCAGATTGTGAAATACTCAGACCGGCCCGTCTGGCACCAACAACCATACCACACTCAAAATTGCTTTAAATCACCTTTCTTTCCCATTCTGACATTCAGTTTGGAGTTCAGGAGATTGTCTTGACCAGGACCACACCCCTAAATGCATTGAAGCAACTGCCATGTGATTGGTTGATTAGATAATTGCATTAATGAGAAATTGAACAGGTGTTCCTAATAATCCTTTAGGTGAATGTATAGCTAGGCTAATTTACTTTCATAATTACTAGCTTACTTACTAATAGGTAAATTAAGTTTTGTGCAGATGTGTAATGGAAATATTATGGTTTTAATTGATTTGCTGCACAGCAGCCTTTTTTACAGTCTGCTATAGCTAAAAGTGTTACTAAGTTTGTTAAATAGCAAAGCCCTCAGCTTATGTCAGAGGACATTGTAGTGATCCACTCAGAAACCAATCAGACTAGTGCAGTGAAAAATTTATTTTCCTTCAGATGAGATAACATGGATCCAGAGGGAGCTGTAAGCCTAGCGTCCAAAGAAAAACAAATAGGAAGAGATGTTGATTGGGGAAAATGTTTCATTTGTCAAGACAAATATGGAAAATACAGCCAAGATAAAGCGCTTTGATTGAAGTGATTTTTCAGGAAATGGTGTCTTTGTGCTCTTTCTGGAGATTATTGTAGTATAATATTGTGCAATATGTTTGCAATATAATAGGCACACACCATTATTTGCATTGCGCTTAGCTTGACCTTGCTTATTCAATCCATTCAGTCTCAAAGGGATGAGACTGACAACCTGAGAGCCAACCTCTGCCAACCTGAGAGCCACTGCTTTGATGGGGAAAAACATACATTTGCCATACGACCATTACATAGTTATTACTACTAACTAGTTACTAACCCCTAACCCTAAAGAAGTAAAAGAGCAGTTTTGTTTGGATGGAATTAATAACTATAGTGATATGTGAATTAAATATAATTTGTGTTACAACCTGGTACACTAATTAAGTCAAATAGCACCATAGACCATCATCTACAGTTCTAAATTTCCGCCTTGACATTAAAGTATTATAACTTGTGCAGCATTGCACTGTCTCTCCCTACAAGCTTTAAACTTGGCTTGACTCATTCCCATAGATATGGGTACTGATTGATAGAGGTTTTGGGATACTAGGTTATGTTTCCAAGCTGATATTCACTTTGAAAACTGGTTCTCTTTAGGCGGAGATTGTTTTTTTCATGTTCTAGTTCTGTTGTCTCTTACACTGTACAATAAATGTTCATTTTGACACTTCAGCAGACATCCCATGAGTGTTGGCTTTCATTTGATACCATTTTTTATGAAAATGGTCCTTGTGGTTGTGGAGATATTCAACATTTACTGTTGGCATGTCGTGTTGAGCAGGAAACCAAAAAATTGGCCTGAAATTGCTTGTACAAGTCACAAAAAAAAAAAAAATTCAGCTTGACAACCACCCTAATATCTTACCTATGGGTGTCTTCTAACTAAAAAAATAGGGTGACAGCTTGTACTAAAACATGTCTGCAAAAGTCTTAACCAGGGTGGGAATTATACCGCGGCCACGCGGCCATGGCCGCCGTTGCCCTACACTTTGGCCTTCATGCCCCGTGAAAAAAAAATCATCATACGGCCACAGTGGCCTGTGTGCCCTGGCCCTGTCCAAGTTCCACCCAAGTAGTCTCTGAACTTCAATTAGTTTGTGGATTCGCGCAGGTGCAGTGTCATAATCACATCGATGATCTCACGCATCAAAACAGCAATGCAAGAAGCATGTGATGTCAGCACCAACAGGTGAACGACACTCTGTTGTCGAAACTGGGGCATAGATGTATACACTAGATTTCGCCTTGGCTACGGCATTCGTTCATGAACTGCCGTAGCCAAGGCGAAATCTATATGTCTATCTATGCACCAGTCTGCGCACACGTCACACAGCAGGAAGCGCGGGCGCCCTCAGATCACTTGGACGTCGCTGTGTTACAAGAGGTAAAAACGATATAAATACTGTTCGTTTTCTCACACAAACCGCTCGTTTCGTGTCTTAGGCCATCGATGTGTACTTACGATGGGGAATTGTTTAATTTGGACGATGGGGAATTGTTTTAATTTGGACTCTGTGGATGGCTGCTCTTTGAGACCGTGACCATACACCTGCATTATATGATTGACAGACAAGAACGGTTTGACCTAAAAATATCAAATTCTATTTGCTAGTAGATAAGTGCCCTTTTCAGAAAAGGGCCCTATGCAAGGTTCCAGAGGTAACGGTAACGGCGTCGGCGCACTGAAGCGTTTTTTTTTTTTTTTTAATAGTTCAGTTACTATAAGATTTAATGTTATTACCTTGACAAACTATAACTTACATCATTAAAAAGATATAAGACTCACGTTTCAGTATTTGACCACTATTGTATTCTGAGAAATTTATATTGACAGTTATGTCTTAATTTGTGTCAGGAGTTATGAAATGCAAAAATGAGTCGATACCTTTAATATGAATTATGAGCGTCAGACGCTCCCATTCATAAAAAACTCCTGTGCAGTCGTCATGAAAGCGATTCACAAAACAACGTCCCTCACGGCTTTTAGCTCAAAAGTGTGCAGATTTGGAGAAATATTGATATATTCTCAGTTTACATCAGATTTCTATTGACAGGAATAATATTTTATTGAATTTATAGCCAAATGCGTCGATGTAATCATTATGAGCGCTGTATACTGATGTGCTGTGTTTTCAATTCATACCAGCAGCCTGAGGGCGCTCTACTGAACATTATAGTCCATATTTGAAACACATGAAGAAGAGCGTTCGACAATGCAGGAAATTATTAATTTATTGGCATTTGTGTTGTTTCTGAATGCTTTTATTGGCATTTGTGTTGTTTCTGAATGCTTTTATTGGCATTTGTGTTGTTTCTATTGTTGTGTGAGGGTGCATACCTTCTGGATGTAATGGTGCTCTCTCTCTCATTAAAAAAACGTTTGTTTTTTTATTAAAAAAGTCATAATCCATGTCTTATTCCAAATTAGGATGTTATGGTATCAATCTGAATGGGAAAACCATCGAATTGTACGATGGCCTTTGTGCCCTGTCATATGGCCTTGGTGCCCCTAAAAAAAAAGAAAAGGTGGAGGCCAAATGGCCTTGCCCCTAAAATTACATAATTCCCACCCTGGTCTTAACTGAAGCCCTTTTCAGAATTGGTCAACCGAGTACTCGGCGGAGCTGAGATGAGAACAACCGGAACACGGCCGTACTCTTGTTCAGCTGCTTAATCTCTTTGTCAGTCGACCATGATCGCGCACCGCTTGCGCATGCCATGCGCATCTAGGTAGGCTACTACTCAGAACTCCGACATGGATAAATGTACGCAGCAATAATGAATGTTCCTGGGAGATCCGTAGTTGCGCGGGATGTGGAAGCGCGCAAAAGTTCCAGAACCTTCTACTGCCTTAAAAAAAATAATAAACGAGCTGCTGGCCGCCGCTGCAGCAACAGATCAGTTTTGTCAAGTTCAGCACAACGTTGGTTGTACAAAAAGTGCCCTGGCCTTGAATGACAAGGTAAGGAAAAAATGTTTGGCACATTGTATGGGTCACTATATCATAACAAGGTAATACAATGTGTAATCAAGCATTTTATATTTTAAATGAGGGAAATAGGCTACACATGCCGGGGACCTGACACAAAAAATCTTTAACTTTTAGGTGGCAAAATATTTTTTTGTAATTCTGTGAATTACACTGCAAACCAAAGTAATACTACTACCCACCGGATGAAGAAGGGTTGGCTCTCCACAGAACATAACATAGGCTATTCATTTTATTTAATTTTTCATGTTCGCATTTATGAGGAAAAAACAATGTTACGGATTGGACCGCTCTGAAAGTGGCACTAAAGACTGTTTAAAACTTTCACTGAGACCTCAAACAGAAAGCACAAAGCCTTTCTTTAAAATTAATTTCGTTTTGTATTAATTGTATCTTAATTTTAATCAATGTTTCATCAACCAATTGCCTGGATTTAATAAATAAGACGTAAATATAGTATATAGACAATAGATAATCACGACACGGACGCGCCGGCGAGTGAACTGGACTCTCGTCTCATAAATGAACCGAAACTCAGCGTATAAGGGAGCCTACTTGCCTGACAGACCTGATAAATATATCTATAGAAAGCTTGGAAGGTCTTCTTTTAAACAGAACAATTCAAAACGAAAGAAAACAGACCGCTGCTTGTGTAGCCTAATCCGTATGAAATGTGCATTTCTCTCTGGCGAGTTCACTACTGCGAAGATTGCGAGGATAGCATCGTCAACTTCATCTATGCAGGGCACTGACACAGAAAACACTTGTTTATTAATAAACAATTAAAATGTCTCCTTGCTATATTTTACATATTCATAATCATTACTTTTGATGGTTCTTTGTGACAGCTTTTAGGTGCTTTATTGGCAGCGCCACCCTTACATGAATGCGTCACCACCGCATCAGCACCGAAAACAGGAAATTTTTTTCAATCCCTGTTTTGGCAGGGGGAAAACTGATCAGAAAATGTAACGAAACATTGTAGAAATGTAGTGGAGTAGAAAGTATAATAATTGCTGCAAAATGTAACGAAGTAAAAGTCAAAAGTATGCACTATTGATTCTACTTAAGTAAAGCCTACAGAAACTAAGTATTTGTACTTCGTTACATTCCACCACTGCTGATTAACAGTAATGTAAATGCTAAATGTCCTAATACCTGTTGATACTACAACAATGCAAATATGCTCTTAACCTTGCAGTTTTTCACATATCATGTAAGACTCAATTTCTCCATTTCTTTGCACAAAACTCTCCAGAAAATGCCATTTAATAGTTTATTTTTCACAAAAAAAATCCCGGAGCCTGCAGCTACAGTCCCGCATAGATATCATATAAAGGCTAGATGTCTCGTCCGCGCTGCTGGCCAATGGAGGTCGGCGTCCGCACACGGCGGCCATCTTACCACAGGGTGCTCGCTCACTCGTAACATGGTGCATGTACTTTTAAATAACCATAACTTGCTCAATTTTCTACCGATTTTCAAACGGTTTGGTTTGTTATAAACGTCAGAGATGTAGCTATGACACTGCACACATATGAATAATTATAACAATGGACTTCCATATGAAAGAATTATAGCCACGTTAATGACGTTTGTAAGAAACCAAACCGTTTGTAAATCCGTCAAGATTTCAGCGAGATAAGAGGATTTATGTGCGTGCTGATCACTCACCTTAATTCACAGAGCCCTGTGGTAAGATGGCCGCCGGTAATGCCGGAAGTGACTCCGCCTTAAGACATCTAGCCTTTATATGATATCTATGCAGTCCCGCACCCAGTGTCCCGCATTCTCAGACCCCTCGTTTTTCGAGACAGCGCCTCCTGCTGTTCAGAATATCGTATAACACCCTTATCCAAATGCCATTGAAAACAATAGGATGCAATATTACGGTCTCGTTTTATTTAAAGTTATCCAAATAAATATTGGCGTTCCCTGCTTAATGCATGTGCCAAAAAAACTCATTGTGTTCTCTGACTAACAAATTACCCAGTAGTAGCCTATTTTTGAGGGTGTAATTGAAAGAATATTACTGATGGAAGGGATACAGTTACTATGGAAGCTTGTTTCCGCCACTGAATAATAAATAACAATAATATCGCAATTCTGAAAAATAAAGTCGCAATTGCAGATTGAACTATCTTCTGAAAAATATTATGTGATATTATATTGCTACAATGTTTTTTTTTAATTCAAATTCCAATTTTTCTTTCAGTTCAACCTATACCATGCTAACATTACAAAACCTGTTTTTTGATATTTTGAATGTGAAGCAAAACTCAAATAAGAATAGACAAAACACCAATAATAAACAATTCTGTACTTTATTTAACGATCACCTAAACATCATCTTGCTGTAAACAAGACAAAGCAAAGAAAAAAGGAAAGAATTGTGTTAGTGACTTTACTTTTCGTCTTCAATTGCATTAAAAAAACTCTTCATTTATAAGTCGCTTTGAATAAAAGCGTCTGCTAAATGAATAAATGTAAAATGTAATGTAAGTGCATAAGGTAAAATAATTTCTGGTAGGCGAATGTTCCTTCTTTTTTCATTCTTTTTGCAATCGCTCTGTCAAATTCCTCGACTTCACTAAAATAAAAGATAAATGCCATTGTCAAAAATATTATGTAATAATAAATAATATTTTTTTTTGCAAATGCAAATTACAAGCATAGGGTGATAAGTAGGGCCACGGAGGAAATGGCTGGCAACAACTTCATATCAGTTAAATTAATATTGATTTATTTTAATACTTACGTTTTATAAGAACTAATTTAAGTAGCCTACTTTTTTTTTGTACTGATACATCTTCTGATGCACCAGGGCACATCATCAGTGATGTATCCTGAGGTCATCGGGTGTTTCGGGTCTCTCAAACATCAGACACCCTCACTCAGGCGACCCAGCTGAGGTTGATCAAGCCTCAGCTTGTGCCCTGGCAGCTCAACCACGGTTCCGCTCTCTTAATCCAGAGCCACCTAGAGGCTTTCTCCGCTGCCTCTGTGCTGTTACAGATGGCTCTTCTCCTCCTTTCGCCTGTGATGCCGAGTGCAGTATATGCCCTGCAGAGGGACTGTCCAGCAAAGCCTCTGCACCCTACCTCTACAGGCAAGCACCTTGCCTTCCAGCCTTGCCTTACATAAATTATATAAAGTAAAATAATTACTCCGGCATTAATTAATTCAATTTATAGTTTTAGGAAAAAAGGTCCGGTAATTAAAAAAAGGTCAAACGGTAAATCTGATTAAATAATTAATGATGACATTCTTTGATATTAACACACTTAATGTATTTAATTGGTCTACTTTAATGTCAACTAATTTTAATCAGATTTTTACAATGGCTTGTCTACAAAAAGTCCAAGGTTAAAGGCTAACGTTAGCTATCAAAATATTTTCGGGGAAAAAAGGCGAAAAAACACACATTAACGGCTCAAATTTTGTTACAAACTATCTTTACAAATATTAAATGGACTATTCATATGTTGGTGTATCGATGAGCTATAAAGTAGTTTGATTAAAAAAGAAATCGAATGATGATTCGCTAAATAAAATTGACGATAGCCTACTCACGTTTCGGCTTAAGTTATTCACATGTTTATCCGATCCAATTTAATAGGAGGCGCTGTTTTGAAAAACGAGGGGTCTGAGAATGCGGGACTCTGGGTGCGGGACTGTAGCTGCAGGCTCCGAGGCTGTTTCGCCCCCGATGCCTTTATGACTGATGCCGTTTCGTCCGATGCCTTTTAGTCTGAAACTGTTTTGTCCGATGCCTTTTAGTCTGAGTCCGTTTTGTCTGAGGCTGTTTTGTCTGATGCAAATTGTACGAGACCTGACACCTGACATTGTTTTTCCTGAGACCTGAAGCTTTTCAGTCTGAGGCGCGATGCCGTTTTGTCCGATGACTGAAGCCTTTTAGTCTGAGGCATGATGCCTTGTCTTCCTATGTCTGCGGTCTGACCTTCTAGTCCTGTGTGAATCTACATGTCGGAGTTTAGAAAGTGTTTAAACAGCGTAATGAAATGTATTTTTACCAGTATATTTATGTCCGCAATTAAGCTAAATATCATGCTATCAAAGCATTACTCCGACCAAAATTGTGTTTTTTTATCCATTTAAAAAGTATAAAAGAGAAAATTACAGCGTTACAGACATGAACCGGTGTGGTGAATAATCCGGTCACTTTGGTGTGATGAGTCCGGGTTTAGGACCCAAACAATCCGATTGGTTCAAAGCACGTTTTATAGGTAATTGCTTTAGTGCCTGATTACACATCATACAAAATCATTTTATTATAGAAGACGTTTGTACTACGTTATAACGAGTCATTAATGTATTTTAAATTATACGTTTCATATACTAGTATTTAACCGAAGCTA
Organism: Rutilus rutilus; assembly: GCF_951802725.1. Lineage (NCBI taxonomy): Eukaryota > Metazoa > Chordata > Actinopteri > Cypriniformes > Leuciscidae > Rutilus > Rutilus rutilus. The sequence goes on along the minus strand of NC_140222.1, from coordinate 6,855,529 downwards.
TAGATTGTGAAATTAAACATTTCTCGTTGTTAGTGTGTTTTTTAGTTAGCTTAGATCATCGGATAACGTTAGCTGTATGCTATGCTATTATCTAAGCTAACTCAAAAACACAAATGTTTAATTTCACAATCTATAGCTTCGGTTAAATACTAGTATATGAAACGTATAATTTAAAATACATTAAATACATTAATGACTCGTTATAACGTAGTACAAACGTCTTCTATAATAAAATGATTTTGTATGATTTTTAACCAGGCACTAAAGTGATTACCCATAGGCTAAAACGTGCTTTGAACCAATTGGATTGCTTGGGTCCTAAGCCCAGACTCATCACACCAAAGTGACCGGATTATTCACCACACCGGATTGTATCGTTGTAGGAGAAAGGAAAGTGTTGTTTTATGATTACAGCAAAATCCCACAGACCTGACGCTGATGTCGTTCGTCGTAGCGTGCGATATGAAACATAACTTTTCACACATAAACCTGAGAGTTAGCGCTCGCATCACGAAGGAATAAAAGGCTTGTCATCATTCAGTGTCATTATCTATCCAAATTAGTGAATTACTGACATTGCTGTTCCCTTGCACTAGTCCTGTTTGATTATTTAGTCCCAGATTAGACCTAGTGGTGCATTCCATGTTTAGTCCTGGTTTGGAAAAGTCTTCCAGGTTTTGTCCTTGTCTGGAACTGTCTAAATTCTAGTGTAGTCATCAACCTGGCACTTTATAGATGCATTGTTTCAAGGACTAGTTGCAATCCAGATCTTCAAAGCCTGATTCATTTAATCGTTTTTTTTTTTGGTCTGTATAACAAATGTGACGTCTCACATCTGCTCTAGAAGCTACTTGGGTGCTTACAGAGGCTCACTCTCAGTTAGTACTTTTTTACAGGACAAAGAATTATAATAACTTTATAGCTAAATAAGAAGCCAGGTGCCAACTCCTGTGGCTCCCAAGATGATGTTTTTTTTAATTATTATCATTATTTATTTTTTTACAAAAGTTAAAATTTTATCTGAGTTAGAAAACCCCCTACTTATAATATGGACAATGTTACTATTTCTATCTAATTTTGGGAGGCTCAGCCTGCATCTAAACGGAGAAATTGCCTTGCGATCAAGCAAAACTTGCGTACCCCCGCTATAAACATTCGCCACCCCAGAAATTATCCCTGACCCTGCTTGCCACCCCGTGATTTTTTTTCTAGATCCACCCCTGCCCTATCCCTATCCCTACCCATAACTTTCCCTAAAATCAGAGGGAAATGGCAGGTGAATAACACTGATGTTGAAGCACTGGGTCTAAGCCTAAACTTGACATAAACTGTAAACTTGTTCCTCAAATCTGATTGGTTGATTAGAAAGTTGTTCCAGGATCATGTGGTACTTGGTGAAATCACTTTCATTTGTCTCCATCTGAATGATTTTTGAAGGCAGCATAGATGTATCCTTCTCTGCCTTTAATCAGTGTTGGGCAAGTTACTTTTAAAAAGTAATTAGTTACAGTTACTAGTTACTTCTTCCAAAAAGTAACTAAATTAGTTACTCAGTTACAAATTTTAAAAGTAACTAGTTACTTAAGAAAGTAACTATTGCGTTACTTTCAAGTAAAATTAAATTTTAAATGCTCAAATGTGACCCCACCTCTACCCCTCTTTAACGGAACTTAAAATACATGTTCAATTATTTATGATAAATCTGAATATTATAATGAAATAGACACTTAATACAATACATTATTAACAGAAACATGAAACATTGTACACACATCAAAAAAAAAAATGTTGCTGCGGGACAAAGTGAGACTAGCCTCCAATCAAATGTCATGTAGGCCTATGTAGATATTATGTTTATATAGTGGATCAATGCAAATAACACAATAGATGTTTTGGAACTTTTGGTAGGCTATTTATTGCCCCTCAACAGGCCACAACAGGGCAAAATTAAATTAAGCTTGTTAAGCAATATACCAAAAAGAAATAACAAATATATACACTCTTTGTAGTGCAAATAAAACAAACAAAAAAGTCTATACTTCCATTTAGAGAAGGCTACTTTTGGATTATTTGGGCTCGTCGCCATACCTGTCTCTCGTTGACTGACTGGCTTGTGTTGTTCCTTGTGTGTCCTGTCCTGTCCGACTATGCGTTATGATGGGTCGTTCGCAATTCATGAGCGTTAGTGATGATGGGTCGTTCGCGAATGAGCGTTAGTGATGATGGATCGACTTTTATAGGAATTAAATAATTATGTAATAAAAATTTAAATATTATAGTCAACGTCATTTAAAGAGCCGTTTGTGAGCCAAAAGAGCCGGCTCTTTTCAGTGAGCTGAGTCAAAAGAGCCGAATGCCCATCACTTCTATGCGTGCTTTCGAACACCCGCCCAACTCTACCTCTGATTAGCTTACAATGAAATTTTACTCTACCTCAGCCAATCGTCAGCATTTATGCGCTTGTCTCGTGCTCTGCCCACTAACCAAGGAAGAGCAGTAAAAAAAAGTATTTGCCTCTCGCTCAGAGATCTATAGTTGGTCTGATGAAAAAAAAAAAAACGGCTTCATCAGTTATAGTAACGCGCCGCATTTTTTGCCAGTAACGGTAACAGCGTTATTAAGATGAGAAGAGTAATCAATTAGATTACTCGTTACTGGAAAAAGTAATGCCGTTAGTAACGGCGTTATTTATAACGCCGTTATTCCCATCACTGCCTTTAATATCCCACAATCCTGTGCTTTCCATTCTGTGACAGTTGAGCTAGAAAAATAAAGATGGCGTCTGAAAGTTGCGGCTGGTGGTTGTGTGTAAATGTACATCTTTGATCAACGATTTCCTCTTATGATTTCATTTCTTGCGAGAAATTACTGTTGTAGTCATTAAATATTTTTTTAGTTTTCAGTAAAGCTCGCTCTATTCTGTTGTAGATCATTCAACTGTTACGCTGCCTCAGAAGAGTGTCTGAAATCAGTTTTGAGACTTACCTTCGTACGCAAACGCTACCAGCTCGCCCCCATCTTCACACAGATCTTCAACAGATCACTAGAGCTGTATGAAGTTTCTTCCTGCTTCAAACGCTCCACCATCATCCCGTCCCAAAGAAACCCAAAATCACTGGACTGAATGACTACTGACCTGTTGCCTTAACATCTGTGGTCATGAAGTCATTTGAAAGACTGGTGCTGGCCCACCTGGAGGACCTCACTGGACCCTTGCTGGACAGTTTGCTTATCGAGCAAACAGGTCTGTGGATGATGCAGTCAACTTGGGACTGCATTATATCCTACAACATCTGGACAAACCAGGGACTTATGTGAGGATCCTGTATGTGGACTTCAGCTCGGCCTTCAACACCATCATACCAAACATCCTCCTGTCCAAATGAACCCAGCTCCCTGTGCCCGCCTCCATCTGTCAGTGGATCACCAGCTTCCTGACTGACAGGCAAAATCCTCATCCAGCTCCTGTATAATCAGCACTGGCGCCCCCCAGGGGTGATGTGGACTGTTCACAGCGCCATCTAGTGGCTTTCTTGAGTAACAGACACAATCACTGGATCTCATTACAGAGACTGAGTAAATAACTCCTGATAACATGTGAGTTCAGGGTGAGCCACTAGATGGAGGTGTTGCTCCTCAGACGAGACCACAGAGACAAATCACACTAGAGATTTAAAGACTTTATCGTTCCCTGTTGGAGGAAACGGATATCGGTGAGACCCGAGTATTTTGGAGAGAACTCAGTTATTAGAAAAGCTGTGATTCCTGTTAACTTTGAAGAAGTTGATGTTATACTAAAAAGTTTTTCATTTGATGGTGATAAAAATCTTTTGTTTAAATTTGATTTCATTATTATGTTTTCCCGTTTCTATATTCATAAAGTCAGATGGAATGAAAAAATGGCAAATTCTGAACAATTTAAAATTGATATTAAAATATATTTAGAAACAATATCCAAATGTAAAAACTTAAAAGCAAGAAAAACTACAGTTTGTTTAATAGGTCCAAATTCTTTGTAAAATGCCTTTTTTCTCTCTTTCTTTCTTCCTTTTCCCCCCTTGTTTACCCCTGACATGTATGGTTATATGTACTCCTGTTCCTGTATGTAAATTGTTTTGTTGTTATTAAAATGCATAAATGTAAAAACAAGTATCGTGAGATCCTTGACGTAATAATGAACAAGAAAAATATATGTGATGCTGCATGTGATCTGTAACATGAACTTTTTATATAAATAAATTACACGGTATTGTATATTTTTCTTGCAGTAAATCTGCAACTAGAAAAATGTAACAGATTTAGTTTTATGAGTTAATACAATTTTAAAACCTTTTTTTTAAATAATATTTTAGCTGTATTTGTTGTTTATACCGGAATATACTGCAAAAACGAATTGGTAATAAAAAAAAATACTAATAATGTTTTTACAGATAGGTTATAAGAAGCACCTGTTAAAAAAGTATGAATAAAGCTGTATACGGTACACTGCTGAAATATTTAACATATGCAAAAAGTTTGCATTCTTCTAAATAAATCATGAGAGACTCTTGAACCTCAGAGTGAGAAACTTTATTGATAAAGGCAAGAAAATACATATGACAAATATACAGCCGTAGTAAAGAGAAATAAAAAATAAAGTGACACTGTTAAAATCTGACACTGAAAGAGAGCACAAACTCAAATAATCATCAGTATTAATTATGAAAAAAAACACTAGAAGAACAAAAACACACTTGAAGAAACTTTAGATTTCAATACTTCCTGAAAAAGATGAACATAAAACGCCATAAATAAATAAATCTCACAGATAATTATACATGCAAAATCAGTTTGTGAGAAATGACATCAATCATGTACCTGATGTGTGAATATGTGCTTGATCTCGTTCAGCTCTTCTGGATCTGATCTCATAAACCACAATAATGACAGTAGCCACGCCCACCAGAGCAGAGAGGACCAATCGGATCACAGCTTCAGTAGCACCACAACAGTGGACAGAGTCTGAGGAATAAACACATCAAACTGAGATCAGATCAGTCAATAAACACTAATATCAGCGCTGACATCAACTAATATTTCTGAATACACAGAAATATGATCAAATCTAATCAACAATCTTATATTCGGTTCCAGTTTTTATACGGTCTGTCATCTCAAACTGTAAAGATTCAACAATTCAATATTTAAATAGTAAATAAGAATATTTGAAGGAGAAGAAAAATGATCTTTACTCACCATAGACAGAAACTCTGAATGATTTTGATGAGAATCTTCCTCCTGTAAACATCAGTAGTTTATAATCTCCATCATGTTCAGTTGTGATGTTTGTGATGATCAGAGATCCAGTTTGATTGTCCAGCTTCAGTCTGTCTCTGAATCTCCCATCAAGAACATCATCATATGCAGTGATTCTGTCGGACCTTTTATAGATTTCAGCTATTAAAGTGTTTTCGTCTCCAAACCTCCACTGAATCAGATCATAATCCTTTATTTCAGTAAGATTAGAGTTTAGAGAGACTGAATCTCCCTCCTTCACTGACACTGACTTCACTTCATCTGTCAAACACACAGAGAACAAACAGAAACAGGGTTTGCAAAGATTAATATTTTTAAATCACTTTATAATGGTTTACTAAATTTGAACAGTTTAAAATTTACATTAAAAATAAAAATAACAAAAACAAAATTGAGCTTTGAGTTGATTTCATGTTTCTTTCTTGTGAATAGTTAGGGTGTGTGTGTGTGTGTGTGTGTGTGTGTGTGTGTGTGTGTATGGTTCCATGACGTGACAAGCCGTTTGCTACCATATAAGAAACTACTTTAAGTTTTTTTTTTTGTGATCAATTTTTTATTGTTTTTTTCCATTTAGGGAAACAAAAATAAAACAAACAAGCAAATGAACAAACAGATGTGTCAAGCATCATTTTAACAGTAATAGCAAGATTAACAGAGAAATTGACATGGTAGTGTAGCATAACAAATTAATAATAAATACGTAGCAATGACAAAACTACCAAGCATATGAAATCAAATAGCCAGAGTATATGCAGGAAATACCACATATACACCCAACCCCCCACCCCCCCACCCCCCCAACCCCCCCAACCCCCCCATGTTTTCAGGTTTGGCCAAGTGCAAGTTTGCAGCCCAACGTTCCATAATGGTGATATCCATGTAATCTAGCAGCCATTTGTTTAAAGATAATAAATGAGGGGGTTTCCATCTACATGCTATCAGCCTTTTAGCCGCAGTAAGACCAGTCAAAAAAAGGCGTTTGGATTTAGCAGGTAGGTTCAAACCCGAAGAATCATTCAATAATAAGAGGGTAGGCGAGTAAGGAATCTCCTGAGACAATAATGTGGACAATTCACTACAAACATTTTTCCAGAAAGCCACAACACCTGGGCACTCCCACACCATATGAAAAAAAGTGCCCAAACTCTTTTGCAAACACAATTACAATTAGGAGAGGGCAAAGCTTTAAATCTGAACAAACTGCGGGGAGTGAAATATGACCTGTGTATAAAGTTGTAATGAATCATTCGGTGGTTAGGGTTTCTGGAAGAGAAAGACAGATTATGCCAGATCAAGTGCCAGTCCAGATTATTATTATCAGATGGCAAATCCTGCTTCCAAACTCTATCAAGAGAGAGTGGTTTATTTGGTGCCTGCAACAAGACAGCATAAAAAATAGAGACCAACCCCTTACCCCCGGTCAAAACCTTGTGAAAAGGATGTAAACCTAGTGTGCCATTCCAAGGAACCCCATAGGTGCGCATTGCTGTACGTAACTGAAGATAAAAGAAAAAGGAGGAACCGGGTAAATTAAAGATTTTCTGAACGTCTAAGAATGACCGAAGACCTTCAGCCCCAAAAATGTCAGATAGTGTAAATACACTATTATTTGCCCAACTAGAAAAGTATATATGGCGTCCTCCCAGCTGGAGACGAGAGTTAAAGAAAATAGGTGACTGGAGATACCAATTTGGAGATATTTTACAATATTTTTCAGCCGCGTTCCAAGTGGAAATTAGCTCAGTGATAATGGACCCAAATTTAACCTTAGATTGTTTAATAGAGATATTAGAGTAAATAAGATCTTGTAATCGGTGAGGCTTTACAATATTTTCCTCAATAGAACACCAAGATACACAAGATGCTGTGTCAAACCAGGTAGAAAGAGCGCGTAACACAAAGGCCCAATGATATAATTGAAAGTTTGGGAGTCCTAAACCCCCAGACTTTTTTGGCCTTTGAAGGACAGAAATTTTAATTCTGGGTCTTTTACCCGCCCAAATAAATTTAGAAAGTAGTGAATGAATTTTTTTCCAATAACCTTTGGGAGGTGCCAATGGAAGCATAGAACCAACAAAATTTATTCGGGAGAGAGTATTCATTTTAATCACTGAAATGCGGGAATGAAAAGACAAAGTTGGGGAGCTCCACTTTTGAAGACTATTTTCCACCTCGACAAGTACTTTATTGTAATTATTAGTCACTGTAGCTGATACTGTAGGGAAAATTGAGATTCCTAGATATTTAAACGTCTGAACAATTGGTATGTTCATTGTGGCTACGGTGGTAGGGGCCTGTCCAGTAGAAGAATTCAGAGGTAATAATACAGATTTTTCCCAATTGATTTTATATCCTGAAACCTGACCAAAGTCCTTAAAAATATTTAAAAGGTGTGGAAGACTATGAGAAACATTATGAAGGAAGAGAAGGATATCGTCTGCATACAAAGATATAAAATGTTTGGTATTATGTATAACAATAGGGTTATGACTAACTGACTGCCGAACTGCCTGAGCAAGAGGCTCAAGAGATAAAACAAACAACAGAGGCGAGAGAGGACAACCCTGTCGAGATCCTCTAGATATGGGAAATTGCTTAGAACAGGTGATCCCTGTTAAAACCGTTGCAGTAGGATCATTATATAAAGTTTGAATCATTGATAAAAAGTTATGTCCAAAGCCCATATGATACAAAACCTGCCACAGAAAATGCCACTCAAGACGATCAAACGCCTTCTCTGCATCAAGAGACAAAATGCCATTTGAAGAATCTACAGTGTTGGAAGCTTCTATTATGTGAAGGCGACGGACATTATCTGAGGCAAGGCGATTCTTGATGAAACCAGTCTGATCCATGTGGATTAGAGTAGACAAATGTGGTTCCAATCGAGAAGCTAAGACTTTGGCGAACAACTTAGTATCAGCATTTAAAATAGAAATAGGACGGTAACTCGAACACTCAGAAGGTTCCTTACCCTTTTTTAAAAGTAAAGAAATAATAGCAATATTTGAATTGTTAAAAAAAGAACCCTTAGTAATTGTAGAATGAATCATCTCCAGTAAAAGAGGACCGATTTGGGGCCAAAAGGCCAAATAAAACTCGGGGGGTATACCATCAAGCCCTGGAGATTTATTCTTATTCATGCTCACTAAGGCTTTGTACAACTCACTCAAAGTTATTGGAGCATCAAGTTCAAGAGCAGATTCACAGGAAAGCTTTGGAAGTTGAAGAGGGTTCAGAAAGCTTTTGCATGCCTGCTCATTATAAATAACCTCTGAGGAGTATAAATTAGAATAAAATGAGCAGAAGACATCATTAACCTCATTTGGATCAGAACACAGTTTACCTGTGGAAGATTTAGCAGACGTTATGTTAGCCAATTGTTCATTGGTTTTAAGTTTCAAAGCCAGTAGATGACTTGGTTGAGCACTGTACAAGTAATGAAGTTGCCTAGTCCTATGAATGAGAAAGTCAGATTTGTTCCTGAGTAGTTGATTAAGGTCTTTCATCAACAAGTCTCGCTCAAGAATAAGGTCAGAGGTAGCATTCAGAGACTAAGAACGCTCTAAAGTTGAAATTCTATTTTCTAAATCTACAATATGCTTCCATCTTGTTTTGTTTAGATTAGAGGCAAATCCAATTGTTTTGTCCCTTATGAACCCTTTTACAGCTGACCTGGGGCCTGTACCATGAAGGTAGCTGAACAAACTCGGGGTTACAGGATTGGTTTTGAGTTGACAAATCCAAACCGATGCGATCAGGCTTTATTGGTACCATGATGCAGCTCATCAACTTTCTCTGTCAACTCAGGCTTTGATCTTTAAGCTATGATTACTCCACGCGCGCGTGCACATAAAAGAGTGACGTCGACACTGAACAACCAATCGCGGGTAGTAGAGCGAGAGCGTTATATTTTTCCGCGGAGGAGCAAGAGATAATTATTCAGAATTACGATGAATTTAAATATGTATTTCAAGCTCGAAACAATACGGTCTCTGTGCCAAAGCAAGAGAAGACTGTTGGAGAAAGATTGCTGATTGTTAATGTGTAAGTTAAACAAATACGTTCTATATTTATGTAAAATTATGTATATGTAGCCTATGTGTAGCCTATATGTTTACTATACCCTATAGCCTATTTGTATAATATATAAAAAATGTACATGTATGTACTAAGAAAGATTAATATTCCTTGATTTTTAGATGCAACCCCAACTCCAAATGTTCTTGGCAGCAGATAAAGACAAAATATAAAAATAATATTTCAAAGTGGTGAGTATTTACCACAACCTTTTATTACTTTTGTGAACATTTGATCACAAACACTTGTTTGCAGCAAACAGAAATAAAGAGTTAAATTCAGAAAACCAGAATACACTGGCGGAGGAGTTGGCTCTGAGTAGGCAATAGGGAAGGCCGATTATGGATGGGATTACAGGTGCTGTACAATCTGACCCTGGTGCTGGCTCCTGTAAGTAAGTAACACTGGGTACGTGTGCAATACATTACTACTTTTAAGTTGTAAATATGGCTGACTGTATGTTCTGCAGTAGAGAGAAATACAGTGTCCCTGTTGAAGCCAGCACACACACACAGTCTCCCACACAGAGGTCAGTATGCAGCAGACAGAACACCAAACATAACCTGCTTTAAAACAGTTATGCTTTACTTTGGCCTATTTTTATTTATTAGGGTGGAGGAAATGATGAAGATACTCTGTCTGTGTGTTCTCAGACAGTTGCTGATGTGAATGCACTAGGCTTTTTATTATGGCAAACATTTAAATGTGTGGCATAAAAAAGGGACGGGCCCTTACACATCTCTTTTATTGTAGGATTTTTCACAACCTTCCCCAGAAACTGAGGCCTCTACCTCAATGGCCTTCAGAAGAAATGTGTAAGGATTTAAAACCCTTGACATAAATTACAGTCAGTCCTGTGTTTGTAGGAAGTCAAGGAACTTTTTGTGATTTGATGAGCCTCCAGAAAACTTGTAATGATCATGTTTGTGGTGGAATTATGTTTCAGGTGGAAACAGACTCAGTCAGGGCCCTGTACAAAATGAGACTTGAACTAGACTGCACACTAAAGGAGTCTTGAACTAGACTGCATACTAAAGGAGACTTGAACTAGACTGCACACTAAAGGAGACTTGAACTAGACTGCACACTAAAGGAGACTTAGACTGCACACTAAAGGAGTCTTGAACTAGACTGTTCACTAGGAGCTGACTGTGAGCTGAGAAAAAAAAAAAAAATGTAGATCAAACAGCTGAATAAAACTGATCTCAGTTTGTGAACTTATTTAACCAAGTAACACTTTAGTATTAATATTTATTAATGAAACTTTCTCTTGCTCTCTTTCTCCCTCTCATCCCACAAAACCAATAAAACAGTTTGAGACTTATCTGCAGTTTCAATGTGCTTTTATTAAGTGTAATATTGTATGGTGATTGCATCTACATCTGCACCAGCTGGGTGGTCAAGTGTGATCGGGTCAGTTTCATCAGGGAGAAGCTGGTTTTGTGGTGGTTCTCGCTCTGTTCTACTGGTGGCTATAATGTGCAGAATGGCACATGCATGCAGCCACTATCTCTGATACCCGCTCTGGTGACTCTTAAGGGCTGAACACAGTTGAAATGTGCCTTTAGGATGCCAAAGGTCATCTCGATCTTCACTCTGGTTTTACTGAGGGCCACATTGAAGCGGTGCTGTGGCCCTGTCTGAGGTCAGGGGGTTATTGTGTAGGTTTTTCTATCTCAGTTCAAATTAACTGTTTTGTACTGTACCAAATTTAACTTGCTTTCCTCAAAGCGCTGACACAACACAGACTCATGGAAAATTTGTGAGTCAAGCACTGGAGCCAGGCCATTTAGCATCCAAACTTGTGATCATACATTCATGACCACAAGTCATCAGCAGATGAAATGTTTAGTAGATCATTTTTATATCTGTTAATGTTACTAATTTAAAGATTCATCTCACAGAAAATAATCATCTCACAAATTCACATCTCTACCTGAAGTGATAGGATTTCCTATTAACATCTGCCTCATGTTCTCTTAGAGCAGTGGAGACTGGAGCAATTATAGGGAATCCTATCATAAGATTAACAGAATAATAATAAAGATTTAAAATAATTCTTAACATGTATTATATTGTATAGTACATTTGTGAAATGTGCTTTTTGAAAAAAAAAAAGAAAAAAAAGTGTTCCCTATCAATATATCTTACCGGCAATTTTATAAAAGCCCTCTTTTATGGACATAGTCGATAAATGTCCGGGGAACACTATTAATGAAACTATTCATGTACTCCTGCAGAGCAAGGACCACCTTGCGAATGGTTCGACAAACCGTGTTTTCTCCTAGCTTCTGTGCGTCACCCACCGTGCAGTAGCCTATGTACCACTTGCAAAAAAACACAAACGCAATACCATTTGCGGTACAGTAAGTGCATGAATTCGACGTGTTAAATAATTTATGTGCGGCTCAAGAAGTTCGCAAAATAAGACATTCCTTCCGCGGAAAAGCTGTATCTTTCAAGTAACTATCAGGAAAGGCAAGGGGATTTTGTCAGGCTAAAATCTCTTTCTTTACAAAGTGCTCGTCTAACAATTTGCGCTGAGATGTCCACCGGATTTGGAAGAAAAGGTGAAGTCATTGCAACAAACACTTGGAATAAGTTATGTCACCTATATGTTTCTTTGCTCTCAGCTGATTGGTCAAACTTCAGTCTGAGATCTCGAATCCAGAACATAACCTGCCCCGGAGCAGGTTAGCCGTGCAGCGTAAGATACCATGGCAACGAACACCGATTAAAGCCGAGCTACTTTCATAGTACCTAAAACCCAGGGTTGGCGGAAACTAAGCTGAAACATAGCCGGCTAGCCACCTAATCCGGCTTCATGGTACAGGCCCCAGAGTACCCTGGGATCATCAACAGAGGATCTATTTATCATTAAAAATTGATCCAGCTGTTCTTTCATTTCCCTTAGAAAAGTTTCATTCTGCAATGGAGTACAATTGAACCGCCAACGGGCCGCTCGTTTGGGACCTGGAGAAATTGCCAGTTTGCCCGATACAGCCCTATGGTCAGAAAGAGACATAGGAAGAATAGCAAAATCAGAGGTTTTTTTTCAAATAAATGTTTAGAAATGAAAATATAATCTAAACGGGAAAAAGTTCTATGTCGTGATGAAAAACAAGAAAACTCCTTTAGAGAAGGATTAGCAGTCCGCCAAACATCTATTACGGCACAGTCTAGAGCCCATTTCCTTAATGCAGTGGAAGCAAGACGTTGGTTTGCCCCCTCCACCACACCAGTTCTATCTAATGAATGTGACCAAACCGCATTGAAGTCACCTCCTATTATTAGGCCAAAGTCAGATAAATCCAGTATAAGTTTAGTCAGATAATCAAAAAAGCTCCTATCAAAAGCGTTAGGGGCATAAACGGAAACAAAAGCTATTTTTTTATCATTTATTAGAGTTTTAATAAAGACAACTCTACCCTCAGAATCCTTCCCACTGTCTAAAATTGTAAACTGAAAACTACGTTTAGCAATAATTGCTACTCCTGTTTTTTTTTTAAATTTGAGGAAGAAGCAATGACATGATAAAATTTATTATGAAATCTGGAAACATCCCTTTCCAGAAGATGGGTTTCCTGAAAAAGAGCTATATCTATATTCATCCTCCGCAAAAAGTCCAGAGTGCTTGTACGTTTATGAGGAATATTAAAACCCCGCCCATTCCACGACAAAAAAGAGACACTAGTCATAATTGTCTGAGTAGAAAAATAATATCAAAATAGTGAACCAATAAACCACCACCTCGAATGTATAATGAAAAGTGTAAAGTTCTATCCTTTGGGTCCTGTCCCACCCAACCATTATCCCTCCATCCTGAAACCCCCTTACCCACCCACCAAGCCTACCTTCTTTCCCTTCTGAAATCCCCCCTAAAAAAACAGATGGAAAAAGGGTCCATCTAGAGCCCACCCTCACCCCCCCAAAAAATTGAAGTGACAGTAAGGATGGTCAGATAACCCTTTCCTCTCCAAACAAAGAAAGAAAAAAAATAATAAACTTTATTTGAGTGTAAATTGCCTAATAACAAAAAAAAAAGAAAGATTGGATTTATATTATTAAATAACCCAAAAAAGGGTGCAAAAAAAAATAATGATTAAGCTACAAACATCCATTATTAATAAGACTCAAATAAGGTTTTGCCAAGATCAAGCAAACATAACTAACAATAACAAAAAAAAAAGAGAGAAAAAAAAAAAAAAAAAAAAAAAAAAGTTGCCTTCCAAACAACTGTAAACAAGTCAGAATGACCGGAGTGACGACCCATCAGTTCTGAAGCGTCATCCAGGAAATAAACAAACCAGCTTTAAGAACTTAACAGAACGGTACAGTAGAGTATATAAGCGCTCAAAACATGAGCCCTACCCCAGTCAGTTAGCGGGATTGTCCTCCTCTGGACAAAGAAACTTCTCCGCCTCCAATGGATCACGAAATAAATGTTGTCCTGATCCACGGATAAGTTTGATGACCGCCGGGTAGAGCAAGAACGCCTGGTATCCTTGCTGTCGGGCCCGGTGCATGACCGGGAAACATGGGCGCCTCCACTTCGATGTGTGGTCACTGTAGTCCGCTGTGAACCGAATGGTGTGCCCGTCGATTTCAATTGGATTTTCCCTTGCTTCTTTGAGGATGCGATCTCTGTCTATATACCGGAGAAATTTCATGATCAAAACTCTAGGAGCCGAAGTGGATTGGCGCAGGTGACCCACGCGTTGAGCCCGCATTAGCTCCGGAGGATTGGCGGCGAGTCTCGGGAACCATTTCGGGATATTAGCACTTAGGTAGGCCAAGGCATTACCCTTTTCTGCTCCTTCTTTTAAGAACATCAGCCATAGGTTGTCCCTTCTACTTCTGTCCTCCAGATCTGCCAGTTTGGACTGTATCTGGTCCAGAGAATCGCCATGTATTGAAGCTGTAATCTCCACTTTCTTTATGCGCTCCTGAAGTTTAACGGAGATGATGCGTTGTTTGTCAATCTCCTCAGCGTGTTTGTTCAGAGTCGCTTGCATATTATCAAGCTGAGTCTCTATGCGATCAAATCTTTCATTGGCATTCTTCTCAGCTTTGTTGAAATGTTTCATTAGAACAGCTTCAAGAGAGGCCATTGTGAGGCTCTCAGATTCCTCCTCATCATCCTCGTACACCGTTTTTTTTAAAGCGTCTCTAGATTTGCTATTGTTTCGACCTTGTCTCGACATAGCAAAAAGCACAAGTTTTAGGTTTTCAATTGATGAAAGTTTAGGAGGAAATTCAAAAGCCTGGCAGTGAACAAGTTTGCATCAAACAATTTGGAGGGAGAGGAGCTAAAGTTCTAGTCTGCCATCTTGTCCGCCATCTTTTTTTTTTTACCTCAAGTTTTTTGTAACATTCTCAATAACAATAAATGGTCATTGGACCGACTGGATCAACTTCTACTCCTCATCTTTACAACTGCACACGTCAAACTATATCCAGCTCAGCACACAGTAGCAAATAGAGAACAATCCGACTGGAAAAAGCTACTACAAATACTGTTAAATCACTTTATAGTGGTTTAATAATCGAATAGTTTAATATTGACATTAAAAATAAACAATATATATATATATAAAAAATAAAAAAAAATCATGTATGAATTCATTTAAATTTTTTCATTAAAAAACAGGTGTAAACTTTTTTGAACTCACCAATGACAGCGAGAATGAAAAACTTGCTCTCACGGCTGATCTTTAGTTCATAAACTCCTTCATGATCAGCTCTGGTGTTTGTGATGGTCAGAGATCCAGTTTGATTGTCCAGCTTCAGGCTGTCTCTGAATCTCCCATCAAGAACATCATCATATACAGTGATTCTGTCGAACTCTTTATTGATTTCAGCTATTAAAGTGTGTTCATCTCCAAACCACTGAATCACATCATCATCCTTCATTTCAGTAAGACGAGAGTTTAGAGTGACTGAATCTCCCTCCTTCACTGACTCCAGGACTGAATCACCACACACACACACACACACACAGGGTTCATCTCAGATTAAGACGGCCACTTGATGAATTTCATCATTAAACACCAAAAGTAAAATGGAGTTTGAATTATTAATTGTATATTTGTGCGGATTAAAATATAAAACCGGTGAAACTGATATTTAACTCACCAAGGACAGTGAGAATGAACCTCTTGCTCTCACTGTTGATCAGTAGATTATAATGTCCATCATGTTCAGTTGTGGTGTTTGTGATGGTCAGAGATCCAGTTTGATTGTCCAGCTTCAGTCTGTCTCTGAATCTCCCATCAAGAACATCATCATATACAGTGATTCTGTCGGCCGTTACATTGATTTCTGCTATTAAAGTGTTTTCATCTCCAAACCACCACTGAATCACATCATCATCCTTCATTTCAGTAAGATCAGAGTTTATAGTGACTGAATCTCCCTCCTTCACAATCACTTCTTCACCAATCACTCCTGAAGAACAGAGTTTTTCACAGATTAAAGCTTTAAAATCACTTGATGTTGGTTTGATTAAGCTTCACTAAAATACTTTTATTCATTTAAATGTGAAATTAATAATATTCTGCAGAATCACAAAGACAAAAGATGATAAATGAAAAGATAAATAGATTTATATTATACACTTTATTACAGGCCCAACAGCAGGACATACACCATACAAAAACAAACACAACAACAAAAAAATTACATATAGGAACAATGACTAAAAAATACACTTTTACTTTGTTTAATGTCACACTAAAACTAATGCTGTTGATTATCTGAGTTTCATATTTATATTATTTTATTTAATCCATAATAACTGAGTTTAGAGCTGAATTTAAACTTGATCTGACAGTAAAATCACAGTTCAATTATTTCTATATGAGAATAATGTATAATGAATGTTGATCCTCTCTGACTAATTTAACCAGTAATTTATCACATCAGAACAGAAACAACTGAAGTCATAAAAACACATTTAAACTCACCATCCAGACGCCAGAAACACAAGCAGAGCAAAACAGGGAGAAACATCTTCATCGGTTTCAGTCCACAAATATGAAAAGACAAACTCTTCAAAACTAGTTCAGTAATAAAATGACAGACGCGCTGATGTGAAGCTGCTCTGTAGTAAAGTGAAGTCAAACTCCACCGTCAGCTAAAATAACTGCACATCTTTAAGTGTTAATGGGTGTGACTGTCTAACTCTTTCTTAGCTGATAAATTCACACTCTGAACATTGTCAGTTTGTCACTTTGAGCTCCAGTAGGCCTCAATTCCTGTAAGTCACTGGTGACACTTTCAACAGAAATAAACTGACCAATAATGTGTCATCTCACTTCCGGCTGAGCGGGACTTCAACTTCCGGCTGAAAGGACCTACGCTAGTTTCTAGCGTAATTCTATAGTTGCAACGGTAAAATATGTAAAGTATTATATGCTCAGTTAGGGGCTGCCATAACAATTGGATTAAGAGGATAGAACAATTTAACCAACGGTGTTACGAACACAATGTAGGCTAAAGCGATCGGAATGTTGTGGTGTACTTTACGATTTACACGAGGAGCACCTGAGGCAATGGCGGAAGGCGCTAAACTTGAAGTGCTCACCCAAGCGCTGTGTGTCCGTACCATTTTATGGACGTTAAATAGACCTAATGTAGGATAATCTGAACCCCGTGGTTTACACTGATGTTAAAATAACACATCTTATATACAGTAAAACACTGATGTTCGCTTTCACAAGTTGAAGGGATGTTTTCTTGTTACAAAAAGAATGTGAAACACATATGTAGGTTATATAATTTTAAATCTAATTTAAAGGGAATGTAAGTAGGAATTTCTCCCATCTAGTGGTGAAACTGTATTTTGCATTCAAACGAATAATGCTCTCCAGCGCCTCACTTTTTCAAATGCGCGTTGCATCTACAGTAGCCGTTATGTACCAAAAAGCTATGACAGGATGTCTTATAATCGCACTTCCGAGTTTTTCTTCGGGTGAACTGGTTTGTTATTTAAAACAAACTGAAACTTGAAACAACGAAAAAAGAATGTTACAGTATGAATTACTGACTGTGAAAAACATTAACTAAGGTAGTAATAAAGCCTTCTTTACTCGTATTTTTTGAAGTAGGCTACGTGCATTGTTAGATATCATCATCAGAGCCTTCTCTAACGTTACTTTACTCAATAGCTGCATTCAAAGAGCCTGTTTAACTTTTACTATAAATGTTCTTATGTCTATATAATAAAGTACACAACCAAGCAATGAAAAAAAAAGCTTGTAATTAAGACCGTAACATTGACTTACCTGTCGAGAAGAAAGCAGGAAAACTTCAGCATCTCTTTTGAAAGCTTTCTCCTGCATTAGCTATCCCGACATTAACCCTTGTTTTTGTAATCTCCGGTCACGTTTCCTCTTACGGTCTATTTTGGACTTTTTCGACGACGAGGACTCCTTATCCTGTGACTCATACATGTATGAATGAACGGTGTATATGTCACAGGTCGGGATGGGCCAAGCCAGACTGCGCCCACCCCTGAACCAGGACCACCTCGAGGAGCGTGTCAGAGGGAGGAGTCGGAGACAGAGAATAAAATCAACAAGTTTTATTTTGAAGTAAAAGCAATTTGAAAATCCTAATCTAAAAATCTTCCTTCTTGCCCTCAGGGATCAAAGGTGGACGGTGCAACAGCCGGAGTCTACCCCAATCTTTTCCTCAGTGCGGGCCCTGTAGCAGATGGAGCACTGAATAGGTAAGTGGTCAGGTAGGTCTTTCACAGGTGGAGATGCAGTGAACAGGCGGGCGGTCTGGTAAGTCTCTTCTGGTAAATAAATGATTCCAACCTCCCTTCTTTCTTTCACAGATGCGGGATTGGAGGCAGATGGGGCTCAGTCAGGCAAGTATGCAGCAGGTACACGGTCTTATGGTGGGGTGGCTGGGGAGTCTTCCTTGAGTAAGTAAACGATTCCAACTTTCCTTCCTCCACAGGTACGGCAGCGGGGGCGGATGGACACTCCAGGTGGAGTATGCGAACCTCACGTTCGGGACAGAGGGACAGCCACCTCTCCCAGCACAGGTGACTATAAGGGTACAGTAGACTCGAAGCCGACCGGCTGCTCGAGGCTCCTACTGAGACAGACAGAATGGATGCTGCAGACAAATTCACAGTTCACATACGCTGAAAGGGATGAACACGTCTCACAATGCAGACGGATTACAGGGATACAGCAGACTCAGAGTCAACGGGCTGAACAGGACTTAGAGCGGGCCAGTCTTAAGTTTGTGGCTGAGGGACAGTCACTTCTCCCAACACAGATGGGCCACAAGGATACAGCAGACTCAAAGTCGACCGGCAACACAGGGCTTTTACTGAGACAGACAGAGAAGATACTTCGAACACAGCATACGGTTCACATGCGTCAGCAAGGGCAAACACTTCTCACAATACAGATGGACTTCAGGAATACAGCAGGCTCAAAGTCGGCGGCTGAGCCCGGCTTCTCCTGACATGAACAGAATGGATATTCCAGACAGAGCGTGCCAGCCTTACGTTTGTGGCGGAGGGATGATCGCTTCTCCCAGCACAGGTGGGCTACAGGGATGCAGCAGACTCGAAGTCGACAGGCTACACAGGGCTTCTATTGAGACAGGCAGAATGGATGCTTCAGACAAAGTATACAGTTCACATGCATAGAAGGAAGCGAACACTTCTCACAACACCGCTGAATTGCAGGAATACAACAACTCGAAGTCGACTGGCTGAACAGGGCTTCTGCTGGCATAAACAGAGTGGAGCGTGCCAGCCTTACGTTCGTGGCGGAGGGACAGTCACTTCTCCCGGCACAGGTGGACTACAAGGACACAACAGACTTGAAGTCGATAGGCTGCACGGGGCTTCTACTGAAACAGACAGGAGGATGCTTCACACAAGGTATACAGTTCATATGCATAGAAGGGAACAAACACTTCTCACAATACGGCTGCGTTGCAGGAACACAGCAGACTCAAAGTCAGCGGGCAGAACAGGGCTTTGACTGAGACAAACAGAATGGATATTTCAGACAGAGCATGCCAGCCTTACGTTCGTGACGAAGAACACCCACTTCTCCCAACACAGATGGGCTACAAAGATACAGCAGACTCGAAGTCAACAGGTTGCACGGGACTTCTACTGAGACAGACAGCGAACATTTCAACAGGGCATCTCCTCTCCTATTAGCGCAAACAGAGGGGTTAATTCAAATTCCAAGTGATACTTCAACATCCAAACAGTTAGAACAGATCAATGGCACAGAACTCTCACTATTGACAGTAGGCCAGCGTAACACAGGGAGAGTGCACAGCAAAGGGAATGTATCTTCCACACACACAGCAATTCCACTTCTAGCATATAATGTGAGGGAAACGTCAATCTTAGGCACTGCAAACTCACTTCACAAAGTGCAATTTAAAGCCAGCACTCACCCTTGGGTCTCTGTGCGCAGGGGGGCCGTGATCATCAATACTGCTGAGGATGCTTTGGGATATTTTTCTTCACATACACAAGCAGAGTTCACATCACCATTTTTAATGGAGAGAGAGATAAAAGACCGGTAATGAATCCATACAATCCACTCAGTGATATTTATGATCGTGATCCAAACATTCCCAGCCACATCCAATTCAGTGTCAAACACATGCAATTACGAGACTCAGTTCTCAGTTACTTAGCTCTTCTCCAATGCAAAACGGGGTATTTCACTCTCCCTCTGTTGTCCTCGAGGCCCTCATCAAATCCACACTCTCCTCTTCATTCACCAATCCTCCAAATAACTGCAACCACCCAATAAGACGACTTCTCACGGGAAAAGAAGAACACCAACAGCCTCTTTCTCTTCCTTTTTATACTCTTTCAAATGCTGACGGGGCCTCACCCAAACTCAGAGTAAATTCCCCACACCTGTTGTCAATCTGTCATTTGAGGTTGTCATGGCAACAGACGCACACACAGGGCACACACAGGCCTGGGGACGGTGTTACACTCAAAGTGTCCCAGCGGAAACACTACTTTAACGGAAATAAGTTCCGTATACTATTTGTCACACCGTGACATATAAATAACCATGCAGTGCAGGATTTTAAACTTGCCGCGGCAGTGACAAGCGCCTCTCTCTTCTCTGCTCCTCCGCTTCTGCTGGCTTCAGTCACGTGACGCTGGTTCTGAACGAAAGCGTTGTGGAAACGCGTTGGCCTAGTACTTTTTGTCCCTCTCTGCTATTATAGTTTTTCAAGATGGCGGAACTACATGGAAGCCTCCATGGACCTACCCGTCCCATGTATATAAAGATAATAAATTCTTCTTTTACGAGGATTAGTCTGATCATTGGCATAGGTATTTGTACATCATTGAGGGCATATTTATTAATAAAAATATTGATTTTAGATAATAAAATACCTAAAAAGCTACATACAGTCCCTTTAAGTTAATTTTATATACTTTAAGCATTATCGTATCGCATATTGAATATCGCATTGTTTAATGAGTTATCGCATATCGCATTTTTCGTCAATCTCGTGCACTTAATAACTTCGTCCAGGCAATGAAGTAATGGCAGACAGAGGCTTCACCATTACCGATCTCCTCTATGAAAGGAAGGTGAAACTTGTCCTCCTTGTGAATCTTGTAAAACAGATGTTACCTGTTATGAATAGTTATTTTTATAAACCTTTACAATGTGACCAGATTTTACCTGTCAGTCATTTATTATAAAACAATGTGAGCTCTGTAGATTCCCCTAAAAACTTAAATGAATTAAGTCTTCTAGTTAGAAGGAATAAGTCACGTCAAGTTTGCAAATGAATACCATCTTGGTTTATTACTTATGAAATTTAAATGGTGAAATGTATCTACATGAAGGTCAGTAGAAGGTGTCTCTAGCTTCCTGAAAACATCACACACTTCTTACAACTGATTTTATACAACTTATTTAATCGTTCATATTTAACCAATTACCTAATCTCCTATCCTTAACCCTAAATATTCTCATTCCTTATTATTTACAAATAATTTTTCATTGCTGCTCCGTCAACTCCTTCTGACAGGACGTAGTTAAATATTCCCATAGGTTAACGTTACCCCTGGCCACGTTAACAATGACGATGGATGAGACAATGTGAGACAGTGGCGGTTCTACATTGAATTACACCCTGGGCAAGACCCCCTTCAAACTGAGCTTGACGACGTAGATGTGACGTGAGCAGCCCGTCTGACAGTTGTAAGTCTTCTAGTAGCTGTGCCATTGCCAAGAGAAATCTGAATCATTCCCTTCCGAATCTTGCAGAGACGAAGAGTGTGAGTAGGAGCTGTCCATGAGCTAGGAGCAGGAGCAGCTTTATGACTCTCTATGGGCTTCTCCCTTGACTTTATCGGACTTTATGCCTCCACGTCCCCCCGATTGACCACAAGCTTCTCCTCCTGTATATACGGTAATTTCCAGAGAGTCGCGTGGTTATGACGCAATCGTTAGCCTGTTTTTACAAAAACTGCTTCTACGGGGTCATAACGTAAGATACAAGGTAATGGAGCCTTTTATACACTGTCGTGTTTCTTTAGAAATAAATAATGGACAAATTGAGTCTTTAAACGCCTCAGATGTAAAGTTATTCGCTGTCAAAGTGACGCCAAAATGAATTGGAGTCAATGGGATGCTAACAGCAGGTGAAGGCTTGATAGCCAGTGGCGGCTGCCGGGGGTGGTACGGAAATTGAGAGCTCAAATGCTCGATGGATCAGGAACAGATCGCCTGCTATAACTGTGTGTATGAAAGTGTCCTCTGATATCTTCATATGATTAATATTCAAATAACTATGCTGAATTAATACAAACACACCTTGGCCCAGTTTTTCAAAAGTAATCCAGTGGGATTTCGGATCACGGATTGGATCAAATCGTGAAAATGGGTTTTTCAAAAGCAAAAGAGGGATTCTGAACTAAGATCAGATCATGTAATCCGATCTTAAATTTGATCTGGATCAAACCTGCCCTTTTGGTTTTTCAGAACTTTGAACTCGGATTAGGATCTATTTGATCCAAAAAAACAGGATTATCCTGATCCCATCAGAAGGGTGGATTCAGTTGTGATTTTTCGAACCAAATAAAACCAGAGAGTTTTTTTTTTTAAGTGAATGATCACAAAATCAATGTTTACTGATGATATATACATTTCTTCATATTTTAAGCATATATGAAGCATGTCACATCTAATGAGATATGGTAAAACAACAAAATCTACATTTAAACATTATAACAAAATAAGGAAAGTAAAATGTTTCTGTTTCTTAAAATTAAAATAAACAACGGTTATTTGTGGCCACCGGTATTTTGCCAACTGCTGTTCTTTGCTAAGCCAGTAGGCTACACTGTTGGTTCCATTTAAGGCTCTAGTAAACAGGATTTGGTGATCCTGAAAAGTTCCTATCCGGATCAGATTGATCCAATCCGATGTTGCTTTGAAAAACTGGCTCAAAAGTAAGATGGATTACGTGATCACGGATCGCAAAAAAAAGGATTACTAAATCCGGATCAATTTTATCCGGATTAAACCTTTTGAAAAACCGGGCCCAGGATGTTGAATATCTGTGCCAGGAACCGGAAATACTGCTGTAATCATATCAAATGTTTATAGAATGTTCTAGAAAGGATATGAGAGATGAACATCAAACATCTTAATGTTGAGATTTAGTGTGTTAGGGTTAGTTGATTGTTCAAACTAACAATCTTCAGTCTCACACTGACGTTATACAGCACTGATGGAGCTTCAGATCTCTATAGAAATACATTAAAAATCAATAATCCTGTTATCTCTTCTGGATCTGATGTCATAAACCAGTATAATGACAGTAGCCACGCCCACCAGAGCAGAGAGGACCAATCGGATCACAGCTTCAGTATGACAACGGTGAGAGAGTCAAGAGAGAAGAGAGAGTTTTATTGTCATTCCAAAACATGACACATGAGCTGGAACGAAATAAGATACTGAGGTCCGGTTAAAACAACTCATAAATAATGACTAAAAACTTCACCATGAATAAAATACAATAAATACAGATAACAAATCATACACAACAATATAAACACACTAATCTCCCCGAAGAATTAGCAGCATAGTAGAAACAGTGTAACTTTTAGGACAAAATGTCATTTTCAGTTCTGGAGTGTGGCAGAAATAATAAGTCTGACAGCTTCTGTAAAGAAGCTGTTCTTTAACCTGGTTGTTCTGGTTCTAATGCTGCGTAGCCTCCTGCCTGAGGGCAGAGGGACAAATAGTCTATTGGCAGGGAGGGAGAGGTCTTCCATAATGCTGGCAGCCCTAGTCCTGCATCTGTTGATGTATGTGTCTCCGATTGTCCAGAGACTGCATCCGATGGTTTTCTCTGCCATCTTAACAACACGCCTTCCTATCTGTCACAGAGCGGTTTCCATACCACACTGTAACACACGATGTGAGAATGCCCTCCACCACACACCTTTAAAAAGTAGTTCCCAAACCAGCCTGTTCCTCAGAAAATATAGCCTTTGGTGAGCCTTTTTTACCAGGCTACTACAGTTAGTTTTCCAACTGAAGTTGTCATTGATGTGTACTCCGAGATATTTGTAACTGGAGACAACTTCCACCTCAAACCCCCCCAATGCAGATGGGAGGGGGATGGTTCCTGTTGGTTTTTCTTAAGTCCACAATCATTTCTTTAGTTTTTTCCACATTAAAGGATTAGTTCACCCCAAAATGAAAATTTCCGAATAATTTACTCACCCCAATGCCATCCAAGACATCCATGTCTTTCTTTCCCTCAGTGGGAGAGAAATTATGTTTTTTGAGGAAAACATTTCTGGATTTTTCTTCTAACAATGTACTTCATTGGTCACCATCGTGTTTAAGTCCAAATCAATGCAGTTTCAAAAGTCTTTTGAAGGGTTGTCGAATGCGCATGCGTCGCGTCTGAACCCGTTGTTGTCGAGCTCCATCGATTTGATTTATAATTCTTGATTTTACTCTTTAAACTTACTTACAACAAACATTTTCTACTTTTCCTCACTGAGAAGCACTACTGCTCAAACCTCATAGTTACAACGCGGACTATTGAGCAGACGCGTCTCAAGCCTATTAGTGATCCAACGCTGGATACTCCTATAGGTTACTCCCATGGATCACGGCTGAACGCGTCTTCTCAACACTCACTTACAAACATTTTTCGCCTATCGTGCGTCTACTCTACACCCGTACCACTAAAAAGACGGATTATATCTAAGACTTCAGTCATAAATTAGTATTAATATTGTTAGCATCACTGGTAGCGTAGTTGCTAACTTACTGTCCACCTGTTAAAATGGCGAATATATCAGATGTAAGTAGTCTACCTTTTGGTGCAGGTGAGGACACATTTGAGCTGCACGCGGTGCAGTCTGAGCTGGAAGCTGTTGAGAAACAGATCCACGACCTTTTAGTGAGACAAGCCGAACTGATAGACCGGCGGTTAGCTCTTGAAACATCACGCGCCGATGCACACAAATCAGAGATTAACATTACTAACCCGCTGACTCTGACCTCGTCTACTCCGTGCGTTACTCAGCATCGGTCCCGAGCGCCGAGGTCGCGATCAGCCATGGTTTCGTTCACTCCGGCTCCAACATGCCACCACGAAGCCTGGATATTTCCGCAGCGGAAGACGCGAGTCAGGTCTAGACCAAGACCCTCTCCGACCCTCCCGGTTTTCGAGTTATCCACACAAAACCGCTTCTCCCCTCTTCGCGAAACCGAACGCGATGCTGTGATCATCGGCGATTCCATCGTTCGGCACGTCCACGCTACATTAGGTAAGAGTAAGGGGCACAGTCACTGCTTTCCTGGTGCTCGTGTTTCTGAAATCGCTGCTCGCTTTCCCGAGATTCTGAACGATAACGAGCGCGTCGGAACTGTGGTCTTGCACGCGGGAGTGAACGACATCAGGCTGCGCCAGACGGAGGTTCTGAAGAAAGACTTCAGGAATCTGATCGATACGGTACGCAGCACATCGCCTGATATAACGACCATTGTGTCAGGACCGCTTCCCACGTACCGTCTAGGACATGACAAGTTTAGTAGATTATTTGCGCTAAATGAATGGTTAACGTCATGGTGCAATGAGCAGAAACTGCTCTTTGTAAATAATTGGAATCTGTTTTGGGAGCGTCCTAGGCTTTTTCGTGCCGATGGCTTACACCCAAGCAGATTCGGAGCGGATCTTCTGTCAGATAACATCTCCAAAATGTAAAATACCTTTTGACTTGTAACCAAAAGTCCAAATCATAGTCTCTGCTGCACCAATTTAACTGATATAAATACTAGTGTAGAATATTGCATAGAAACCGTGTCTATTCCTCGTTTAGTGAGATCAAATCATAAATCTACTGCAGGATCTAGGAAAAATCTAATTGTTATTAAAACAGAAAATATTGCTATTAGTAAACAAAAACAATTTCTAAAGCTAGGTCTTTTAAACATTAGATAACTCACACCTAAGGCAGTTATTGTAAATGAATTAGTCACAGATAATAGCATCGATGTACTTTGCCTTACTGAAACCTGGCTTAAACCCAATGATTATTTCGGTCTAAATGAGTCTACTCCATCAGGATACTCCTATAAGCACGAGCCCCGTCTGATTGGTCGTGGCGGCGGTGTTGCAAAAATCTATAGAGAGATTTTCAATGTTACTCAGAAAACGGGTTATAAGTTTATTTCGTTTGAAGTACTTGTACTAAATGTTACGCTCTTAGATGCTAAAAAAACATCCCTATTATCTTTAGCCTTGGCTACCGTATATAGACCGCCAGGGCCTTACGCTGATTTCCTAAAATAATTTGCAGATTTTATCTCAGACCTATTGGTCAATGTCGATAAAGCATTAATTGTTGGAGATTTTAACATACACATAGATAATCAAAATGATGCGTTAGGGGCTGCGTTTATAGATTTATTAAACTCCTTTGGGGTTAAGCAAAACGTTACCGGACCAACTCATCGTTTTAATCATACACTCGATTTAATTATATCACATGGAACCGATCCAACCGATATAGATATCATTCCACAAAGTGATGATGTCACTGACCATTACATGGTAACTTGCATATTACGTACCCCGGTAATATATCATGCTGCGCCGCGTTATCGATTAGGCAGAACAATCCTTCCATCCACCATAGATAATTTTTCAAATTGCTTATCGGATCTGTCTCAGATGCTCAGTGAACCCAAACAAACAGATGAACTAGAGGAACTAACCAGCACTATGAGCACCATTCTCTCTGGAACACTGGATATTGTTGCACCTATTAGACTAAAAAAGGTCAGAGAGAAAATTAAAGCACCATGGTACAACAATACTATGCGTGTTCTAAAGAGAGAAACCCGTAATTTACTGTAGAGCGTAAATGGAAACAAACTAAATTAGAGGTTTTTAGAATCGCTTGGAAAGACAGTACGTCACGTTATAAAAAGGCCCTAAAAGTAGCCAGGGCTGAGCACCTCCGCAATCTAATAGAAAATAACCAAAACAATCCTAGGTTTTTATTTAACACCGTGGCTAGACTAACAAATAAACAAGCGTCACCTGAACAAAATATTCCGTTACAGTTTAGTAGTAATGGTTTCATGAATTTTTTCATTGAGAAAATAGAAAACATCAGAACCACAATTGTAAACGTTCAATCCTCAATCGCGCCTTATAACTCAGCCTCGATTATCACCCCGCAAGAACAATTACAGTGCTTTACAACTGTAGAACAAATAGAGTTAAATAAACTTATCACTTCCTCTAAAACAACAACATGTTTATTAGATCCCATACCATCTAAACTACTGAAAGAAGTGTTACCTATAGTGGAAGAGCCTCTCCTCAATATTATTAACTCATCTTTATCTTTAGGTCATGTTCCTAGAACATTTAAACTGGCAGTTATAAAACCTCTCATTAAGAAACCACAATTAGATCTTAATAACCTAGCAAATTATAGACCCATTTCAAATCTTCCATTTATGTCTAAAATATTAGAAAAAGTGGTTTCCGCTCAACTGGGCTCTTTCTTGCAAGAAAATGATATCTATGAAAAGTTTCAGTCTGGATTCAGACCACATCACAGCACTGAAACTGCGCTCGTTAAAATCACAAATGATTTACTTTTAGCTTCTGACCAAGGCTGTTTCTCAATACTAGTTTTACTTGATCTAAGTGCTGCGTTCGATACTATAGATCACACAATACTCTTAGATCGACTACAAAATTATACTGGTGTTCAAGGACATTAAGCTGGTTCAAATCATACCTATCTGACCGCTACCATTTTGTCTCTTTAAATGGAGAAAAATCGATCGTAACTCCAGTAAACTATGGAGTGCCGCAGGGATCTGTGCTGGGCCCTCTGTTATTCTCAATATATATGCTGCCACTTGGAAATATTATAAGGAAACATGGAATTAGTTTCCATTGTTATGCTGATGACACTCAAATATATATTTCATCACGGCCGGATGAAAACGCTAAATTATCCAAATTGACAGAGTGTGTTAAAGATATAAAAGATTGGATGCCGCGTAATTTTCTTTTATTAAATCCAGACAAGACTGAGGTAATACTTATCGGTTCAAAAAACCGCCCACAAAACCTCACAATACAACTTTAACATCGTAGGATGTCCTGTTACTTTATCCTCGACAGTAAAAGACCTGGGTGTTATACTCGATTGCAACCTGTCTTTTGAAAATCATATTTCATATGTTACAAGAACAGCTTATTTCCACCTTAGAAACATTGCTAAGCTACGTAATATGCTATCAGTTTCTGATGCAGAAAAGTTAGTTCATGCATTCATGACCTCGAGACTAGATTACTGTAATGCTTTATTAGCTGGTTGTCCTGCATCCTCAATAAACAAGCTGCAGTTAGTCCAAAATGCAGCCGCTAGAGTTCTTACTAGATCAAGAAAATATGATCATATAACACCAATTTTATCATCACTGCATTGGTTACCTATAAAGTTCCGTATTAATTACAAGGTATTGCTACTGACTTATAAAGCCCTAAACGGCTTAGCTCCCGTCTATTTAACGGATCTTCTATCGCCCTATAATCCATCGCGCTCTTTATGATCAATAAATTCGAGGCTTTTGGTCATACCTAGGATATCCAGATCCACCAAAGGAGGGAGAGCATTTTCACATTTAGCTCCAAAACTCTGGAATAGCCTTCCTGATACTGTTCGTTGCTCAGACTCGCTCTCCCAGTTTAAAACTAGATTAAAGACACATCTTTTCGGCCAGGCATTCATATAACATTTTAAATCTTACTGTTCAAACTACAATCTGGCCTCTAGTTCATAAATGCCAGAGGAGAACTGGCCCCCGACTGAGCCTGGGTTCTCCCAAGGTTTTTTTTCTCCATTGGGTCACCTGATGGAGTTTTAGGACACCATTAGGTCACTTGATGGAGTTTTCGGTTCCTTGCTACTGTTGCCTTTGGCTTGCTCAGTTGGGGATATTTTGGGGATATTTCATTTTATCAATCAATAAATTTACACTAGAAACAAACCTTGTTGTGTTATTTTGGTTTAATGCTGTGAAGCTGCTTTGATGCAATCTGTATTGTGAAAAGCGCTATATAAATATACTTGACTTGACTTGACTTGACAGCTGCTCGCTAATGGCGTCGGACAGTGAAGGATGGTCCGATTCAATCTGCTCCGCCTCCTCCACCAGAGAGTCCAGTAGGACCCACGCCAGTGTGGACGCTGAACTTCTCCGCCTCCTCACCATGGCAGTCGAGCACCTGGGCCTCGAATGGTCCCCGCCTGTAGTGCCCGCACCGAACAGGCTCGACGGATGTTTCCTACCCAGCAGTCGTCAAACGCCAGCGTCCAGGCCAGCGCCTTTTCTGCCAGAGCTTCACAAGGAGCTATCGAAATCGTGGAACGCTCCAGTTTCGGCCAGACTTCATTCTCCGGCCTCATCGACTCTCTCCCACGTGGACGGAGCCACGGAGAAGGGATATAATCAGATCCCACCGGTCGAACAGGCGGTTGCAGCGCACCTTTGCCCCCCATCCGCGAGATGGCGCTCAAAGTCTGCCCTCCCGTCCAAGGCCTGCAGGACTACTTCGGCGTTTGTCAGCCGCGCTTTCTCTGCCGCTGGTCAAGCCGCCTCAGCCCTGCACACAATGGCGGTTCTTCAAGTTTTCCAGGCCGACCTCCTCCGCCAGCTGGACGAAAAAGGCCCGGATAAGACCGTCTTAACCGACCTACGCAGTGCGACGGACCTCTCCCTTCGCACTACGAAGATAGCGGCCCAAGCCATCGGACGCTCCATGGCTTCGCTTACCGTCACCGAGCGCCACCTATGGTTAACGCTAGCCGACATGGGGGAACAAGAGCGGTCCGTCTTTCTCAACGCCCCGCTCTCACCCACCGGTCTCTTCGGCCCAGCAGTAAGTGGCCTCGTGGACCGTTTCTCGGAGGTACAGAAAGCGTCGCAGGCTATGAACCTCTTCCTGCCTCGCCGCTCGAGTTCCGCTGCAGACCGCTTTCACACACAGCCTCCTGCACGCAGCTCCACTCAGCGCCCTTCTCGACCTCCACCTTCGCAGCAGCGCCAGCGCGGCCGCCCCAGGTCCCGCTCTACCAGCCAGCACAGGCCGCCACCCCCGCGGGGTCCCCGGCCTAGAGTTTCGTTGAAACCCGAGCCTGCGAAGTCCTCCTAGCACTCGTCGGGAGGAAAAGACGGTTGAGTCCCGCTGCGGCCGGACCGCCGTCAAAGCACATTAGTATTCCTCTGCCAGTCCCCTTAATAAAGGCTACTGCAGTTGTGTTCACAGCAGCCAACGAGCCAGTTACTCAACTCTCTCGCCTGCACACAAACGCCGTTTTTACGGCGACCCAGATAAATCGCAAAAAGAGCATAAAATCTGGTCATCCGGCTCACGCCGACAGTGTCATGAGTGTAGTAAACATGCCCACGCCCCAGTGTTCATTGCTACACACAAGCACAATCTCCCCTGTGTATCCCACAG
Source organism: Rutilus rutilus (assembly GCF_951802725.1). Lineage (NCBI taxonomy): Eukaryota > Metazoa > Chordata > Actinopteri > Cypriniformes > Leuciscidae > Rutilus > Rutilus rutilus. The sequence goes on along the minus strand of NC_140222.1, from coordinate 6,825,100 downwards.
AGCACACTCACATAAAGCGCGCGTTTGCCGCTCGAGTGTTAGATGTAGGTCATGTGCCCACGCCCCAGTGCTCACGCCTACACAGTGCCCGCTCTGTCTCACACACTCGGGGTCCAGAGCCCTCTGTCACCGGCTGTGTGTTAATAAAGAGCCCTGTGCCCGCTACTCAGCACTCACGCTCTCATGTAAACACTCACGCGCCCACCCCGCTTCCGCGCCGCGAGCTGCCCCATGCAACGCTCTCTCACAGCGTCATTCAGCCGGCTGCCGCTATCAGCGAGCCCCCGTCTCCCAGCACTGTCACTGCGCTTCTCGCGCATTCGCCGCTGCAGGCTCCCTGCCCCACGCTGTGCGGCGGGTGGGACCCAGAGGCCATTCGACCCCTAGCCATGAGTGCGAATGCATGGAAAGCTATTCCAGGGGTGTCGAAATGGGTACTGAACACAGTAATGAGGGGCTATTCGCTTCAATTCGCTCACCGTCCCGAATTTCGCGAAGTTCACCGCTTTCGCGCCCGGGTCGAGACACAAGTGAAGGCAGATGCAGCCCATCTGCTTCACGTAGAAATAGCGAAGTTGCTGCGCAAAGGGGCGATAGAACGAGTTCACCCTTCGGTTACCGAGGCAGGCTTGTACAGCCATTATTTCCTCGTACCCAAGAAGGGCGGAGCGCTCAGACCTATATTAGATCTGAGATATTTGAACAAAGCGCTCGTGAAACGACCGTTCAAGATGCTCACGACCATGCAAATCCTCGCGCAGATTCGCCCGGAGGACTGGTTTATTTCTCTCGATCTGAAAGACGCGTATTTTCAGATTCAGATTATACCCCGTCACAGGCCATTCTTGAGATTCGCCTTCGACGGCCAGGTATATCAGTACACCGTCCTGCCGTTCGGCCTGTCCCTGGCACCCCGTACATTTACGAAGTGCATGGATTCGGCACTCGCGCCCCTGAGATCACAGGGAATGCGAATTCTGAACTATCTGGACGATTGGCTCATTCTAGCGCAATCGATAGAGGAACTGATTTCTCACAAGGAAACGCTTCTCAGTCATTTAGAAAGCCTGGGCCTTTCTGTGAACTGGGACAAGAGCTCACTAACCCCCAGCCAGTCTACCACTTTTCTGGGGATAGATCTGGACTCGGCGGCGATGACGGCCAGGTTGTCAACACAGCGCGCGCCGTGTTCAACACCTCGCCGCTTCCATTCAAGTGGGCAAACGTTTTCCTCTGAAAACATTTCAGAAACTATTGGGCCATATGGCATCAGCCGCGGCAGTCCTGCAGCTGGGTTTACTGCGAATGCGCCCGCTTCAATGCTGGCTGAATTCGAAAGTGCCCCGCAGAGCTTGGATTTCGGGCCGTGCACGAGTCAGTGTGACTCAGGGCTGTGTCTCAGCCCTGCAGCCCTGGCTGGCAGCCGAATGGTACCAGCGGGGGGTGACGATGGGGGTCATCTCACACCGCAAAGTGATCTCGACAGACGCGTCCAACATGGCAGTCCGATCTGCGGCCCGTGGTCGAATACGGAAAAGAGCCTTCACATAAACTGTCTAGAGATGCTGGCGGTCGAGAAAGAGCTGAAGCATTTTCTACCGCTCCTACGAGGACACCATGTGCTAGTTCGCTCAGACAACATGTCAGTGGTGTCTTACGTAAACCGCCAGGGCGGAATCAGATCCGGAACCCTGCGCGCCCTCACAGAGCGCCTCCTGTCCTGGGCTCAGGGCTCGTTGCGCTCCCTAAGGGCGGCACACGTGCCCGGTCGTCTGAACGACGGCCCGGACAGGCTGTCCAGGGACAACGTCCCTCCTGGAGAATGGGCTCTACACCGCCAGACAGTCCAGATGCTATGGCATCGCTTTGGCGAAGCGGAGATCGACCTTTTCGCCGCGAGTGAAAACGCTCAGTGCCAGAGGTTTTGCATCCCCATCCAGAGCGCTGGTCTCTGCATGTGTGGGAAATCAACAAATATTCGTTGATCTGCCAGAAGGGGTAGTTAACACGATCGCGCAGTCCAGAGCCCCCTCGACGAGGCGGCTCTATGCGTCTAAATGGTCGGTGTTTAACAGATGGTGCGTGGGAAAGGGTTCTGATGCTCAGTCCTGTGGAGTCCCACAGGTATTGAACTTTCTCCAAGAGCTGTTGGACGCGGGCAGGTCCCCCCCCCCCACGCTCAAAGTTTACGTCGCGGCCATAGCAGCGTTCGCCGACTCGGCGCACGGCCGCTCACTGGGCAAAAATGAACTCATTACCCGCTTCCTGCGCGGGGCCAGGAGGATGAACCCTCCGCCGCACCCGTCAGTCCCTATTTGGGACCTGTCTTTGGTCCTAGAGTCCCTAAAAGTGCATCCCTTCGAGCCTTTGGACTCTGTGGAGTTAAAATACTTGACGCTTAAGACCGTTTTTCTGCTAGCTCTGGCTTCAGTTAAACGAGTGGGTGATTTACATGCGCTGTCTGTCAGCGCATCGTGTCTCGAGTTTGGACCTAACGACTCGTTAGCCATTCTCAAACCGAAGCACGGTTATGTCCCCAAAGTGTATACTCCTTTCAGGGCCCAGGTTATTCCCCTCTCGGCCCTGCTGCCGTCCGGCAGTGAGGAGGGCAGTAACCGCCTTTGCCCAGTTAGGGCGTTAAGGTGTTATGTAACGCGCTCTGCAGCTTTCAGGCTCTCAGAGCAGCTTTTTGTTTCGTTTGGAGGGCGCACTAAAGGTTGCGCCGCCTCGAAACAGACGCTATCCAGATGGATAGTGGACGCTATTGCAGCAGCTTATGCGTCAAAAGACCTGCAGTGTCCTTTGGGCATACGGGCTCATTCCACCAGAGGCATGGCCTCATCGTGGGCATGGTCCAGCGGAATTTCCATTCACGACATTTGTATGGCGGCGGGATGGTTTTCCCCCTCTATATTTGTCAGGTTTTATAACCTGGAAGTTCCCGCCCTGCAGGCTAAACTTCTGTCAGTCTAGTCGTGTTCACGTCCTGCTCATCTACGCAGGCTGTATTATCGATTAGCTCGTCTGTCGAGCTGCACTCTCAGGGTATCAGTAATGCATAGACCGGCCGCGCCGCTCTTGTGTTCCCTATGTGTGCTTATGAACACGTGTTGGCCCGCACCGCTGGCCACCTGTTACTTCACCCCTATGCTCCTCGTCAAGGAGTCATATGTGAACGTTATGCGCGCACGGCGTGGACAAGGGGTTCCCGCAGCGTAAGCTCGCTTACGCAATACGAGAGAACCTCTCGTAAGAGAACGATACTGGTTACTCACGTAACCTCGGTTCTCTCTAGAAGAGGGAACGAGTATTGCGTTCCCTGCCGTGCTTAAAGCCTCTAGCTCGTGTCGCTTCATTCGACAGAAAACAGAGAATTTAGCCTCCGAGCCCTCCTTTTATACGCTCTGACGCCGCCCATTCTGGCGGGCTGTGGCACGCGCCCTCATTGGGCGTACGCGCCCTCATTGGGCGTACGCGCCCTCATTGGGCGTGACGTCACGCCGGGCTCACCGGTAGGCTAAAGCAGTTGCTGCGCGGCAGCCAATGAGCGTGCAGTATGCCGCTCTAGCTCAGCTGGCCGCAGCTGCACTGTGTTGACAATATATGAAAATTAAGGATAATTTTTGGCTTCAGTATTTCGAGAAAAGATGACTTTTCCCGCAGTGTAAGCTCGCTTACGCAATACTCGTTCCCTCTTCTAGAGAGAACCGAGGTTACGTGAGTAACCAGTATCGTTTTATAAGACTGAGCCTTAAATGGTGTTGTTTAAACCAGTGGTTCTCAATCCTGGTCCTGGGGACCCACAGCTCTGCACATTTTATATGTCTCCTTTATCTGACACTCCCAGTTCAGTTCATAGAGCTCTTTCCTAACGAGATGATGATCTGAATCAGGTGTGTTAAATGAGGGAGACATACAAACTGTGCAGAGCTGTGGGTCCCCAGGACCAGGATTGAGAACCACTGGTTTAAACCATAGACATCAGTCATGAACTTTTTGATACTATTGAAAGATTTTCAAAGAACAATGATTACTTTGATGTAATTCACATTGGTCTTAGTCTAAATTATCTCATAAGATAAGGACAAGCTATGCATGTCCTCTGACACTATCAGGCCTGGTTACAAGCCTCTAGTAACACAATAATTGTCATTATATGCATCAGTTTTAAAATTTAGCGTATTTTACCAAATTTCAGCCTCATAGGACTTCTGCATAGCAGCTGTTCTCTAGGACTGAGATCAATTTCTCAGATAATTTCTTTTGACATGTTCTAATTTAATTACACTGTTTTGTCCAACTTTACATTTCACACACAAAGGATTCAAGTGAGACAGTTTTACTTGTTATCTTTTAGCTCATCAAATCACAAGATTTTTTCACAAGTTAGCGTGACCATTTTCTTATTTCCAGTGTTGCAATGTTGTTGCAGCAAAGCAAATAATTAAATGTAACAACATTATTTACCTCAGAATTTAAGTTTTTAGTTTTCAACCCTCTGTTGAGTACCAGAATAAAATGTGGATGATGTTATTCCAATTTAGGTTTCATCACTTGTTTCTTGGGCAAACAAGGAGGTATTTAACCCCCTGAGGTCGGCGGTATCGCCGGCGATACCAGCTCGCTTTTTTTTATCAGTGTAAAAGAAACTCAGAAATACTCTGTTGACTTTGATTTTCCATAGGAGTTTCATACATCAATCGATTCTGTTAAATGTGTATTATTTTTGTGTATACTCACAATAAAAACAAAGTGTGGTGCTTTTTGCCAAATAAAGAAAAATAAACACGAAGCTAGGTTCTGCCTTCTCTCTGTCCGTGTAGTCCATTCTGAAACGCGTCCGAAAATGAATCATAACTCAGCGAATACTTCTCACACAGGCATGTGAGTTATGTCTTTATGAAGCTTGAAATCTCTTCTTTTAAATGAAGTTATTTATATAAAACACAAATGTTTTCAACTCATGTAATCCGCTTGAAAGCAAGGAGAGTTACCGTTTTTCCTTCTCCCTTCATTATCTCTAAATGAGCTGCGGCCGCCCCGCCCCCGGCGCGATTCACATGTAAATAGTTTAGGTGATCTAGTATGCATCGCATACGCCCCCCGATCAATGCCATAAAAACACAGTTTCTATCAGACTTACTGATAGTTCATCGCGTTTTGAGTATGGCACGCTTATCCGGTAATAAAGACGCCCTTCAGATGATTCTGGACAGCGCCGGGTTGTTTCCTCAGAGGAAGATTGTAACAGACGACGAACGGCAGCATATTGAAGAGCGAATTCCGCCGAGGACACAATTTCGGAGTAAGTTTTACTTAAAAGTCTTTTGTCTTTTATTTTTCGTGTTCGCATTTATGAGGAAAAAAACAATATTACCTGACAGTTCTCCATTATGGACGCGAGCGCTCTAAGCACTAAAATACTTTCAAACATTCACAGAGACCTCAAAACAGAAAGTACAAATCCTTTCTTTAAAACGAATTTCGTTTTGTATCAATTGTATCTTGATTTTAATAATTTTTTCATTAACAAATTTCCTGGATTTAAAGTAAATATAGGCTAGCAATCACAACATAAGGTCTGAATGGGTTAGATTTGGGTACAGTTTTTACTGTAGAATATACTGCCACATCAAATAAGCTTTTGTTTAGCAATTTCTATATATAAAATAGCCTACTATTTTTGTCAAAAATAAAGTCATCAACTAAGATGTTAGCTGTTCCAATGTTGGCTATATTCAAAGTAATGAATACATAGATAAAATGTAGGCCTATAATCTTTTTTTTTTTACAAAAAAAGAGTACACTTGAAATATTGTTGAAATTGTAATTATTGTTGTTGTAACCTTTTTAACTTTGAAATATGTATGATAAAATGTATACTTTAGTTTTTACAAAGAAAGATTACACTTGAATTGTTGTTGTAATTGTAACCTTTTTAATAAAAATATATATTTACAAGGTAGATGTAAACAAACTTTTAAAAGGTAAATATAAGCCTTTTCTTTAAATAATTTTTATTGTGTTTTATTAGTGACAAATTTGGGGAGAGGATAAATATTCCAAAACTGAAAATACAGTATGAGAATTAACTGCACAATTACTAGACATGTTTTCCTTGGATATTATAGGCCAAATTGCAAGCACAATATGTGGAAAAATAAAAAAAGAATTGAGATGCTTCCAACTGTTGCTCTTGCATTCTTGTGGCTCAGTGACTCACCTGAATGAATGGCTAATTAGGTATGCGGTCCCCATTGTCTCCTGAGGTGTGAACCACTACATATGCATGATCTGTGACGCCCACTCCGCATATGGCCTTTCCAAACAGAAAGTGCTTTGCAAAATTCAAATCAATGTATTGTGTTATGTGAATGATTAGGCAGGGTGATTTTCACATCATTTTGAAGAAAAAACACTAGGCAATGACATCTATTAGACAAAAGTCTTATTGGCACATATTTAGTATGTGTTTTATGGCCTTATTTCAGAAACTTTAGTTTTTAGTTTTTTCAATAACCACGCATAAACATTATTCTCTCAAAAATGCAGACATGTACATTATTGTTGCTCACATATTATGGTAGCCCTGTTTGTGCTAAATAGTGTGTAATTTTTTTTTTGCCATTAATATGTTTATAAGCAACTGAAAAAAGCACAAATGTCAGGGCATGTCAGAACATCTCAAGGACCCCAAAAACACCTCAGACCCCAGAGGGTTAAAGTTAAAGCAAGGGATATCTTTTCTCATCTACCCTGCCACTATCATGTCCCTGATATGTGGTTTTATCTAATTCTCAAGCCCCACCGGATTTTGCGTTCTCCTGTCTAACTGGGTATGCCGACCCATTCTACAAATGTGTCTATATGAGGTGCGTCTGAATTTTCCCTCAACACTTCTAAAAGGCAAAAGAGAATTGACTTACCAAACGGCTGAAGAAAGAGAAGGACATCTTACTTCTCTTATTTGTTACAAGTCCCAATATTTCACTGAAAAGACACTCGCAACCTGGAGAATCACATCGAGGTCACCACTTTGTAAGGACCATCCATTAGCCCAACGACGGAATCCAACGGTCTGGCGAAGGTTTAAAGCGTGTATGTCTTTTCAGCGCTCCAGTGAAGTTCACTTAATTTATTGGAACTTAGTTTTAGTATCACTTTAGCTCTACGCTTAATCTGACTCCAATTTCAAATGATAATCAAATTTAGATCGTATTTCTGATTAGAAAATAATCATAAACATTGATTATGAATTAATTTAGATCTTTGATTATTCTGAGTAATCCCATACTTTCAGTTATTAATTCATTATGGACCCAATGCCGCACAGAGATCACGTCGGCCAATTCGTGTTTCTCACGGACACAAACTTGTTAATTCTGATTTTAGTCAGAGGATGTAGGGTTTGCTAATATACCCCTAAAGTCAGTCGCCTACTGCTTACGGACTAGAGAGTGTAGTTTAATTTAGCCATTTCCATACAACTTGCTAAACCAGTGATAGACAGAAATCAAAAAGTCTCCAGATGACGTGCCTACTGCCTTTAGTTTGACCTACCTTAACTAAGATTGCGGTAGCACCAGCCTCCTTAAATATACTAAAATAATGATTTCAGAATACTTCAGAATAAATCAAGATGTAACATTTATTTGTCAGGTAAAAATATATCATGCCAATTACAGAAGTAAATTATTAAAAGCCAATTCAGAAAATACATGACATCATTTACTCAAAGATGACTCTAAAAGTAAGTAATGTTTTCCTGACAAAGACACACAGTAATGTGTCAGGGTTTTCCAACAGGAAAATACTGACATGCATTACTGTGTGGAAGATTCTCTTGGTAAAAGATTCCTAAAGGTTTCTCTGTTCCCTCACCTTAAATACCAGATCAGAACAGAAGTGGGTTAAACAAATGTTGTTTGGAGTTGGTTGGGCCAATCCATGTACCCCAGGGGGGTAGCACCTGGTTTCTTGAGTTGTAAAGAGATATCAGCCAGAGAGGAGATACAGGATTATACAGAAGTTCTCAATCTTTTTCATTAAACCAATGACTGCAATGAAATTAAGACCATTTTACCAATCACCCTGCGACCATTAAAATGACACCAAACATGGAAAGGAAAAACAACATATTCACAAGATATACCATATGTGATATATAGCTTAATGACCTTTCAGTGCCTTGAGGAGGGAGAGGGGGAGGGAGAGGAGGAGGAGGGAGAGGGGGAGGGAGAGGAGGAGGGAGAGGGGGATGCAGAGATAAGGAATAAGGACAGTTTGTGCAGGACAATGTCCTGTGCTCTGTCTTTGCTATCTTCTGTCCATTGTGCATTTTGTTTTGACAGGAAAATCAGTTCTTACAACATAAAGTTTGTATTCCTCTGAATAAATCATGGAGAGACTCTTGAACCTCAGAGTGAGAAACTTTATTAATAAAGGCAAGAAAATACATATGACAAATATACAGCAGTAGTAAAGTGAGATTTTGTGTGTCTCTCTATTATTATTTTTGTACCTGAGAGAAATATAAACAATAAAGGCTAATAAGATTTAAAATTTAATAAGATTTTAAACCATCAAGTTAAGATATTAAGTTAAGTTATTTTCTGAGAGAAGTTATAAACAATAAAGTGACTGTTAAAATCTGACACTGAAAGAGAGCACAAACTCAAATAATCATCAGTATTTATTATGAAAAAAACACTAGAAGAACAAAAACACACTTGAAGAACCTTTAAAGTTCAGCGTTCTGCTTTAGATTTCAATACTTCCTGAAAAAGATGAACATAAAAAGCCAAAAATTAATAAATCTCTCAGATAATTATACATGCAAAATCAGTTTGTGAGAAATGACATCATCAATCATGTACCTGATGTGTGAATATGTGCTTGATCTCCTTCAGCTCTTCTGGATCTGATCTCAATAAACCACAATAATGACAGTCGCCACGCCCACCAGAGCAGAGAGGACCAATCGGATCACAGCTTCAGTAGGACCACACCAGTGGACAGAGTCTGAGGAATAAACACATCAAACTGAGATCAGATCAGTCAATAAACACTAATATCAGCGCTGACATCAACTAATATTTCTGAATACACAGAAATATGATCAAATCTAATCAACAATCTTATATTCGGTTCCGAGTGAGTTTTTATACGGTCTGTCATCTCAAATTATAAACGATTCAACAATTCAACATGTAAATAGTAGATAAGAATATTTGAAGGAGAAGAAAAATTATCTTCACTCACCATAGACAGAAACTCTGAATGATTTTGATGAGAATCTTCCTCCTGTAAACATCAGTAGTTTATAATCTCCTTCATGTTCAGTTGTGGTGTTTGTGATGGTCAGAGATCCAGTTTGATTGTCCAGCTTCAGTCTGTCTCTGAATCTCCCATCAAGAACATCATCATATACAGTGATTCTGTCGGACCGTTTAATGATTTCAGCTATTAAAGTGTTTTTAAGCTCATCTCCAAACCTCCACTGAATCGGATAATCATCTATTTCAGTAAGATCAGAGTTTAGAGAGACTGAATCTCCCTCCTTCACTGACACTGACTTCACTTCATCTGTCAAACACACAGAGAACAAACAGAAACAGGGTTTGCAAAGATTAATACTGTTAAATAACGTTACAATGGTTTACTAAATTTGAATAGTTTAAAATGTACAGTAAAAATAAAAATATAAAAAAACAAAAACAAAATTGAGCTTTGAGTTGATTTCATGTTTCTTTCTTGTGAATAGTTTATGTGTGTGTGTGTGTGTGTGTGTGTGTGTGTGTGTGTGTGTGTGTGTGTGTGTGTGTGTGTGTGGTTCCATGACGTGAAAAGCCGTTTGCTACCATATAAGAAACTACTTTAGTTTAATTGTTTGTTTAATTTACCTCAAGTTTTTTGTAACATTCTCAGTAACAATAAATGGTCATTGGACCGACTGGATCAACTTCTACTCCTCATCTTTACAACTGCACACGTCAAACTATATCCAGCTCAGCACACAGTAGCAAATAGAGAACAATCTGACTGGAAAAAGCTACTACAAATACTGTTAAATCATTTTATAGTGGTTTACTAATCGAATAGTTTAAAATTGACATTAAAAATAAACAATATAAAATAAAATAAACAAAATCGTGTATGAATTCATTTAAATGTTTTTATTTAAAAACAGGTGTAAACATTTTTGAACTCACCAATGACAGTGAGAATAAAAAACTTGTTCTCAAGGTTGATCTGTACATCATAACTTCCAGTATGTTCAGTTGTGGTGTTTGTGATGGTCAGAGATCCAGTTTGATTGTCCAGCTTCAGTCTGTCTCTGAATCTCCCATCAAGAACATCATCATATACAGTGATTCTATCGGTCCGTTTATTGATTTCAGCTATTACAGTGTTTTCATCTCCAAACCACCACTGAATCACATCATCATCCTTCATTTCAGTAAGATCAGAGTTTAGAGTGACTGAATCTCCCTCCCTCACTGACTCCTGGACTGAATCACACACACACACACACACACACACACACACACACACACACACACACACACAGGGTTCATCTCAGATTTAGACGATCACTTGATGATTTATGAAAGTAAATAGTTTGAAATTTAAATTTGAAATGAATTTCATCATTAAAGGCAGGATTTTTCTAAAAAAAAAAAACATTCCAAATTTGTTTAAACTGTCTTTATATACCAATACATAATTAAAATGTAAGTACTCTGAAAAAGAAAATATAAAAATCGAGTGACTGTAGACCTTTTAATCTGCAATAAACACAGCTCATTATTTCCATTCACTCCCACCCCCTCCCTTCTGAGCTCCTTCCAAAGCCACGCCCCCAAAACACATGAACGCGCGACGCCAAACGCTCAGGCTTAGCTGGAAGACGCATTTATTTACCTGAGACGAGTGGAGAGGAAGGAGCGCAGTACATACAGTGACATCATGTCAGAATCACATGTAATAAAATACCTAACTTTATCACTATGAATATAAATAAATAAGATTTCTTTTAGTACTCACTATCAAGCAAGCATATCAATACTGGTCAAGTTTGATTCGGTAACGAGCTATATTTATAGGTAACGAGCTATATTTATAGGTAACGAGCTATATTTATAAGGCAAAACTAAAAACAGGTTGCATTGATACACGGTTTTCCATTACCATCAGTTGCACTGTGATGAAGGTGAATTTCGTGTAAGATTCATAACAAATACGGTGTTTTGCATGTAAGAGTTTCCATGATGAAAACATTGTTGACTCTAATGAAGACTAACGTTACACTCCGGTGACAAGTAACGTTACCGCATCGTCGGTTCGAGGACAGGTCCGGGGTTGAGGGCGAAGCAGAGGAGGTCGTTCAAGAGTGCGGGCAGGGTCCGAGGAAGTAGTTTTTGCCTTGTTTGCCTTCGCTGACTGCATATGCAGGTGCTTTGAGCTGAATATTTCCGGGAACGGTGACATGTGATGAGTGCACGCAGGGCAACGCACGCAGTGGGGCGCGGGCACGAGACATGAAGGCATCTGATTGGTTCTTTACACTCGGACCGAGTGGCAGTGATTGGTCAGAGTTTTTACTGTCCTGCAGCTGCTACAGAGGTCTGACTGTTTTCCTTCCTTTTTCTAAACACATAATGTATTGACTACTCTCAGGATGGAAGACCATTTCACCCAGTATAAAAAAAGTGTTTCTGAACAGGATTACCTACTCTAGCTTTAAACACCAAAAGCAAAATGGAGTTTGAATTATTAATTGTATCTTTGTGCTGATTAAAATATAAAACAGGTGAAACAAATATTTAACTCACCAAAGACATCGAGCCTGAAATATCTCTTGATCTCACTGTTGATCTGTAGTTCATAAAATCCTTCATGTTCAGTTGTGGTGTTTGTGATGGTCAGAGATCCAGTTTGATTGTCCAGCTTCAGTCTGTCTCTGAATCTCCCATCAAGAACATCATCATATACAGTGATTCTGTCGGCCCGTTTATTGATTTCTGCTATTAAAGTGTTTTCATCTCCAAACCTCCACTGAATCACATCATCATCCTTCATTTCAGTAAGATCAGAGTTTACAGAGAATGAATCTCCCTCAATCACAAACTTCACTTCATGATCACCAAACACTCCTGAAGAACAGATTTTTTTCACAGATTAAAGCTTTAAAATCACTTGATGTTGGTTTGATGAAGCTTTACTAAAATACTTTTAATCATGTAAATGTGAAGTGATTAATATTCTGCAGAAGTTCAAACACAAAAGATGAGGAATGAAAAAGAGAAATAGTTAAACAGTTTTATACAATCAATAACTGCATTAAAAATATCAACTTTAATCTCAAATAAGAGTGTTATCTCTCAGTAAAATCACACATTATTTGTTTCTATACGAGAATAACAGTGAATGTTAATCCTTTCTGACTAATTTAACCAGTAATTTATCACATCAGAACAGAAACCAGAAAAACACATTTAAAACTCACCATCCAGACGCCTCAAACACAAACAGAGCAAAACTAATTTGAGGAACATTTTCTTCATCGGTTCACTGAAAAGCCCACGATAGTAACTCTTAATGTCTGAAACACTCAGATTGCTCTGAAAGACTGAACTGAGATATTTATCTGGTTGTGTAACCTCTCACACAGTTTACACTCGCACGTCCATCCTCTTTTACATCACGAAAATCAACAAGCTTTTGCTGATCCTTCATTTTTAAATGAATTCTGGCCCTGAATGAAAACTCAAAACCAGGAAAAGGCAAAGTTCAGGCGGTCAGCAAACAGCTTCTCTGAAGCTAGGCAAAACACACAAGCAGTGAACAAAGTTAAAGTCCAAACCAGTGTAAATCAAGCAGAAATAAACAGGCTTGATAATGTATCTCCATCCATACTAGCGTTTTCAAGTGTTTTCTAAAGGTCTGAAAATGCTTAAATCATCTTTGCATGTCTAAATCATAATACGAGCTCACTGAGACTATCTGGTACCAAGGTCACACTCAAAATCATCATTCCATGTTTGGTTCAATACACAGATCATGTTTTTTTTCAACATACATACATTTACTTTAATGTAACATTGTCTATCACAGCATTTCTTGTCCAACTTCACAATCTGTATGGTGTTCTGTATTTTCCTGATGACAGGCAGACGAGCTGGAAAACATGAGAATAAAGATAAATGAGGTTGAATGAAGATATTCAAGCAGACAAGGAATAAACATCGAGAGCAACCGAGTTTATCAAAAGTAGAGCATTTAAAACAATGACATTATTTTCCTGACACCAGGTCATCAGTCCTGCCACCTCTCTTCTGTATGATGTTTCCTCTCCACCAGTGATCAGTGTGATGACTGTAGTGTCATCCGCAAACGTTATAATCATGGTATTGGTCTGAGAGGCCACACAATCTTAGGTGAAGATGGCAAACAGAAGCGGGCTCAGGACCGAGCCTTGGGGGATCCCTGTGCTCACAGTTCGGATGCCTGATGTCCGGTCTCCTACTCTGACTGACTGAGGTCTGTGCGTCAGCAAGATCAGCACCCAGTTACAGAGGAAAGGTGTCAGTCCGAGGGTGAGGAGCTTTTCAGAGCCTCTGTGGTTTGACTGTGTTGACAAGCTGTAATCAACAAATGACATTCTCACATGTGTCCTTATCCTCCAAATGTGGTTTGCACACCAGACAAAACTAATATCCTTTGACAAGATCTGACGTTTAGGGCTGGATTTTATTATTCTTATTTTTAATCTGCAGAAACTGCGTGATGCCATGATGTCAATACGGACCAAAATCTTGGAGGAATGTTTCCAGCACATTGTTGAATCTGTGCCATGAAGAATTAAGGCAGTTCTGAAGGCAAAAGGGGGTCAAACCTGCTATTAGCAAGGTTTACATAATAAAGTGGCCAGTGAGTGAATTCATAGTTAAAGCTAAACTTGTAATACTTACAGTTAAAGCTATTATTTTTCAAGAGTCTTATTTTGGACACTAGATGGCGCTCTAGTTATTAGTGGGATGTTGTTTTATTTAATGAAATTGGTCATGGTCTGTTAAACCAGTGGTTCCCAATTCCAGTCCTCGTGACCCACTGCTCTGCACATTTTGTATGTCTCTCTTATCTGACACACTCAGTTCAGTTCATGGAGTCTCTCCTAATGAGCTGATGATCTGGTTCAGGAGTGTTAAATAAGGGAGACATACAAAATGTGCAGAGCAGTGGGTCCCGAGGACTGGAATTGGGAACCACTGTGTTAAACAACTGCAAATGAGAAAAATAAAAGTATTCAATTTGTTGAAAATGTATTTTTTTATTGAATTTTTATATAATTGAATGTTCATACTATTTTTTTTTCTGAATATGAGCATATTTCTTACATTTAATTGTATTGTAGAAACGTTAATTTGTTAGCAGTGTTGTTAGTTACTTACCGCCCCAAAAAAACATTTTCTGCTGCACTACAGTCATTATCACTATAAAATATCACAACCCCCCCATGATCTGCCTCAAACTTCACCGAAATGTGTTTTCTTCAAATTTACAGTTACTACAGTAATATCAGGTGGCACAAAATGTTTTAGAGTGTTATTGTTATTGTTCGACAACTTAAAATTGAAGGTGTAGCTTGCTAAGAACATGTATATATATATTCATATTTTTGCAGTGCAGCAAGACCAATGGGACTCCATCAACTCCTCAACTTCAGAGTCCCCAGTGGAAGTTAAGAAAAAGAAGAGCAAGAAAAGAAAGAAGAAGAAAAAAGCAAGAGAAGCAAATAAAAGGGGGGGGGAAATAATGTGTAACTTTGTTGTTTGAGTATAATGTAGAAAAGACAATGTTTTATTAAGATGAAAAGGTGTTTTGAATTTTTTTTGTAAAATAAAAGTCAGAAATTAAATGGGATCCTTTATTGTATATTTACTGCACTTACCCTGTAACTACACAGAACAAGGGGGAAACAAGCGCCACTTTAATTTACAGCCCGCAGGAGTTACACCTACCCTGTAACTACACAGAACCAGGGGGAAACAAGCGCCACTTTAATTTACAGCCCACAGGAGTTACACCTACCGTGTAACTACACAGAACCAGGGGGAAACAAGCGCCACTTTAATTTACAGCCCGCAGGAGTTACACTTACCCTGTAACTACACAGAACAAGGGGGTAACAAGCGCCACTTTAATTTACAGCCCGTAGGAGTTACACCTACCCTGTAACTACACAGAACAAGGGGGTAACAAGCACCACTTTAATTTACAGCCCGCAGGAGTTACACCTACCCTATAACTACACAGAACCAGGGGGAAACAAGCGTCACTTTAATTTACAGCCCGCAGGAGGTACACCTACCTGTAACTACACAGAACAAGGGGGTAACAAGCGCCACCTTAATTTACAGCCCGCAGGGGTTACACTTACCCTGTAACTATACAGAACAAGGGGGTAAAAGGCGCCACTTTAATTTACAGCCCGCAGGGGTTACACTTACCCTGTAACTACACAGAACAAGGGGGTAACAAGCGCCACTTTAATTTACAGCCCGCAGGAGTTGCACTTACCCTGTAACTACACAGAACAAGGGGGTAACATGCGCCACTTTAATTTACAGCCCGCAGGAGTTACACCTACCCTGTAACTACACAGAACAAGGGGGTAACAAGCGCCACTTTAATTTACAGCCCGCAGGAGTTACACTTACCCTGTAACTACACAGAACAAGGGGGTAACAAGCGGCACTTTAATTTAAAGCCCGCAGGAGTTACACTTACCCTGTAACTACACAGAACAAGGGGGTAACAAGCGCCACTTTAATTTACAGCCCGCAGGGGTTACACTTACCCTGTAACTACACAGAACAAGGGGGAAACAAGCGCCACTTTAATTTACAGCCCGCAGGAGTTACACCTACCCTGTAACTACACAGAACCAGGGGGAAACAAGCGCCACTTTAATTTACAGCCCGCAGGAGTTACACCTACCCTGTAACTACACAGAACCAGGGGGAAACAAGCGCCACTTTAATTTACAGCCCGCAGGAGTTACACTTACCCTGTAACTACACAGAACAAGGGGGTAACAAGCGCCACTTTAATTTACAGCCCGTAGGAGTTACACCTACCCTGTAACTACACAGAACAAGGGGGTAACAAGCACCACTTTAATTTACAGCCCACAGGAGTTACACCTACCCTGTAACTACACAGAACAAGGGGGTAACAAGCGCCACTTTAATTTACAGCCCGCAGGAGTTACACCTACCCTATAACTACACAGAACCAGGGGGAAACAAGCGTCACTTTAATTTACAGCCCGCAGGAGGTACACCTACCTGTAACTACACAGAACAAGGGGGTAACAAGCGCCACTTTAATTTACAGCCCGCAGGGGTTACACTTACCCTGTAACTATACAGAACAAGGGGGTAACAAGCACCACTTTAATTTACAGCCCGCAGGGGTTACACTTACCCTGTAACTACACAGAACAAGGGGGTAACAAGCGCCACTTTAATTTACAGCCCGCAGGAGTTGCACTTACCCTGTAACTACACAGAACAAGGGGGTAACATGCGCCACTTTAATTTACAGCCCGCAGGAGTTACACCTACCCTGTAACTACACAGAACAAGGGGGTAACAAGCGCCACTTTAATTTACAGCCCGCAGGAGTTACACTTACCCTGTAACTACACAGAACAAGGGGGTAACAAGCGGCACTTTAATTTAAAGCCCGCAGGAGTTACACTTACCCTGTAACTACACAGAACAAGGGGGTAACAAGCGCCACTTTAATTTACAGCCCGCAGGGGTTACACTTACCCTGTAACTACACAGAACAAGGGGGAAACAAGCGCCACTTTAATTTACAGCCCGCAGGAGTTACACCTACCCTGTAACTACACAGAACCAGGGGGAAACAAGCGCCACTTTAATTTACAGCCCGCAGGAGTTACACCTACCCTGTAACTACACAGAACCAGGGGGAAACAAGCGCCACTTTAATTTACAGCCCGCAGGAGTTACACCTACCCTGTAACTACACAGAACAAGGGGGTAACAAGCGCCACTTTAATTTACAGCCCGCAGGGGTTACACTTACCCTGTAACTACACAGAACAAGGGGGAAACAAGCGCCACTTTAATTTACAGCCCGCAGGAGTTACACCTACCCTGTAACTACACAGAACCAGGGGGAAACAAGCGCCACTTTAATTTACAGCCCGCAGGAGTTACACCTACCCTGTAACTACACAGAACCAGGGGGAAACAAGCGCCACTTTAATTTACAGCCCGCAGGAGTTACACCTACCCTGTATCTACACAGAACAAGGGGGTAACAAGCGCCACTTTAATTTACAGCCCGCAGGAGTTACACCTACCCTATAACTACACAGAACCAGGGGGAAACAAGCGTCACTTTAATTTACAGCCCGCAGGAGGTACACCTACCTGTAACTACACAGAACAAGGGGGTAACAAGCGCCACTTTAATTTACAGCCCGCAGGGGTTACACTTACCCTGTAACTATACAGAACAAGGGGGTAACAAGCACCACTTTAATTTACAGCCCGCAGGGGTTACACTTACCCTGTAACTACACAGAACAAGGGGGTAACAAGCGCCACTTTAATTTACAGCCCGCAGGAGTTGCACTTACCCTGTAACTACACAGAACAAGGGGGTAACATGCGCCACTTTAATTTACAGCCCGCAGGAGTTACACCTACCCTGTAACTACACAGAACAAGGGGGTAACAAGCGCCACTTTAATTTACAGCCCGCAGGAGTTACACTTACCCTGTAACTACACAGAACAAGGGGGTAACAAGCGGCACTTTAATTTAAAGCCCGCAGGAGTTACACTTACCCTGTAACTACACAGAACAAGGGGGTAACAAGCGCCACTTTAATTTACAGCCCGCAGGGGTTACACTTACCCTGTAACTACACAGAACAAGGGGGAAACAAGTGCCACTTTAATTTACAGCCCGCAGGAGTTACACCTACCCTGTAACTACACAGAACCAGGGGGAAACAAGCGCCACTTTAATTTACAGCCCGCAGGAGTTACACCTACCCTGTAACTACACAGAACCAGGGGGAAACAAGCGCCACTTTAATTTACAGCCCGCAGGAGTTACACCTACCCTGTAACTACACAGAACAAGGGGGTAACAAGCGCCACTTTAATTTACAGCCCGCAGGGGTTACACTTACCCTGTAACTACACAGAACAAGGGGGAAACAAGCGCCACTTTAATTTACAGCCCGCAGGAGTTACACCTACCCTGTAACTACACAGAACCAGGGGGAAACAAGCGCCACTTTAATTTACAGCCCGCAGGAGTTACACCTACCCTGTAACTACACAGAACCAGGGGGAAACAAGCGCCACTTTAATTTACAGCCCGCAGGAGTTACACCTACCCTGTAACTACACAGAACAAGGGGGAAACAAGCGCCACTTTAATTTACAGCCTGCAGGAGTTACACCTACCCTGTAACTACACAGAACAAGGGGGTAACAAGCGCCACTTTAATTTACAGCCCGCAGGGGTTACACTTACCCTGTAACTACACAGAACAAGGGGGTAACAAGCGCCACTTTAATTTACAGCCCGCAGGGGTTACACTTACCCTGTAACTATACAGAACAAGGGGGTAACAAGCACCACTTTAATTTACAGCCCGCAGGGGTTACACTTACCCTGTAACTACACAGAACAAGGGGGTAACAAGCGCCACTTTAATTTACAGCCCGCAGGAGTTGCACTTACCCTGTAACTACACAGAACAAGGGGGTAACATGCGCCACTTTAATTTACAGCCCGCAGGAGTTACACCTACCCTGTAACTACACAGAACAAGGGGGTAACAAGCGCCACTTTAATTTACAGCCCGCAGGAGTTACACTTACCCTGTAACTACACAGAACAAGGGGGTAACAAGCGGCACTTTAATTTAAAGCCCGCAGGAGTTACACTTACCCTGTAACTACACAGAACAAGGGGGTAACAAGCGCCACTTTAATTTACAGCCCGCAGGGGTTACACTTACCCTGTAACTACACAGAACAAGGGGGAAACAAGTGCCACTTTAATTTACAGCCCGCAGGAGTTACACCTACCCTGTAACTACACAGAACCAGGGGGAAACAAGCGCCACTTTAATTTACAGCCCGCAGGAGTTACACCTACCCTGTAACTACACAGAACCAGGGGGAAACAAGCGCCACTTTAATTTACAGCCCGCAGGAGTTACACCTACCCTGTAACTACACAGAACAAGGGGGTAACAAGCGCCACTTTAATTTACAGCCCGCAGGGGTTACACTTACCCTGTAACTACACAGAACAAGGGGGAAACAAGCGCCACTTTAATTTACAGCCCGCAGGAGTTACACCTACCCTGTAACTACACAGAACCAGGGGGAAACAAGCGCCACTTTAATTTACAGCCCGCAGGAGTTACACCTACCCTGTAACTACACAGAACCAGGGGGAAACAAGCGCCACTTTAATTTACAGCCCGCAGGAGTTACACCTACCCTGTAACTACACAGAACAAGGGGGAAACAAGCGCCACTTTAATTTACAGCCTGCAGGAGTTACACCTACCCTGTAACTACACAGAACAAGGGGGTAACAAGCGCCACTTTAATTTACAGCCCGCAGGGGTTACACTTACCCTGTAACTACACAGAACAAGGGGGTAACAAGCGCCACTTTAATTTACAGCCCGCAGGGGTTACACTTACCCTGTAACTATACAGAACAAGGGGGTATCAAGCACCACTTTAATTTACAGTCCACAGGGGTTACACTTACCCTGTAACTACACAGAACAAGGGGGAAACAAGCGCCACTTTAATATACAGCCCACAGGAGTTACACCTACCCTGTAACTACACAGAACAAGGGGGTAACAAGCGCCACTTTAATTTACAGCCCGCAGGAGTTACACCTACCCTGTAACTACACAGAACCAGGGGGTAACAAGCGCCACTTTAATTTACAGCCCGCAGGAGTTACACCCTGTAACTACACAGAACAAGGGGGTAACAAGCGCCACTTTAATTTACTGCCCGCAGGGGTTACACTTACCCTGTAACTATACAGAACAAGGGGGTAACAAGCACCACTTTAATTTACAGTCCACAGGGGTTACACTTACCCTGTAACTATACAGAACAAGGGGGTATCAAGCGCCACTTTAATTTACAGTCCAAAGGGGTTACACTTACCCTGTAACTACACAGAACCAGGGGGAAACAAGCGCCACTTTAATTTACAGCCTGCAGGAGTTACACCTACCCTGTAACTACACAGAACCAGGGGGAAACAAGCGCCACTTTAATTTACAGCCCGCAGGAGTTACACCTACCCTGTAACTACACAGAACCAGGGGGAAACAAGCGCCACTTTAATTTACAGCCCGCAGGGGTTACACTTACCCTGTAACTACACAGAACAAGGGGGAAACAAGTGCCACTTTAATTTACAGCCCGCAGGAGTTACACCTACCCTGTAACTACACAGAACCAGGGGGAAACAAGCGCCACTTTAATTTACAGCCCGCAGGAGTTACACCTACCCTGTAACTACACAGAACCAGGGGGAAACAAGCGCCACTTTAATTTACAGCCCGCAGGAGTTACACCTACCCTGTAACTACACAGAACAAGGGGGTAACAAGCGCCACTTTAATTTACAGCCCGCAGGGGTTACACTTACCCTGTAACTACACAGAACAAGGGGGAAACAAGCGCCACTTTAATTTACAGCCCGCAGGAGTTACACCTACCCTGTAACTACACAGAACCAGGGGGAAACAAGCGCCACTTTAATTTACAGCCCGCAGGAGTTACACCTACCCTGTAACTACACAGAACCAGGGGGAAACAAGCGCCACTTTAATTTACAGCCCGCAGGAGTTACACCTACCCTGTAACTACACAGAACAAGGGGGAAACAAGCGCCACTTTAATTTACAGCCTGCAGGAGTTACACCTACCCTGTAACTACACAGAACAAGGGGGTAACAAGCGCCACTTTAATTTACAGCCCGCAGGGGTTACACTTACCCTGTAACTACACAGAACAAGGGGGTAACAAGCGCCACTTTAATTTACAGCCCGCAGGGGTTACACTTACCCTGTAACTATACAGAACAAGGGGGTATCAAGCACCACTTTAATTTACAGTCCACAGGGGTTACACTTACCCTGTAACTACACAGAACAAGGGGGAAACAAGCGCCACTTTAATATACAGCCCACAGGAGTTACACCTACCCTGTAACTACACAGAACAAGGGGGTAACAAGCGCCACTTTAATTTACAGCCCGCAGGAGTTACACCTACCCTGTAACTACACAGAACCAGGGGGTAACAAGCGCCACTTTAATTTACAGCCCGCAGGAGTTACACCCTGTAACTACACAGAACAAGGGGGTAACAAGCGCCACTTTAATTTACTGCCCGCAGGGGTTACACTTACCCTGTAACTATACAGAACAAGGGGGTAACAAGCACCACTTTAATTTACAGTCCACAGGGGTTACACTTACCCTGTAACTATACAGAACAAGGGGGTATCAAGCGCCACTTTAATTTACAGTCCAAAGGGGTTACACTTACCCTGTAACTACACAGAACCAGGGGGAAACAAGCGCCACTTTAATTTACAGCCTGCAGGAGTTACACCTACCCTGTAACTACACAGAACCAGGGGGAAACAAGCGCCACTTTAATTTACAGCCCGCAGGAGTTACACCTACCCTGTAACTACACAGAACCAGGGGGAAACAAGCGCCACTTTAATTTACAGCCCGCAGAAGTTACACCCTGTAACTACACAGAACAAGGGGGTAACAAGCACTGCATGAAAATTGGGATTTCCGACCCCGTAAACGGCCGCAAATCTCCCTAATTTTCGGCAGTTAACGACAATTTACAGCCTGTGAACGTCGCGTTCGTCTGTGCCGAATATTGTCGGAAACGAACCATGACGTATGCGGAGCGCTCGCGCCGGAGGTGTGAATGGCTCTAATTACCATATGAATAGCAGCTCCCGCCAGAGAAAGGCTTGAATTTCCTCACTCACTATTGGTTGAACCCACGTGGTTTAAACAAGAAAAATCACTCGTGATTGGTTGGCAGATCTGTTACTATTGGTCACCCTCGCTCATTATAAATTCAAAAAATTATAATAATCATATAAATAATAATATATAAATTATTTTTTTATATTCATAATATGCCATTCTGTGGTATATTCATGTCATTGTTAACCTATGGACTACACTATTATTACCATCAAGGACATGAATTTATAAAGGAATGGAAAATTTGCCAGGGACATGCTGTTTATTCAAAGAAAGAGCTTTATTAGCACAGACACAAAACAATATACACCTATGTACAAAGCATAGATCATCTGCACACGCAACAAATTGGAAGCTCAGTGTCTGTTTTCATCTTCGGAGCTGTAGTAGGTGACCAGCGGCGTTCTCTCTGAATTCGATCCACTTTGAAAACGTCTGTGGTGCGTTGCCCTGTATTTAGGAGTCGCCTCTAATCTCGACTGCAGCGTAGCACAGAGCTCTGTGAGCTCCTGGCTGGTGGTTGAACTTCATCGGACATCAGATCTATGGTGGCGCACTTCCAAATGCCCACGTCATCCTCACCTAGCACACCGTCTCGCTTCTAGCAGCTGTAAAAACAACCAATACAGACAATAAGTACTGTGATGCACTGTGTATGGACACAAAACATCTATTAATGCACGTGAAATATAGTCACATTGACTAAAAATCTTACCCTCTTTCTTCTCGCTCGACTCCGAGCTGAACTCTTCACAGCTTCGGCCTGCAATGCCAGATCTGGTTGTTTGTACCTGAAGCTCCTGCGTACTGTCTCGTAGTATGTCTTACAGGCAGCTGGAAAACAATTAAATGAGAGTGATATGAATAAAAACAACGCAAGTCACAGTAAAATGAAACAAGGAGAAAATAGTAAAAGTTACTTACAATGTCGTCATGATCAGCGTCATCATGATCAGCGTCATGAAAATCTGGACTTGCAGACATAGCTCTGAGTAAATGTGAGGTTACGCCCTCGTTATGAGGCGAGGTTACTCTATGGAAACAAAATGTATGATTAAGATCGTAAACTATAACGGATCTATTTTCTTATACAAGAGAATGAAAGCATATTCTTTGAATCTTACCTTTAAAATGTTTGTAAGTTTTTATGAAAGTAAAAAAATAAAAGAATGTAAGATTCTTTTTTTTTTTTTTTACCTTGATCCAGTTCGTAGCGCCCACAATTTGTCTCAGAGTTGTGAAGATGGCATAATGCTTCCTGTAAATTACAGGATTATTTACAATTATTAAACAAATAATAGCCATCAATCCCATGACCTCTTGCTTTATGATGAAATCATGAAAAACTGAATATTCTTACATTTCACAAGGCCTGACAAAATACAGCTGCAGGTAACTAGCGGCATTCTGTCTGAATTCGGTCCATTTTGCAGACGTCTGTGGTGCGTTGCCCTGTACTTTGGAGTCGCCTCTAATCTCGACTGCAGCGTGGTACAGAGCTCGGTGAGCTCCTGGCTGCGACAGGACGGAGGTCGCAAAATCCATCCAGACACCCCGCAGACGATGCCGTCTTCCTCATCAGACATCAGGTCTATGGTAGCACACTTCCGAAAGCCCACCTCATCCTCAGCGAGCACACACTGTCTCGCTTTTAGCAGCTGTTAAAACCAATAAAGACAATCAATACTGCACAATGCACTGCCTATGGACAACACACATCTATTAATGCACCTGAAAAATAGTCACATTGACCAAAAACGAATCTAATCTAAAAAATCTTACCGTCTTTCTTCTCGCTCGACTCCGAGCTGAATTCACCACAGCTTCCGCCTGCAATGCAAGATCTGGTTGTTTGTACCTGAAGCTACTGCGCACTGTCATGTAATATGTCTTAAAGGCAGCTGGAAAACAATTAATTGAGAGTGATATTAATAAGAACAACATAAGTCACAGTAAAATTAATAAGAACAACATAAGTCACAGTAAAATTAAACAAAGGAGAAAAAATGCAACCGGGTGAAATTGCAAAAATACACACAGGAAGCAAACTATGCTTTTTGAAATTGGGGTTTTATTCTGACTGCTGTTTAAAATAAGTGACAGCGGTCAATGGAAGCACAATTAAACAGATAAAAGTCTGATTAAGAAAAAAGTTTGCCTTGTTCGAAGAGATTTCACAAGAAAAAAAATAATTTTCACTAGTTAAACAAAAAAAAAAGCAAACAAAAAAAAAGAAATTGTAGAAACAGTTTACAGTAAATTTGAAGATGACAATCAAATGTCACAAAAAGCTTAACCAGTGGATCAATGCCCAAATCCACAAAATACTTAACTCAATTCAAACTGAAATGCAGTGTAATACACTGCAACTGGTCAGATTTAAATTGATTTCTCCAAACCAAAATATGTTACAATTAAATACGATAACACAAACTGGAATACGGCAGAGGCTGAGGTAACTTAGGCCTAAGTTACAAGAGAAATAAAAGCACTTTAACAAAGCCACAACCCACGTTTAATCATGCCATGCGGAACCAGAAATATGCATTTAACCATAAAGTTATACTGTATAATCACAGAATATAGATTCAACTCATTAACAGATTTATCAAATAAACATGCCATCAGTAATTTCCCCCATAAACCATAAAACGTACACACCCAATCCTTTACCGTCCGATCACCACGAGGTTCACTCGTCACATATGCGCTCCAAATACATCTATAAACAAAAATGTACACATCAAATGTTCTTTTAACTTCGCTTCACAACTTATTTGTGCATATTAAAGATATTGGAGTAATATTTACCAAGAAAGAAGAACGTATAACACAGAATCCGATCGATGCACGCCCCGTCATGGAGCTCTCCTGAACAATGAAAAATGGCTGCCGTTCTCTGGTCGCGCGCACGCGTCCAGCACAAGTGAATAGTATCGCGAGAAGAGAGGGATTTCTTAAAGGGGCCACAAACATTTTTAATGCAAAATAGAAACGAGGTACATTTTATGTAAACAACTCTAATCGTAGTTGTAACTCTGTATGTACAGTAGGCATAATTCTTGTCACTGCGTATGTGTATGCAGCATGAGTCAAATACAATCTTCTGTTCGTGTTGTATTATGCACAGTGGTTGGGCTCTAAGAGATTGTGATGCTGTTTGCATGGAATGCACATTTTACCTTTGTGGCAAAGCCTGATTGAAATTAATTGTTGAAATAAATGGTTTTGTGTCTTTTTTACATAACATTGGCTATTGCTAATGACACATAGTAACTAATCTAGCTACTTTCATTAAATATATCAATTTAAGCTAAAATGTAAGAGGGTCATTCTATGAAAATGTCCATTTTTCTGTCCCTAGCCTTTACAGAAATATTACACTTAAAAAACACTTTAGGGTTACAATTTCTTTACATTTTAAAATAAAACAATATGTTATTTGAACAATTAAGCCCTCTTGAGCCATCAATGTGGCAATATTTGATTTTTATGAATTATATAGAATTTCAAGCACCACAGAAGTGCTTGTCCCCACAGTCATGTACAGAGGGAAAATGCTTTATTTTGAGGTCAATAACAGATTTTTACACCATTTAAAATATCAATATCAAGTATATTATGTAAATGATATATATAAAAAAAATGCAGAATACATATTATAAAATTTATAATGAAAGTAGTGGTCCCCTGGAGTTGTGTCACTGGTGTTACTGTTAAACAAAAATCTCTTATTTTGAAATAAAAATCACACTGCTATAGCTTATGTTTGTATGCAGGCCTACGGAATTTATATTCACAATACTTAATAACTAATATTATTTTATTGCATTTATATTAGTTGTTTGAAGAGTTACAAAAAAGCGGTCGGTCTTAACACAAGTTTCAGCCGGCAAGTCGGTCGGACTAAAAGGGGGAAAAAATAAATAATTGGGTCGGTAGGCTACTAAACTGACAGTGTCGGTCGGGTTACGGCAAACAAGAATATTTTTAAGGATGGCCTTAGACTATTGTAACTCACTTTATTTTGGGCTATCTCAGGCCTCTCTCTCTCGTCTACAGCTAGTTCAAAACGCAGCGGCTAGACTTCTCACCGGGACACGCAAATATGAGTCGATCACCCCTATTTTATTCAAACTCCACTGGCTACCTGTCACATTCAGGATTGATTTAAAATTTTTACTATTTGTGTATAAAGCTCTTAACAAACCGGCCCCCCAATATCTGACCAATCTCCTCTGCCCGTACACTCCATCTCGTACTTTGAGATCCAGTGATCACTGTCTTCTCATCGTGCTCAGATCCAGACTTAAAAAACGAGGCGACTGCACTTTTCCGACTGCAGGCCCAAAGCTTTGGAACAGTCTACCCCTCTATATCAGACTAGCTCCCTCAATTTCCATCTTCAAAACATCCTTGAAAACTTTTAATACCCCTTGACACAACTACTGTTTTTTTTTTTTAATTGTCCTGTTTCTGCCCTGCATTTTATCTATTGTCCTGTACAGCACTTTGGTCAGCCTTGGCTGTTTTTAATTTTGCGTTATAAATAAATATTGTATTTTTTTTAGAATTAAGTTAATACCTTTGAGTCACCCGTTTGCAGTCGTAAACCTGAACTTCCACGACAATCTACAGCGCCGGTAACTGTCGAAAATCCCACTTTTCATGCAGTGAAGCGCCACTTTAATTTACAGCCCGCAGGGGTTACACTTACCCTGTAACTATACAGAACAAGGGGGTAACAAGCGCCACTTTAATTTACAGTCCACAGGGGTTACACTTACCCTGTAACTATACAGAACAAGGGGGAAACAAGCGCCACTTTAATTTACAGCCCGCAGGGGTTACACTTACCCTGTAACTATACAGAACAAGGGGGTATCAAGCGCCACTTTAATTAACAGCCCACAGGAGTTGCACTTACCCTTTAAATACACAGTTGAAACGGGTAACAAACACTACTTGTCACAACACACACGAGAAAGACAGATCCAAGTGCAGTAGTCTTTATTGGGTAATCCACAATCGTATCCAGTCCAGGCAAGGGTCAAAACCATGAAATCAATCCAAGAAACAAAACAAAAAAAGGAAACAAGGAACAAACAGACCTCAGGAAGTGCATTTGACATAATACAAGGACTCCATGACACATACTAAACCAGACAGGGTTATATACACACAGAACTAACAATGAAACAGGGAACAGCTGGGAACAATGATGACGAGAAACAGCTGAGTGCAATAAACAGTGATTGGTACAGACAAGGATTGTGGGGAATGCAGTTCATGAATGTGGATGACACCGTGGGGAAGAGGACCTCTAGTGGACACCAGGAATACACAAACCAGACACTGTGACACTACTTACTATGTAACAATATGAAACAACACTATTTGCACAGTAATTACAGAGAAAGGTACTCTTATTAAGGAAACATTAAAAAAAAAAAAAAAAACGTTTTAATCACACACTATATTTGCCCTGACATTTAAGTGTTATTGCATTACAATGTGATAAGTTAAGTAAGTACTACATGGTACTAAATTAAAATCATAGCAGAAACTAATTTTTTTTTGGCTTAAGTAGTTTAGTAAGAAAAGCCAATAAATTAATTTTTTATCATACTGTGCTTACATACAGCCATATATATATATATATATATATATATATATATGTTTAATTTACAACCCACAGATGTCAAAATTACCCTGTAACTACAGTACATTGCACAAGAACATATTTTGCTAGAAATGTGATAAAACTTTTATATACAACAGACGTACAATTTTTGCCTGGAATATATTAACAGAATAGGTACCTGTTAGTTTTAAAATAATTACATTATAAATATTTTGCTTGTATATCTGGTTGTACCCCTTTATTACCCAAAACTTAACATATTGTTCCCTTATACCAACACGGAGGTACACTATAATTACAGAAACGTACACCGTAATTTCGGTTTACTACGAAGTTCTTTGCAGGTTGTATATCTGCTTGTTACCCCTTTATTACCCAAAACTTAACATATTGTTCCCTTATACCTACACGGAAGTACACTATAATTACAGAAACGTACACCGTAATTTCGGTTTACTTACGCAGTTGTTTGCGGGTCGTAATATAAAGTGTTACCATCATTTTCACTTGGCGATCGGCGCATACACCACATGATCCTCCTCCTTATCATCCTGTCAAAAACACAATATATAATAATAATAAATGCATTCATGTCCTTGAAATCATTTTAAAAAATGCAGATATAAAGCCAGCCTTAAATGTGTCACAAAACGTTGTTTCCTTCCATTTGTTTTTTAATGCTTGCAAAATAATACTGGCTTAAAAAAAATCCAATTCAAATGACAGATAGAATTGTGTTGGACTGTGATGTCATCAACTGACACAGGAAATACTTCATCAGTGGCTCATTTCAAACACTGAAAATATTAAAGGGGTCATGAAATGAGTAATCTAAAGTCCCTTGATCTTTTAACATATGTGACCCTGGACCACAAAACGGGGTCATTTTTTTAATTGCACAAATGAAAACTGAATACATGACTTTTCCATTGATGTGTGGTTTGTTAGGACACTATCTGGCCGAAATACAACTATTTGAAAATCTGGAATCTGAGGGTGCAAATAAAGCGAACATTGAGGAAATCGCCTTTAAAGTTGTGCATTAATGCTCGCGATTGTGCTGCATTCCCTAATAAAAATAATAGTTTTATATTTACGGTAGGAAATTTACAAAATATCTTCATGGAACATGATCTTTACTTAATAACCTAATCATTTTTGGCATAAAAGAAAAAACGATAATTTTGACCCATACAATGTATTGTTGGCTATTGCCACAAATATACCCGTGCGACCTGTGACTGGTTTTGAAATCCAGGGTCACATATAAGATGTCATTATACTATAAAAACATCCTGTAAGTTTCAGAACTCAAAACGTTCTTGTTAGTCTAAAAACAGCTTACATTAAAACAAATCCATCTGAACGACTGATTGTGGAATATGCTACTTTATTATGTAGTACGGGTAGCTAAACACCACCTCTGGAGAAGAAGATCAACGCCTGCTTCTTGCTTATTTAGCAATAAGCCCCGCCCACTGATTCCTGCATGCCAGAGTAGGTAAATAATGAGAGACGCAAACGTAGGTCAATGCAGAAACCTTACGGTAAAGATGGCTCTTCTGATATCAGTAGGAAGAAGTGGATTCACTTTTTTTTTTTTTTATGAAGTTCCAGACCGCGTCAGTAAGAACTTGGTCCTTTTATTCACTTAATTTCACAGCGGATTCATTTACAAACAAGGCACAATTCAACGCAGGATTTTCAGAAAGATTGAAATTAAAAGATGATGCTGCACCGAGTCTTTTGGATCCGATAGTAATATCACACCACACTGTGAGTAACTGTTACGTGGTCTATTACGTGGTTTATTACGTGGTCACTATTACTGTTATTACCGATCGTTTGACCTGTACTGAATATGTATGCGTTTTTAACCTGTCTGGCTGAATTTCACCGGCTGCCATTCTCAACATCGGAAGTTTTAAAATCTAACACAACAATCCCACTCTTCAGAGTCTACAATCCACCACGGCTATTCAAACCCTGTGTTTCGATGAGGGAGGTCAGGACAGGACAGAAAATAGCCTATTACTTCTAAATTAAGATGTTTTATTATGTAAAAATAACATTATAAGTGGACCTCAGAGAACAGTACAAAATAATAAAAAAGGCAGTTCATGACCCCTTTAACTGTTGATCTGTTACTCTTTGGTTACATGGTAGAATGAGTGTTGTGAGTATTATGACATATGTTTCTCACATTGAATGCTGATCTTTAAATCTAATATGGTGGTGTTTTGTGTTTTTGTCTGTATAATTATCTATCACACACAGGCGCACTCACTGCTGAAATCATACACTGACATTAAGTAGTATTAAATGATCTTACTGATTTCTGTGCTTTTCTTTTGTAGAAGGTTGGCACGACATTAATGATTTCTTCATGAGTCTCAACTGTTTCAACAATAAGATGTAATTTAAATAATAGGTGGATTAAAACAACAAAACTGAATGTTACAGTATTAAAGGGATACTCCACTTTAAAATGAAAATGCTATCATCATTTACTCACCCTCATGTGGTTTCAAACCTGTATGAATTCCTTTCTTCTGCTGAACAGAAAGGAAGATATTTAGAAGAATGTCAGTAACCAGACAGTTTTTGGTATCATTGACTTCCATAGTATATTTGTTT
The DNA here is from genome assembly GCF_951802725.1 of Rutilus rutilus. Classification (NCBI taxonomy): domain Eukaryota; kingdom Metazoa; phylum Chordata; class Actinopteri; order Cypriniformes; family Leuciscidae; genus Rutilus; species Rutilus rutilus. The sequence goes on along the minus strand of NC_140222.1, from coordinate 6,794,690 downwards.
TCCTACTATGGAAGTCAATGGGACCCAAAAACTGTCTGGTTACTAGCATTCTTCTAAATATCTTCCTTTCTGTTCAGCAGAAGAAAGAAATTCATACAGGTTTGAAACAACATAACGGTCGGTCATTTTTTACCAGGAACAACATTAGTGTAATTAACAAGTAAAAAAACAATCAGATTTTTTGGGGGAAGTTGTTATAGCCTGCACTGTAAAAAATTTGTAACACTCCCCAATCAAAAATTTCAATTGACCGATAACATCTACATTTTTCAATTGGCCCAAGTGAAAATCTGTACATTTAATTTTAGAATTTACAGAATTTCACTTGGGCCAATTGAAAAATTTAGATGTTATCGGTCAATTGAAATTTTTGATTGGGGAGTGTTACAAATTTTTTACAGTGTGTGTGAGCAAAGTCGGTAAGTTCCCATTCAGTCAGTCACGTTCAATGTTACGACGGACTAATGTCACGGGGTCTTGTCTGGGACCCAATCGCCTCCAAGTGATAACAGAACAGGCCAATGGACATTAGCCAGTGAGATTTGCATTGAGACAGTATTCATGGGGGGTTCGAGAACATGACCACGTCAGCACGCGGGTTGTGACTCTCCTTTCTCGTAAAGGCTTGAGCCCCCTTTGTTGTTGCCCAGCTGCCGCTTGTGTGTTCGGGCTCAGAGCGCGTGGCTTTCTTCAGGTGCATGGAGAGCTTTGGCAGTATGGAGGCAGTTTAGTGCCAAAATCTGTTAAAATTTCTTCCTCTCTCACTACCCTCAACTGTGGGGCGGGGTTCTCCATTTTATAGATGACTGGCTCATTCTGGCCCAGTCAAGGAAAGATCGGGATCGAGATGTCATTCTTCTCCATATGAGGTGCTTGGGGTTGAGGCTCTATTCCAAAAAAAGATCATTATCTCCCCAGCAGAGAGCTACGTTCTGGGGGCAGTGTGGCACACGACTACGATGCAGGAACAATCGTCTCCTGATTGTATCGAGACCATCCTGGCTACAGTCACAAAGAAACAGTCAAGCTAGGACATGGGAGCCTGTTCATTATGCTGCGTTCACACCAAACGCGAATAGAGCGTCAAATTCGTGTGTATCGCGTCTAGTTCGACGCTTGAACATTTTGAATCCATTCGCGCGTCCAAAGCGAATAGGACGCGAGCGAGCGAGTGCAGTATGAAATGTTTAAAGACACGTAGAACATATGCGATGATGAAAGGTTAAACTTGAGAACTCACAATTGTGAGACATAAAGTCCAATTGTAAGGGAAAAAAAGACTGACTTCAAAAAAATTTTTTTTTTGCCTCAGATTATCTCACAATTCTGACTTTATAACACACAATTGTGACTTTATATCATGCAATTCTGACTTTATATCTCCCTGTGCCCACCTCCATCTGTCAGTGGATCAACAGCTTCCTGACCGACAGGCAAAATCCTCATCCAGCTCCTGTATAATCAGCACTGGCGCCCCCAGGGGTGTAGTGGACTGTTCACAGCGCCATCTAGTGGCTTTCCTGAGTAACAGACACAATCACTGGATCTCCTTACAGAGACTGAGTAAATAACTCCTGATAACATGTGAGTTCAGGGTGAGCCACTAGATGGAGGTGTTGCTCCTCAGACGAGACCACAGAGACAAATCACACTAGAGATTTAAAGACTTTATCTTAGGGAGGAAATGGAGAATGATTCCTGTTAACTTTGAAGAATATGGAAGCATATGGGTAGCAATATTCAATTTGAAATGTAAAATGCAAAATGACAATGCAATATGTAAAATGGCAATGCATTTCTGTAATTAAATTTGAATTTTCCCATCATTTGTGCAACGTTTGGTGCAAAATGAAAATGAAAATTCAATTATAAAATTTACATTTGCCATTTCATACACTAGTTTTAATATGTAAATTGAATACATATTTTAACGCTTTATAAGTTGCAAAATTAAAATTAAAATGTTTTACAGAAATGATTAGATATGTTTAACATGTTCAAGCAAAAAAATTGTATTGTAATTTAAATGTTATTTTTTCTTAATTGCATTTACACTCACAGTTAAGACACTTGCGACTGCATTTCCATTAAGTGTCCCGCAATGCATGTAGCAAAATTCAATGTGCAGTTTGAAAATGCATTCTGAGCGGATCACGTGCCCGTCCTGTCAATCACTGCGTGAAGTTGGCCCCGCCTCCAACGCAAAATAGGCTCAATCGTTTTACTTCATTTGTGGTGTAATTTTTGTTTGTTTGTGCTGCTTCTGTTTTTTAGATAGTAAAAGAATATTTATAGGTAATTCTGTCACCCAGGCCTCCACATGCTCCAAATAAAACAGATCTTGTTCGGTTTGTGCCGGTTTTGTTTTTGCAGCTGCTTCAGTTTTTGAAATATTAGACCGAATCATATGACGTCACCCGCTCAACGTTCACCCAAAATTCTCATATGTTTGTGCTAATTTGCGCTGATAAACGTTTATTTTGTGCTGCTTCGGTTTCTTAAATATTAAAATAATATTTATTGGTCATTCTGAGTTCACTCAGCCCCCCTACTGCTCCACATTCTCCCAGAATAGTCTTGTTTGTTTGTGCGATCGTTTGTGCCGGTTAAAGTTTCGTGTGCTGCTTCGTTGTTTAAAATATTAGACACTGAATTATAGACGATGACGTCACCAGCCCTCGACCTGCTCCACATTCACCCAAAAAAGGCTAGGTCGATGAATTTGACCCGTCAGATTCCGTGACCCTGTTTAATAATATTTTTTACAGTCTATGATTAATACCTTCAATATGCTTTATAAATAGAAAGGACATGAGCATGTCTGCCTCATATTTTATGATTATACAGCTGCAAACAGAGATGATCACACACATCACATTCGTCACTTTATTGAACATTACAGTCAGTTATTAAAAGAGCGGTCACGTTTTTCGCTATTAATACCGAATACCAACGGAGCTTTGTCATATGTGATCACAGAGTAATAGGCCTATGCATTTGTAAGGGAAAACTATAGGATCTCCAACATTATTGGGTATTAAAGTTAATAGTAATAAGAATAAAGATAAGCATGTATCAGACAATGAGAATGTTTTATACAAAACAAAACCATAAACACAGTCCAGCATCAGACAACAGCAGCTCAGCATAATGTTGACGCCTGATAAGGCAGAACATTCTCCCAGACGGTCCAACATCGTACTGGTTCTATCACCTGCAGGCACGTAATAATCTTCGGAAACACTACCATTTCTCTGTTCACGCTCCACTTCATCTGCTAAATTCAGTGAGTTTTATTGTGATTTTAGATATACATTTTTAAAAGTTACACTTCCTGAGAGGCCAATATCGGAATCATTAATGAAAATAAATAATCTCAGATTTTCTCATTTCAAGATATTTATTGAAATGTCAAATTACAACAAATTGTTGTTGATAAAAAAAAATTATATGGACCAATAACTAAGCAACAACTTCACATAAGAGTAATGTCACACTCAAACTAATGCTGTTGGGTATTTGAGCTTCATATTTATTCTATTTTATATTATTTTATTTAATAATTACTAATAACTGAGTTTAGAGCTGAACTCAAACTTGATCTTTCAGTAAAATCACAGTTAAATAATTTCTATATGAGACTAACTGTGAATGTTAATCTTCTCTGACTAATTTCAGCAGTTATAAAATGATAGTGGGAAATGGGAAGACTCCTCTAGTGGTCATCAAGAGCACTTCATTATTTAATGTGACATTTTTATTTTTAACAATTATTTATAGGAAAAATGACTCATGACTCGTTGATTACTCTGTGAGGAAACAAACAAATATACAGAGTTTATTGTCTTTTATAAACATTAATTTCTTAAATCTAACCATGACAGAAAGTTTATAAACAATAAAATGTTTTTTTGAAATAAGAGTAATAAACAAATTACAATTTAATAGTAAATGAAAAAATATATTTCTGAAAAAGAATAATGATCTTAACAATAATGTACATTTACCAATGATGGTTTAAATAATGTAAAGCTGTATATGTTGCTCTCTGCTGATAATTATATATATATATAAAGTTAGTATTCCTCCAGGAAGCGCTCAACATAATAAATGTTATAAAACATGCATGGGCTGTGTCCGAAATCGCCACTAGACCCTTAAATAGGCCATAATTTGAGGGAACAGCCATTTGTAGTGGTGTCTGACACCATAGTGGACGTTATTGAGTGCACTCATTCAATCCCACAATGCACCGCAATAACGAGTGTACGGCTGCGTCCGAAAGCTGATAAATGATGCCGGACTCAATCCAAGGTCGGAAGACATCAAGGCACGTCCGAATGCAGTGTTAGCTCACTTGTCTCCTGGGTCACCGTGATTTTGCCAAGTAAGTCCTGGATCAACATATATTCATATCCTGGAATAACATTCCTGTCACAAAATGTAGTCCTTACCCTATCCCAGGGGCGGATCTACTGGGGTGGCACGGGGTGGTAGCTGCCACCCTAGTAAAGGTATTGCCACCCCATTGATGTCAGCCAGGCCGGCTGAAAATAAGACGACATTTACGGTAAAAACCTTTGTTTCCTGGGCGCCCCTAAACGCATCATGACTTGAGTAGAGCCTCTCCCTCCCCATGACATGTGCAGTCCAGCCAAGCAGTCTTTCAACTTTTCTCGACAAGTTTCAAGTGAGGCTCACGTGGACACACACGACGAAACACGGTAAGAAGAACACGCTTTTATACATCATATTTTCAAAAATGGCTAACATGATGCAACTCTATCAGAAGGGTCGATAATGTTACAATGGGACAGCCCGCCTCGCTAATGTTGAACCAAAAAAAGTATTCTTGTTTTTAATGCGAACGCGGTGAATCCAAACGGCGGACAGCGGTGGCAGTGCTTTCGGTAGTTTCGAAGAAGGAAAGGCACGGAAAGACTAAACTGTGTCAGTCATTTGAATCTGCTTGCCTGCAAAGTACAGACCGCAAAGTACCGGGTTTAAGCAGGGACCAACATGAGTTTTAGTTGGTTAACAGCTACGTTTTCGGAGCAGTCATTGTGACACTTGTGTGCCATCTCTCCTGGTTACGGGTAATGACGACGATTAAAGTCCTTCCCGCGGCTGCCCATCAGTGTCAGTGTCTTCCCTCTCCCTCGTTCTATTAAAGTATTAAGTTGCTCCCATACCCAACTTTGTCCTAATTCGATCAGTTGCATCATGATAGGAAAATAATGAGAATATCAATCTCAGTGTGGTACTTTACTGTCATATAAATAAAATGTATATCGTTCAATCATAAAAAAATAAAAAAACTTAATTATTGACACTTAAGATGTGTTCATGTATCAAAACGAAACAGATCTTAAATCAAATGCATGCATAAATATGTCCAGAATGTCAAACATTGTTTACTTGACCCCACAATGCTGTTTAATGGCAAAGACTAAGTGTTTCTCTTTCTCTTTTTCTATAGATGATGATGACCTAATGAATGGGAGAGGAGAGGGTTGGTCCTGATCTCCCATTGTGGCAGTAAGTAAAGTATTTTTGAGACATTGGATAATATGAAATATTTATTTTAATTGAGTATTTTATTACATGAATCACTTGTAGCCTAAAAATGAAGCAGAAAAGCATAGACCGTTTTTCTCAACCAAAGAAGACGCTTAAAGAACAGGAGAGTGAACATGTGAAGGAACAGACAGACAGACTGAGTGAGGAAGACGTAGAAGTTGACAAAGGGACAGATGAGGACTGTGAAGGATCTCTTCTGCCGGATCCAGGCCGTATCCAGATCCGATGAAGGACCTGTGCCTGGACGCGACGACAACGCAGTACTGAAGTGTCAACCAGTCTCTCCGTTTCTGAAGTGAGGTGGACTCCGGCCGTATCCGGATTAGATGGTGGATCTGCACGTGGACCCAACCATGACGCATCCCTGAAGTGCCGGCCTCATCGACACGACCAATCTGACTTCTGACCCGTAATGCTGCCTGGATCATAATCATACACTGTTCGCTCGTTGGCCAGAGGAGAACTGGCCCCCGACTGAGCCTGGGTTCTCCCAAGGTTTTTTTCTCCATTCTGTCACCTGATGGAGTTTTGGTTCCTTGCCACTGTTGCCTTAGTTGGGGACATTTAATATTCAACGATATTATTGATCTGCCTAATTAGGGTGGACAATGATGCAATTTTTTTCTAGAAACAAACTTTGTTGTATTATTTTCATTTTATCACTGTGAAGCTGCTTTGATACAATCTGTATTGTAAAAAGTGCTATATAAATAAAGGTGACTTGACTTGACGATGCAGTGGAAGAAGAGATGAGTGACAGCAACAATAAAGAAACTGAAAGGGAGCTGGGCGATGTTAGGCTATAGTCTCAAGAACAACTTGATATGATTCATGAATTTCCGTGTCAAATAAGGGATAGCTGCAGTATCAATGCTGAAATATTAGTTGTAACTGATGCCAACTGTATTAATAAGGAATTTATATTTTCTGTCCTTTTAGATATATCAAAATCCTGGCAAGAAGGACCAAAGCAAGTGAAGTTAAATAATTTCCCCAAGACTTTCACTTGGCTTGAGTACTCTGCAAGAAAAGATGCAGATTACTGCTTTGCTTGTAGACATTTTTCTCTACCAGATGCCGCTAAACGTGTGTTCATGTCCACGGAGGGTTACAGGAACTGGAAAAAGGCGAGCTTTAAAGACAGTGGCTTTAGCTCACATGCCAAATCTGAGAACCACCAAAAAGCAATGTGTGCATGGGCAGAGAACAAAAAAAGACAAGACAGTAACACTTCACTTGTTGCAATAATGGACGAAAAAAAAGTTGTTAAGAAACAACTGACCAATAATGGTCAGTTGTTTCTTAACTTGTTTCAGTTAAGAAACAACTGACTGAAAACCAAAAGTTTGTGAAAGCATTAGCTGAAATTTTAATCGTGACTGCAACTGAAAACACTGCTCAGCGTGGCCATAGGGAAACTACAGACTCTGAGAGAAATGGTACGTTCCTGTCAATGTTGGAATTACTTGCCAAACATGACCCAGTGATCAGAAAGAGATTACAAAACCAGCCAAAAAATGCCATGTACACAAGTAAAACGATACAAAATGAAATACTTCAATGCTTAGCAGGAATGGTAAAAGACAATATTATCAAAGAGGTTAAAGAAAGTCAACAATTCTCCATAATTGTTGATGAGACAAAAGATATTCAGAAAAAGGAACCGATTTCATTTGTTCTGAGATACTTTTATGAGGGTGCTGTTCACGAAAGCTTTATTGAATTCTCTGAGGCACATCAGCTAGATGCAGGTGCTCTCTCTGAAAAGATCATTTGTTTTTTTGGAAAAACATGGGTTGGAGTACAAAAAAAAATCTGGTTGGTCAGGGTTACGATGGCCAAAGTGAGAGAGGTGTCAAAGCATGCATTTCATGTTCACTGCAGTGCTCACTGCTTAAACTTGGTCATTGTGGACAGTGTCAAAAATGTCTCAGATGCAGGAACTTTCTTTTCATTATTAGAGCACTTGTATGTATTTCTTTCAGGATCATATGTACACAACAAATGGCTGAAAGTGCAGCAGGACATGTTTGATGGTGCCCCTAGACAACTCCAGCATCTTAGAGACACCCGGTGGGCTTGTCGGCAGGCAGCGCGTCACAATGTTTTAGACCGGTTGCCTGCTATTATACGCGTCTTGGAGGAGATAGCTTCTGAAATGCACCCACAAAGAGCTGTTGAAGCTAGAGGGATACTTGGACAACTTGATCTGAATTTTGTTGGGTGCCTTTGTGGTTTTTAAAACGATCTTAAGTGAGTCAAAAATTCTCTCAGATCACCTTCAATCAAAAAACATTGACTTCAGCAAGGCAGTTAATCTGATCAAAGCTTTTAAAGATACTCTGGATGATTATCGCAGTGAGGACACTTTTGGTGAACTGTGGAATAACATTGTTGACACGTGTCACCAGAGCAATATCTCCACAGCACAGAACAAATGCAAAAGGGTCAGACAAACAACAAAAGCGCTTCAGGACTCCATCATCGCCTCAACATTGGGACAACACGTTTCACCAGATGGAAAGACAAGTTTTCGAGCGGCGTTTCTCAAAAACAAATTGTGACATAATGAATGGACTTCAGGCTCTGAATCCTTCCAGTCGTTCCTTCTTGGGTGATGATGTTATGCTGTTGGCAAAGGCATATGGATCAAACGCTGATGACCTAAAACATGAAAATCATCAGTGCAAAAGAGTACTTGAAAGACTTAAAAATGAAGAAAAAGACTCACCAGCTACCTTAATGGATTACACACAATTAATGGAACAATATAAGAATAGCTGTTGTGATCCCTGTAAGTAGTGCAAGTTGCGAGCGGAGTTTTTCAACTCTGAGAATAATACAGAACTATTTACGCTCCACTATGACCGAGAGTAGGTTGTCAAACTTAGCATTACTAAGCATAAACGTACTAAAATAAACGCACTAAAGCTTTAGATCTTGATACATTTGTAAGGCGATTTGCTGAACAACATGGCATTTAATACAACATAAAATTAAAGTCAGACTTTTGTTTTGTTGGTGGGTGGTGACATTTATGATCAGACAACCAGATATTTGTTTCTTCCATCCTACTTGAGTTTTAGTTCCACGTGCACTTTCCAATGCACTTAAATGCACTTCCACTTGCAAATGAAATTATTTTGTACTGGAGTGATGGCATTACCTGCTGTATTGTTTTTTTATTGTGACTATACACACTTTTGTTTGCACTGCTGTTCAATATGTTCAACTAACATTATTTTACAGATGTAAAATATATTCTGAAAACCAGATTTGCACTAATTGCACAATGGGTTTTTTGTATCTACTTTTTGAAGGATATTGTGCTGTTCACACTAGATACAATAAAACAAAGGATAAAAGAGACTTTTTTTTGTTTTTGTTTTTTTAAGGAAAAACATGTGAAACAATGTTAAACACATACATACAGTGCACCAGCAGCATATAACCTTACATTGTCAAAGTGGTTTAACAGTTACAATACACAGGAAAAAGGCAAACCGTGTGGTTATAGACCTATTCACACGGGATTAGAATTGCCTAGGGACCTCAAGTTAAAAGGTGCTTCTAGTCCAAGCGTGCCGCACAAGCCCTGAAAAGTGAAGCCAAAACGTCTCGATCGCCCCCCGGTGACTGGTCCTAGTATAGGTCATAAGCCCCGCCTCCCTGTGTTATTCAACGGGACGTGAGACCAACTAAACAATTAAATTACACTTAAGATTTCTTTTTCCAAAGGTGGTTTCTTTCATTTGCTGTCGTTTTTATCACGCTGATGTAAGTTCAAGTGTCTGTTTCAAAACTAAGTAGTTAGTTACGTGATGCTATAAAAACGGTGGTGTAACTTCATGATTGACAGCTGTGATTGACAGGTTCTCTGAGCGCAGTAGTCACTGAAGCACCAACAGACTTTTTTTTCGGGATCTTCGGAGGACTGAGGAGATTGTATTTACTTTATTTTAACAAGCCTCTTGTCGTCCTGCAATAATTTTTTTTAAAAGTGCACTCAGGGAGAGTGAGTTCTGCGAGAGTGAGGGCAGAGCGTTGATTATGCGGCTTTACTTCCTGCTCACGACTGCGCAGGTCTGGTCCCGAGATCGCTACTGCGCAGACTCAAGTTCCAAGATGTCAGCGCCATATCGGGACACTGGCGGCTTCAGTTCTCACCAATGGAAGAGAGCGAAGGGGCGTCGTCCATCTTTTTTTACAGTCTATGTTCTAGTCCTGTGTAAATCTACATGTCGGAGTTTGGAAAGTGTTTAAACAGCGTAATGAAATGTATTTTTACCGGTATATTTATGTCCGCAATTAAGCTAAATATCATGCTATCAAAGCATTACAAAAAAATTGTGTTTTTTTTTTAATCCATTTAAAAAGTATAAAAGAGAAAATTACAGCGTTACAGACATGAACCGGACGTACAATCTCGTTGTCGTGGTAACGTTAGACAAACCAACATGGCGGCTCTGAGGGAAAGTTTGGATGCATTTGGTGCAAGGTTTAGACGGAGGAGGCTGTTTCAGAGCGAACGGATTCAAGGAGAAAGGAAAGTGTTGTTTTATGATTACAGCAAAATCCCACAGACCTGACGCTGATGTCGTTCGTCCTAGCGTGCTCTTCTAGCGATATCTTCTATAACAGACGCGATGGCGGAATCTACACATGATGTTTCATAAACAAAGTTCGGCAGGAGCACGTTCACATAATCAATCCAATCAACTTGTCATCAAACACCATGCCTACCCTATCAGCATGAGAGGACACATATATTCACTCAGTCAACTCACCTAACATTCCTTGACAGTTTTCAGCATCCCTCCACTCACTCTTGGCCTGTTCTTCCACAGCCAGGAATACGGTGGGAGTACTTTGGGTTCGGGCCGAATACCGAGCCCGGAGCCTCTCCTCGGACAGCACGTCAAATATGCATTTATTCTATCTGACTTATTTGTAAGTGTGAACTTGTGAAATCTCAATTCTCAAGCGGCTGTCGTCTTTGTTGTTAACGAATTCAACCCAAGCGCTCGTTGGTGACGTAGATGATTACGTTGCTCATCTGTCCATCATCGTATAAAGCCCGCCCTGAAAATTTGATTGGTCCGAACAATTTTTGTTCGGGCATAATAGCTCCTCAACGGAGCGAGTCCAGACCGAACTTCCCGAACAAAAATTTTTGTGGGCGGGGCTAAGTTCGGCTGGCATCCAGGCTACCATAGACCATCATCTACAGTTCTAAATTTCCGCCTTGACATTAAAGTATTATAACTTGTGCAGCATTGCACTGTATCTCCCTACAAGCTTTAAACTTGGCTTGACTCATTCCCATAGATATGGGTACTGATTGATAGAGGTTTTGGGATACTAGGTTATGTTTCCAAGCTGATATTCACTTTGAAAACTGGTTCTCTTTAGGCGGAGATTGTTTTTTTCATGTTCTAGTTCTGTTGTCTCTTACACTGTACAATAAATGTTCATTCTGACACTTCAGCAGACATCCCATGAGTGTTGGCTTTCATTTGATACCATGTTTATGAATATGGTCCTTGTGGTTGTGGAGATATTCAACATTTACTGTTGGCATGTCATGTTGAGCAGGAAACCAAAAAATTGGCCTGAAATTGCTTGTACAAGTCACACAAAAAAAAATTCAGCTTGACAACCACCCTAATATCTTACCTATGGGTGTCTTCTAACTAAAAAAATAGGGTGACAGCTTTTACCAAAACATGTCCGCAAAAGTCTTAACGGAAGCCCTTTTCAGAATTGGCCCCCTGACTAACAGGCAAAATCCTCATCCAGCTCCTGTATAATCAGCACTGGCGCCCCCAGGGGTGCAGTGGACTGTTCACAGCGCCATCTAGTGGCTTTCTTGAGTAACAGACACAATCACTGGATCTCATTACAGAGACTGAGTAAATAACTCCTGATAACATGTGAGTTCAGGGTGAGCCACTAGATGGAGGTGTTGCTCCTCAGACGAGACCACAGAGACCAATCACACTAGAGATTTAAAGACTTTATCGTTGGAGGAAATGGAGAATGATTCCTGTTAACTTTGAAGAAGTTGATGTTATACTAAAATGTTTTTCATTTGATGGTGATAAAAATCTTTTGTTTAAATTTGATTTCATTATTATGTTTGCCCGTTTCTATATTCATAAAGTCAAATGGAATGAAAAAAATGGCAAATTCTGAACAATTTAAAATTGATATTAAAATATATTTAGAAACAATATCCAAATGTAAAAACTTAAAAGCAAGGAAAACTACACAGTTTGTTTAATAGGTACAAATTCTTTGTAAAATGCCTTTTTTCTCTCTTTCTTTCTTCCTTTTCCCCTTGTTTACCCCTGACATGTATGGTTATCTGTACTCCTGTATGTAAATTGTTTTGTTGTTATTAAAATGCATAAAAAATTAAAAAACAAGTATCGTGAGATCCTTGACGTAATAATGAACAAGAAAAATATATGTGATGCTGCATGTGATCTGTAACATGAACTTTTTATATAAATAAATAACACGGTATTGTATATTTTTCTTGCAGTAAATATGCCACTAGAAAAATGTAACAGATTTAGTTTTATGAGTTAATACAATTTTAAAAACTTTTTTTTTTTAATAATATTTTAGCTGTATTTGTTGTTTATACCGGAATATATTGCAAAAACTAATTGGTAATAAAAAAAATTACCAAAAAAAAAAAAAATGTTTTTACAGATAGGCTATAAGAAGCACCTGTTAAAAGAGTAGAAATAAAGCTGTATATGGTACACTGCTGAAATATTTAAAATATACATAAAGTTTGTATTCCTCTGAATAAATCATGAGAGACTCTTGAACCTCAAAGTGAGAAACTTTATTGATAAAGGCAAGAAAATACATATGACAAATATACAGCAGTAGTAAAGAGAGATCTGTGTGTCTATATTCATTTTTTTTTTTTTTTCTGAGAGAAATTATAAACAATAAAGTGACACTGTTAAAATCTGACACTGAAAGAGAGCACAAACTCAAATAATCATCAGTATTTATTATGAAAAAAAACACTAGAAGAACAAAAAACACTTGAAGAACCTTTAAAGTTCAGCGTTCTGCTTTAGATTTCGATACTTCCTGAAAAAGATGAACATAAAAAGCCATAAATTAATAAATCTCACAGATAATTATACATGCAGTATCAGTTTGTGAGAAATGAGATCATCAATCATGTACCTGATGTGTGAATATGTGCTTGATCTCGTTCAGCTCTTCTGGATCTGATCTCATAAACCACAATAATGACAGTAGCCACGCCCACCAGAGCAGAGAGGACCAATCGGATCACAGCTTCAGTAGGACCACAACAGTGGACAGAGTCTGAGGAATAAACACATCAAACTGAGATCAGATCAGTCAATAAACACTAATATCAGCGCTGACATCAACTAATATTTCTGAATACACAGAAATATGATCAAATCTAATCAACAATATTATATTCGGTTCCAGTTTTTATACGGTCTGTCATCTCAAACTATAAACGATTCAACAATTCAACATGTAAATAGTAAATAAGAATATTTGAAGGAGAAGAAAAATTATCTTTACTCACCATAGACAGAAACTCTGAATGATTTTGATGAGAAACTTTCTCTTGTAATCATCATTAGTTTATAATCTCCACCATGTTCAGTTGTGGTGTTTGTGATGGTCAGAGATCCAGTTTGATTGTCCAGCTTCAGTCTGTCTCTGAATCTCCCATCAAGAACATCATCATATACAGTGATTCTGTCGGCCCGTTTATAGATTTCAGCTATTAAAGTGCTTTTAAGCTCATCTCCAAACCTCCACTGAATCTGATCATCATCATCTATTTCAGTAAGATCAGAGTTTAGAGAGACTGAATCTCCCTCCTTCACTGACACTGACTTCACTTCATCTGTCAAACACACAGAAATGGGTTTTCAAATGTTAATACTGTTAAATAGCTTTATAATGGTTGACTAAATTTGAACAGTTTAAAATTTACATAAAAAAATAAAATATAAAATAACAAAAACAAAATTGAGCTTTGAGTTGATTGAGTTGATGTTTCTTTCTTGTGAATAGTTCACAATCTCTGGGGTGGCGGAGAGGGCAAACAGTCTTTTGACCGTGTGTGTGTGTGTGTGTGTGTGTGTGTGTGTGTGTGCGTGCTGTATGGTTCCATGACGTCACAAGCCGTTTGCTACCATATAAGAAACTACTTTAGTTTAATTGTTTGTTTTATTTACCTCAAGTTTTTTGTAACATTCTCAATAACAATAAATGGTCATTGGACCGACTGGATCAACTTCTACTCCTCATCTTTACAACTGCACACGTCAAACTATATCCAGCTCAGCACACAGTAGCAAATAGAGAACAATCTGACTGGAAAAAGCTACTACAAATACTGTTAAATCACTTTATAGTGGTTTACTAATCGAATAGTTCAAATTGACATTAAAAATAAACAATATAAAATAACAAAAACAAAATCTTGTATGAATTCATTTAATTTTTTTCATTTAAAAACAGGTGTAAACTTTTTTGAACTCACCAAAGACAAAGAGAATGAAATTCTTTCTCTCACTGTTGATCTGTAGATAATAAAATCCATCATGTTCAGTTGTGGTGTTTGTGATGGTCAGAGATCCAGTTTGATTGTCCAGCTTCAGTCTGTCTCTGAATCTCCCATCAAGAACATCATCATATACAGTGATTCTGTCGATCCGTTTATTGATTTCAGCTATTAAAGTGTTTTCATATCCAAACCTCCACTGAATCACATCATCATCCTTCATTTCAGTAAGATTATAGTTTAGAGAGACTGAATCTCCCTCAATCACTGACTCTAGGACTGAATCACCACACACACACACACACACACACACACACACACACACACACACACACACACACACACACACGCACACACACAGTTAATGATTTATAAAAGTAAATAGTTTGAAATTTAAATTTGAAATGATTTTCATCATTAAACACCAAAAGCAAAATGGAGTTTGAATTATTAATTGTATCTTTGTGCTGATTAAAATAAAACAGGTGAAAACTGATATTTAACTCACCAAGGACAGTGAAAATGAACAACTTGCCCTTACTGTTGATCCGTAGTACATAACCTCCTTCATGTTCAGTTCTTAAGTTTGTGATGGTCAGAGATCCAGTTTGATTGCCCAGCTTCAGTCTGTCTCTGAATCTCCCATCAAGAACATCATCATATACAGTGATTCTGTCGGCCGTTACATTGATTTCTGCTATTAAAGTGTTATCAAACCTCCACTGAATCACATCATCATCCTTCATTTCAGTAAGACCAGAGTATAGAGAGACTGGATCTCCCTCAATCACAAACACATCATAACCAATCACTCCTGAAGAACAGAGTTTTTCACAGATTAAAGCTTTAAAATCTCTTGATGTTGGTTTGATGAAGCTTCACTAAAATACTTTTATTCATTTAAATGTGAAATTAATAATATTCTGCAGCAGTTCAAAGACAAAAGATGATGAATGAAAGGAGAAATAGATTTATACATGGAACAATGACTAAAAAAAGACACTTTTAGTTATTTAGTCACTTTTAGACTAATGCTGTTGAGTATCTGAGCTTCATATTTATATTATTTTATTTAATTAATCCATAATAACTGAGTTTAGAGCTGAATTCAAACTTGATCTGACAGTAAAATCACAGTTCAATTATTTCTATATGAGAATAACAGTGAATGTTGATCCTCTCTGACTAATTTAACCAGTAATTTATCACATCAGAACAGAAACAACTGAAGTCATAAAAACACATTTAAACTCACCATCCAGACGCCAGAAACACAAGCAGAGCAAAACAGGGAGAAACATCTTCATCGGTTTCAGTCCACAAATATGAAAAGACAAACTCTTCAAAACTGGTTCAGTAATAAACAGACGCGCTGATGTGAAGCTGCTCTGTAGTAAAGTGAAGTCAAACTCCACCGTCAGCTAAAATAACTGCACATCTTTACGTGTTAATGGGTGTGACTGTCTAACTCTTTCTTAGCTGATTAATTCACACTCTGATCATCGTCAGTTTGTCACTTTGAGCTCCAGTAGGCCTCAATTCCTGTAAGTCACTGGTGACACTTTCAACTGAAATAAACTGACCAATAGCCTAACGTGTTAAAAACATCTTAAAGCAACAGTTTGATCTTGTCATGAGATCCTGTGAGTGTTTGGCTCTGCTCTCTCCTGTAACTCTCTTCATGACGTTTGTTGTTCATTTCTGATCAAATGTCTCGATTGTTTCTCCTCTCAGACTGATTTCAGAGTTTCTCTAATGGTTTTATGGAGCAGGAACAGATCGCCTGCTATAACTGTGTATATGAAAGTGTTCTCTGATATCTTCATACACTGAAAAAAGTGAAACATCAGTGCAATTCATTCAAAGTATATATTTACATTGGTCCAATGGAAAATTGTGATTTTCAGTTTATACCTTCTGTTTTCACTTTGCCTCAAAGTAAGTGTTATGCCCTCTATCACTGAAAAAAAATATACTTTGGATTAACTTAAAACAATTGATGTAATTTTGTTACAGCTAATTTTTTTAGATTGTCTCAAATTGTATTTATGATTTAGTTAAAACCATAAATTTTTATTTAATGTCAAACCAAAATTTTATTTTTTTTCCAACTCAACGTTTTACCTTAACCCAAAGTACACAGCAAAAACTCCAGTGTTAAATTAACAATCAAGAGTGTTAAAGTTAATGAGATAATTAAGTGATTAATTGAGTGATGATTGACTATTATTGAAGACACCTGATGTTAACAAGCAGAATCACTGAAGGAGAAAATCACAAATTGTAAGTTACCATTATGGTGATCAGTGTTTGCTTTAGTTGGGCTCTAGACCCTTACATTATTAACTTTAGATTTTGTTTGGCTGCTGTATCTGAGTTATAACTGCCAGATGAACAAAGAAAAAAAGTGATCTGATGGTGTTGTTTATATTATGACAATCATCATTTGAACTTGATCACTGAACTCATTAAGACCCATATTTAATGTAGATTTATGTTGTTGATCACAGAATAACTGTGATTCTGCATAAATATCCAGAATTTTAGATAATATACAAAGGATTTCTTAAAGTTGTTTTGAAAAAAAAAAAAAAAAAATTCTCTCTTTTAGGCACACACAGATGTCAAGATTCAGTCTATGCATCTCAACAATGGTGAGGAACAGAATATTCAATTAGGAAAAGTAAATTACATAGACAATTCAGATCATAATTTATTCATACCGCAATGCATGATGGGAGCCATTAATGAGTTGTGATTGGTGGTAGCCACTGCAACATGCTTTATTATGCTGGGCGGGTGTGGCGCAATGGATAAGACACTTGCCTTTGGTGTGAGAGACCCGGGTTCGAATCCACTGTGAGACACCAATGTGTCCCTGAGCAAGACACTTAACCCCTAGTTGCTCCAGAGGCGTGCGACCTCTGACATATATAGCAATTGTAAGTCGCTTTGGATAAAAGCGTCAGCTAAATGAATAAATGTAAATGTATTATTGTCACCATTGTTGAGATTCACAGGCTGATTATTGATGTCTGTGTTTCTAAATAAATTCAATTGAAAGTCTTTCGATCAGAACAATATTAATTAAATATTTTTGATTAGTCTATATGAAAAATACTGAAAATCATATGCTGTAGAATCACAGAGCTGCTGTAATTAACAAGTTAAACCAAACTATCTCACTAAATAAAAAATTTTGGATCACAACATGATTATGTCAAAACATAACCAACACCATCAGGGGGGTATTCCAGAAAGCTTGGTTAACTTACCATTTGGTAAATCATAACCTCTGGGTTGATTTACCCCAAACCCGCATACCATGAGTATGTCGGTTCCAAAACACCTGAGAAGAGTTAGTTTAATCAACCTCCTATTGGTAACCCAGAGTTAATGCGCGCGCACGGCGAGTACATAAAGACATTTTCAATGGATCACCGATTTCAGGAGTCACCATGGAAACCCAGGGAGAAAAAAAGCGAGCTACATATTTTGGTGAAACTGAGTTGGAGGTTTTAATGCTTGCTTATGAAGACTATAAGCCCATTATAACAAAAAAAAAAAAGCAATACTGCTGCATCAGCAAAAGAAAGAGAGTTGGCAAAAAATAACGGACTGAGTAAATGCATGAGTTTATAAAATTATAAATGGGCTCTTTAAATTATTTGGGGCATGTAGTAAAAATAGACAAGTATTTACTTGTTGGCCTCCATACATTTCTTAATATTACAGTAGTAATGCACATAATTGGCTAGTATGTTGGCTTCTTGTTTTATCAGGTGTAATCCTTCTGGAGCCAGAAGAAGTGTGAGCTAAGTCAAAATGAAACACAAAAACATTCTCCAGAAATGTAATTTAGTATTTAATGTAGCCTAATTTAGTTTTCTATGTAGCCAATAGAAAGAAGGCTGAGGCCCGTAAAACAGGTGGGGGTCCACCTCCACCTTCCCTCACCCCAGCTGCCCAGGAGCTGGCACTGTCCCTTAATAAAGGGCGACCTGTGGTCGATGGGATTCCAGGGGCAGTTCATCGGACTCAGCAAAACTTTTCACTGTTTTTTGTCAGTGTTTTAATAAAGAAAATCATCAACACTGTCACCATTTTAAAAAGGCATTTTGAATGCATTTTACAGTCATTGATTCACGTGTGCAGTATGCATGCTGCTTTGACTGCATATGCTGTATACTGTAATCTTATTACTAGTACTCTTAGATGTTCCTAATGTCCTTCTTTATTAGTTGTATTTGTTTAAGAATATACATTGAGTATTGAATATGCATGATTATATTATTGGTTTAATTATCTTGCAGTTGCTGATGGCCACATTGTATTATTGGATCCTCCTGCAACACCACACTCTGTCACAGTTGTAAGTGATTATTGTCTTTAGGTTTCTGTTTGCTAGACCAAGCATTCCTTATTTTCACTGTAGGATGACGATGAAGAGACCACTTCTGCTGTGACAGAAACAGAAAATGTGGGGAGGCCCATAGAGGTATGATGCATAGAATGCATTCCCCCTTTTTTGCATAAGAGAATAAATAAATTGTCATTGTCATTTTACAGAATATGGCAGGAGATTTTAATACAGATGAGGGTCCATCTACCTCCACACAGAATCTTAGCAGTGTAAGAAATGTTCTGCAGTTCTCCTTCCTCATTTAAATATTTGGTCTGTGTTTGTATTACAGACTTTAAGTCATGTTTAATTATTCTGTCTTTCTAGTTACCTGCCAACGAGCTGTATAAGGTCCACCTTCAAAAGCAAATCAGAAAAAGTGACATGGAGATGGACCTTATACAGCTTCAAATGGAGGAGAAAAGGCTTAACCTAAAAAAGGCCAGACTTGAATTGCTGGAGCACCAGCTTAAGGTGGGAAACAGTATGTGAACATTAATCTGTCATTTGTTGTTGAATGAAATCTAAAGCAATACAGTAAATACAAATGTATTTTGTTACAGGAAATAAAGAAACAATGAACAACACTTGACTGTTAACTGGTTTTAATTAAAGTGATTTTGGCAAATCATGTCTCGTACCACCCTGCCATCTCTTTGGTCTACTGGGTTCACTGGGGGTTCCTCTTGGCCATCTTCAAGAGAAGGGGGGGCCCTCTCACCTCTCAGTGTGGCAATGTTGTGAAGAACAACACAAGCAGCTGTGATGTCACATGACCTTTCTGAGCTGACCCTGAGCCCACGCAGGCACTGAAACCTTGCCTTCAGGATGCCTATGGTCATTTCCACCTTGACCCGTGTTCTGCTGTGGGCCAGGTTGAATTGTGCCTGTGGTCCAGGCTCAGGTTCAGGGTAGGGTGTCATCATATAGGGCAGACAAGGGTACCCTCTGTCCCCCAGCAAGTAACCATTGAAGTGTCATATAAAGGTAGTTAAAGTGTATAATTGCATAAATAAAAAAAATAAAAAAACATTGTGTAAGGCAAAACATACCCTGTTGAAATTTGTGGCACAATGATGACTCCCTAAACATTCTGGCATCATGTACAGACCCTGGCCATTTGGCTTCAACATTAGTGATGAGGTGGGTTGCATCACATATTACCTAGTTGGTGGGGACCAGTAATGAGGGTGATTTAATGGTTTAAACACCCAAACATTTAGCACCCAAAAAATCTATTGTCACCTGCACATTGATGCTATGGATTGACTTCCTATTAACATAGTTTCCTTCATTGACTGAAGGAGTTTTAATGGGAATGTGGGTTCCATCAATGCATCCAATCACATTTGGGAACCCTGAAATTGAAAGTTATATAATTAGAAACATTTAAAATTATTGTGACTGTATACAGTATGAATAAATTAAGTAGTGCTATGTAACTAAAATGGTCTTTCATAGAATATCATAGAATGGACAAACCCGCCACTCTGTGGAATTCCTCTTTAATGACCCTCAGTGGTTTATGGCCAGGGAACTGCACAAAAGTGTGTAGGAACCGTTTGAGTGCAATGCATACTGTACGAACAGCCCTACACACAGTTGCCTTTCCCACATGCTCTGCATCACCTATTGTATACAAAAAACTCCCCGTCGCAAAAAAGTTAAATAAATGGAGTTAAATATTTAACTCCATTATCTTCGTTTAATAAATTAACGATTCTTTTGAAAAACGGTAAATATTCATTTGGATATGAAAACACATCGATACATGGTCGTATCACCCTCATGGCGGAAAAGATTTCGTATTATCTGTGCTTCCACATCCACTGGATCGTCTTCAAAAGGGCACGCCATGCTCCGTCACCTCTCTGAAACAAACTAACCCTGGAACATAACCTGCTACCGAGCAGGTTATCTTCAGAGAGTAAGTTCCTATGGTTACATACATACCCAGAAAGTTACCTCCGTTTTTGGAACCGAAAGTTGAGGTTATCCACTAACTTACCCTTAAACTTACCCTGGTATGTCACATAACCTGCTTTCTGGAATACCCCCCAGATCACATTAATTCTTTATGCATCTGACTGTCATAAATCAATAACAGCAGCCAAACAAAATCTAAAGTAAACATATAAGGGTCAAGAGCCCAACTAAAGCAAACACTGATCACCATAATGGTAACTTACAATTTGTGATTTTCTCCTTCAGTGATTCTGCTTGTTAACATCAGGTGTCTTCAATAATAGTCAATCATCACTCAATTAATCACTTAATTATCTCATTAACTAACACTCTTGAGTTGAGTTGAGTTGAGTTGAGTTGAGTTGAGTTGAGTTGGAAAAAAATAAAATTTTGGTTTGACATTAAATCAAAGTATATGGGTTTAACTAAATCATAAATACAATTTGAGAAAATCTAAAAAAATTAGCTGTAACAAATTACATAAAAATTTTTAAGTTAATCCAAAGTATCATTTTTTTCAGTGTATGATTAATATTCAAATAAATATGTTCAGTTAATACAAACACACCAGGATGTTGAATATCAGTGTCAGGAACAGGAAATACTGCTGTAATCATATACAATGTTTATATAGAATAGAATGTTAGAGAAGATATGAGAGATGAACATCAAACATCTTAATGTTGAGATTTAAACAACCTTCAATCTCAAACTGACGTCATACAGCACTGATGGTGCGGATCCTGTTCAGCTCTTCTGGGGCCTGTACCATGATGCCGGTTTAGGTGGCTAGCCAGCTATGTTTCAGTTTAGTTTCCGCCAACCCTGGGTTTTAGGTACTATGAAAGTAGCTCGGCTTTAATCGGTGTTCTTTAATCCCCTTGCCTTTCCTGATAGTTACTTGTATGAAAGATACAGATTTTCCGCGGAAGCAATGTCTTATCTTTGCGAACTTCTTGAGCCGCACATAAAGAATTTAACACGTCGAATTCATGCACTTACTGTACCGCAAATATTGCGTTGCGTTTTTTTTTTTTTTTGCAAGTGGTACATTCTTGCACGGTGGGTGACGCACAGAAGCTAGGGGAAAACACGGTTTGTCAAACCATTCGCAAGGTCGCTCTGCAGGAGTACATGAATAGTTTCATTAATAGTGTTTCCGGACATTTATCGACCATGTCCATAAAAGAGGGCTTTTATAAAATTGCCGGTAAGATATTTTGATAGGGTGACATCACATGAACACTTAAAAAAAAAAAAAAAAAAATCACACATGTAGCCTACTATACAATACATGTTAAGAATTATTTGAAATCTTTTTTATTATTATTCTGTTAATCTTATGATAGGATTCCCTAGAGTCATTGGAGCAATAGACTGCACACATGTTGCAATCTCCACTGCTCTAGGGGAACATGAGGCAGATTATGTTAATAGGAAGTCCTATCACAGCCTTAATGTTCAGGTAGAGATGATGTGAATATGTGAGATGATTATTTTCTGTGAGATGAATCTTTAAATTAATAGTAACATTAACAGATATAACAATGATCTACTAAACATTTCATCTGCAGACGACTTGTGGTCATGAACGTATGATCACAAGTTTGGATGCCAAATGGCCTGGCTCCAGCGCTTGACCAGGAATTCTCCGTGATTCTGTGTTGTGTCAGCGCTTTGAGGAACGAAAGATAAATTTGGTACAGTACAAAACACTGTTAATTTGAACTGAGCTAGAAAAACCTACACAATCATGACCCTCAGACAGGGCCACAGCACCACTTCAATGTGGCCGTCAGTAAAGAGACTCCTTTAGTGCGCAGTCTAGTTCGAGACTCCTTCAGTGCGCAGTCTAGTTCGAGACTCCTTTAGTGCGCAGTCTAGTTCGAGAATCCTTTAGTGCGCAGTCTAGTTCGAGACTCCTTTAGTGCGCAGTCTAGTTCGAGACTCCTTTAGTGCGCAGTCTAGTTCGAGACTCCTTCAGTGCGCAGTCTAGTTCGAGACTCCTTTAGTGCGCAGTCTAGTTCGAGACTCCTTTAGTGTGCAGTCTAGTTCGAGACTCCTTCAGTGCGCACACTGTAAAAAAAAATCCTAATTTTACAGAAAATAACTGTGATTTTTTTACGATCATTTTCTTTCATTTTAAATTGTACTCAAAACACTGTAAAATTACAAAAAATATCTGTAAAATAAAAATTCAGCTGTTATTTTAGGTATTGTGACATTAATGACAAATTACAGTAATTCACATTTTTTATACAGAACATGTGTTGTATTTTTCATACAGTATTTTTTCTGTTTTCTTAAATTACATAAAAATGTATGTAAAATTACAAATATAATCTGTAATTTAACAGAAAGAAAACAGTTAAATGATAAAATGGTCAAATGACTGTCAGCTCCCCAAAAAACTGTAAAACATCCTAAATTAAATAAACTGAAAAACACTGTTATTTTACAGGTATTTCCTGAATAATTACGATCAAAAACCTTCATTGTAAAAAAAATCGTAAAAAAAGGGTCAAATGACTGGCAGCTGCGGCTGCCAAACAAAAACCTTAAAATTAAAGTAAAATATGGTAATTTAAATAAACCGAAAAAGCACTGTTATTTCACATGTATTTCCTGCATTATTATAATCAAATACCTTCATTGTAAAAAAATCTTTAAAAAAGGGTCAAATGACTGGCAGCTGCGGCTGCCAAACAAAAACCCTAAAATTAAAGTAAAATATGCTAATTTAAATAAATTGTAAAAAACTTTAAAATAAATTTGATGTCACCATGATTGAGATTAGTGTCTGCTTTAGTTGGGCTCATGACTTCAAATTTTAACTTACGTTTTTCTTTGGCTGCTTTAACTGTGTATTTCATGCACATTTGTTATAGCAATAAATGCTGGAGAAAATTTCAGATGATTTTGGTCATTCTTTGATGATGTCATCATATGATGGCTTGATTCTCTGATATGACAGTCAAAAATATGAATATATTAGCTTAGATTACATGTAGATGGAATTTAGCTTTATACAAAGTCTATGATGTCATAATTTCTCACATGCATATAATTTTTTTAAATTGTAATAATTCAGGAAATAGCTGTAAAATAAGTGTTTTTCTGTAAAACATTTAAGGAAAATTTCTGTAAAAGTTTTTTGCACTTCTAAAATAGGATATTTTACTTTATTTTTACGGTTTTTGTTTGACAGCCGCAGCTGACAGCTTTAAAATAAATTTGATGTCACCATGATTGAGATCAGTGTCTGCTTTAGTTGGGCTCATGACCCGTGAGTTTTTAACATTAGTTTTCTCTGGCTGCTTTAACTGTGTATTTAATACACATTTGTTATAGCAATAAATGCAGGAGAAATATCAGATGATCTTGGTCATTCATCAGTGATGTTACAGTCATCGTGATGATCTGATTCACTGATATGACAGCCAAATCTCTGAATATATTAGTTTAGATTACATAATATGTAGATTGAATTTAGCTGTATACAAAGTCTATAATGATTTTTATTATATTTTACATTATTATCTATAATGATAATTTCTCACATGATCCTTGGCAAAAATATTGTAATAATCTGAAATTTAAAAAGATATTATATGGAAAAAGTTTTGAGCTGGTTAATTTTTTTTTTTTTGTAGTAGTAGTATAGACATCAAGAATCAACATATGAATCTCAACAATGGTGACAACCAACAAAGCCTTTTTGTGACTTTATAGTAGTTCAGATTTTTTTTCGTTGTCACCATTGTTGAGATTCATACGCTGATTATTGATGTCTGAGTGAGTCTATATAATCCTGTCAAAACATTTTCTGTATAATGACATTATAAAATCTGAGTATCACAGCACTGCAGGATCTTATATAGCAGTTTTATCATGCAAAAATTAACAACAAATATTTAATTACTTAATCAGATTTACACTTCAGGTGGTATCAATGAAGCAGGACACTACATGATGACTATTATCACTAAAAAGAGACCCACATCATCTGATCTGAGTTTCTCTTGGATTCCTACCATAACAAATATGCATCAAAGACACACAGTTAAAGCAGCCAGAGAAATTTTAAGTTAAACACTAAAAGGTCAAGAGTCCAACTAAAACAAACACTAATCTCCATCATGGTGACATCAAACTTTATTCTTTTCAATAAAACTTCAACTTCTAAACCTCTGTTAATTCTCAATAAGAATGTTAGTATGAAAGAAATAAAGTCTGGATTGTAATAAGTGAAGATGCTGAGATCCTGATAGTGTTTAATGTTCTGTTGGGGTTTAAAGTGTTTCTGTATGGTGTGTTTTGTGTGTCACCATTGTGTTGAAGAGTAGAGCCTGAGCTTCAGTCCAGGATGAGCAGAGAAACACCGATGATATGCTGCATGTTGCTTTATTTAACAGACAGTAACTGTGTAGTTGCTGATGTAGTGACGTATAGTCATAGCAAATCATGCATGTAATTAACTGCATGTTTTTCAGTAAAAAATCAGAAAAAATGTGAATTAACTGTGTTTTAACTGTGTGTTTCTGTTAAAAAAGATTAATGAAGATTTCTGTAAAAGTATTTTCCACTTATTTAAATTAGGATATTTTACATTAATTTTTTTGACAGTCATTTGACTGTTTTTTATGGAATTTTTTTACAATGAAGGTGTTTGATCGTAATAATTCAGGAAATAGCTGTAAAAAAACACAGTTTTTCCGTAAAACATTTAAGGAAAATTTCTGTAAAAGTTTTTTGCACTTAATTTAAATTAGGATATTTTACTTTATTTTTACGGTTTTTGTTTGGCAGCCGTAGCTGACAGTCAATGACTGTTTTTTTACGATTTTATTTTTTACAGTGCAGTCTAGTTCGAGACTCCTTTAGTGCGCAGTCTAGTTCAAGTCTCCTTTAGTGAACAGAGACTCCTTCAGTGCGCAGTCTAGTTCGAGACTCCTTTAGTGTGCAGTCTAGTTCGAGACTCCTTTAGTGTGCAGTCTAGTTCGAGACTCCTTCAGTGCGCAGTCTAGTTCGAGACTCCTTTAATGTGCAGTCTAGTTCGAGACTCCTTCAGTGTGCAGTCTAGTTCGAGACTCCTTTAGTGAACAGTCTAGTTCGAGACTCCTTTAGTGAACAGTCTAGTTCGAGACTCCTTCAGTGTGCAGTCTAGTTCGAGACTCCTTTAGTGAACAGTCTAGTTCGAGACTCCTTTAATGTGGAGTCTAGTTCGAGACTCCTTTAATGTGCAGTCTAGTTCGAGACTCCTTCAGTGCGCAGTCTAGTTCGAGACTCCTTCAGTGTGCAGTCTAGTTCGAGACTCCTTTAGTGTGCAGTCTAGTTCGAGACTCCTTCAGTGTGCAGTCTAGTTCGAGACTCCTTTAATGTGTAGTCTAGTTCGAGACTCCTTTAGTGTGCAGTCTAGTTCGAGACTCCTTCAGTGTGCAGTCTAGTTCGAGACTCCTTTAGTGAACAGTCTAGTTCGAGACTCCTTTAGTGAACAGTCTAGTTCGAGACTCCTTCAGTGTGCAGTCTAGTTCGAGACTCCTTTAGTGAACAGTCTAGTTCGAGACTCCTTTAATGTGGAGTCTAGTTCGAGACTCCTTTAGTGTGCAGTCTAGTTCGAGACTCCTTTAATGTGCAGTCTAGTTCGAGACTCCTTCAGTGTGCAGTCTAGTTCGAGACTCCTTTAGTGTGCAGTCTAGTTCGAGACTCCTTCAGTGTGCAGTCTAGTTCGAGACTCCTTCAGTGTGCAGTCTAGTTCGAGACTCCTTTAATGTGCAGTCTAGTTCGAGACTCCTTTAGTGAACAGTCTAGTTCGAGACTCCTTTAATGTGCAGTCTAGTTCGAGACTCCTTCAGTGTGCAGTCTAGTTCGAGACTCCTTTAGTGAGCAGTCTAGTTCGAGACTCCTTCAGTGTGCAGTCTAGTTCGAGACTCCTTTAGTGAACAGTCTAGTTCGAGACTCCTTTAATGTGCAGTCTAGTTCGAGACTCCTTTAGTGTGCAGTCTAGTTCGAGACTCCTTTAATGTGCAGTCTAGTTCGAGACTCCTTCAGGTTGCAGTCTAGTTCGAGACTCCTTCAGTGTGCAGACTAGTTCGAGACTCCTTTAGTGAACAGTCTAGTTCGAGACTCCTTTAATGTGCAGTCTAGTTCGAGACTCCTTTAGTGTGCAGTCTAGTTCGAGACTCCTTTAATGTGCAGTCTAGTTCGAGACTCCTTTAGTGTGCAGTCTAGTTCGAGACTCCTTTAATGTGCAGTCTAGTTCGAGACTCCTTCAGTGTGCAGTCTAGTTCGAGACTCCTTTAGTGTGCAGTCTAGTTCGAGACTCCTTTAGTGTGCAGTCTAGTTCGAGACTCCTTTAGTGCGCAGTCTAGTTCGAGACTCCTTTAGTGCGCAGTCTAGTTCGAGACTCCTTCAGTGCGCAGTCTAGTTCGAGACTCCTTTAGTGCGCAGTCTAGTTCAAGTCTCCTTTAGTGAACAGAGACTCCTTCAGTGCGCAGTCTAGTTCGAGACTCCTTTAGTGTGCAGTCTAGTTCGAGACTCCTTCAGTGCGCAGTCTAGTTCGAGACTCCTTTAATGTGTAGTCTAGTTCGAGACTCCTTTAGTGTGCAGTCTAGTTCGAGACTCCTTTAGTGAACAGTCTAGTTCGAGACTCCTTTAGTGAACAGTCTAGTTCGAGACTCCTTCAGTGTGCAGTCTAGTTCGAGACTCCTTTAGTGAACAGTCTAGTTCGAGACTCCTTTAATGTGGAGTCTAGTTCGAGACTCCTTTAGTGTGCAGTCTAGTTCGAGACTCCTTTAATGTGCAGTCTAGTTCGAGACTCCTTTAGTGTGCAGTCTAGTTCGAGACTCCTTTAGTGTGCAGTCTAGTTCGAGACTCCTTTAATGTGCAGTCTAGTTCGAGACTCCTTCAGTGTGCAGTCTAGTTCGAGACTCCTTCAGTGTGCAGACTAGTTCGAGACTCCTTTAGTGAACAGTCTAGTTCGAGACTCCTTTAATGTGCAGTCTAGTTCGAGACTCCTTTAGTGTGCAGTCTAGTTCGAGACTCCTTTAATGTGCAGTCTAGTTCGAGACTCCTTTAGTGTGCAGTCTAGTTCGAGACTCCTTTAATGTGCAGTCTAGTTCGAGACTCCTTCAGTGTGCAGTCTAGTTCGAGACTCCTTTAGTGTGCAGTCTAGTTCGAGACTCCTTCAGTGCGCAGTCTAGTTTGAGACTCCTTCAGTGCGCAGTCTAGTTCGAGACTCCTTTAGTGCGCAGTCTAGTTCGAGACTCCTTCAGTGCGCAGTCTAGTTCGAGACTCCTTCAGTGCGCAGTCTAGTTCGAGACTCCTTTAGTGTGCAGTCTAGTTCGAGACTCCTTTAGTGTGCAGTCTAGTTCGAGACTCCTTTAGTGTGCAGTCTAGTTCGAGACTCCTTTAGTGTGCAGTCTAGTTCGAGTAATGGTTCTTTACTTCTTTAGCCTTCAGCTCCTGTGAGTGTTTAATTCATCTGCTTTGTTTGATAAAACCGAGTAGCAGAGTCAAGTTTCAGTTAGTTAGTCTTCTGCGTTTATTTGTAAAAGGTTATCAAAATGTTATGACAATTGCTCTTTGCTCCTAACTTGAATATTTTACAAGAGGCAATATAAAATTAAAGTCAGACTTTTGTTTTGTTGGTGGGTGGTGCCATTTATGATCAGACAACCAGATATTTGTTTCTTCCATCCTACTTGAGTTTTAGTTCCACGTGCACTTTCCAATGCACTTAAATGCACTTCCACTTGCAAATCAAATTATTTGGAAGATATTATTTTGTACTGGAGTGATGGCATTACCTGCTGTATTGTTTTTTATTGTGACTATACACACTTTTTTTGCACTGCTGTTCAATATGTTCAACTAACATTATTTTACAGATGTAAAATATATTCTGAAAACCAGATTTGCACTAATTGCACAATGGGTCTTTTTATCTACTTTTTGAAGGATATTGTGCTGTTCACACTGGATACAATAAAACAAAGGATAAAAGAGACATTATTTTTATTTATTTTTTAAGGAAAAACATGTGAAACAATGTTAAACACATACATACAGTGCACCAGCAGCATATAACCTTACATTGTCAAAGTGGTTTAACAGTTACAATACACAGGAAAAAGGCAAACCGTGTGGTTATAGACCTATTCACACGGGATTAGAATTGCCTAGGGACCTCAAGTTAAAAGGTGCTTCTAGTCCAAGCGTGCCGCACAAGCCCTGAAAAGTGAAGCCAAAACGTCTCGATCGCCCCCCGGTGACTGGTCCTAGTATAGGTCATAAGCCCCGCCTCCCTGTGTTATTCAACGGGACGTGAGACCAACTAAACAATTAAATTACACTTAAGATTTCTTTTTCCAAAGGTGGTTTCTTTCATTTGCTGTCGTTTTTATCACGCTGATGTAAGTTCAAGTGTCTGTTTCAAAAATAAGTTGTTGTTTAGTTAGTTACGTGATGCTATTGTTGTGGAAAAAAATTATCTTTTCTTTGTATTTTATTTTCAATGATTTAGCAAATGAATGCCATGCGTTCTTTGGATGTATTTTGAGTTTCTTTTATGATATTGATACAGCTGCAGGGTGTGTGTGTGTGAGATTTCAGAGGTAAGGAGATTCCCGTGCTGGGGAGGGGTCAAGGGGGGTCCCTTTTGTTCCTTGTGCTGTGAAGGGTTCAAGGGGGGTCCCTTTTGTTATTTTGTTTAGTGGGGGCTGTAGGAGATAGCTTTTGAATAGAACACTATAAAGTAGCTGGTCAACCCCTGCTCTGGGTCTCACTCCGCCTGCAGCTGGACTGTGGATGGACTGGGAACATTCTTGCAAGAATAAATATCTTTTAAGGACAATTTGAATCCTGATGTCTCTTATGCCTGATGCTATTTTGTTAGTTACTTGTTTTTGCCTCAACAAGTTGGTGTCAGAAGTGCGAACCATGAGGTTTCTTCTGGCCCTGAGAAAGCGTATTGACGGACTGATCACCCTAAAGCACAAAAGGCTTTAGTCTTACCTCGCCGAATTGAGAGAGAAGAGCCAAAACTGCTATCAGGGCCAGGAGGAACCCACTGGATTCAGAAAGAACTCGGAGGCAGTAAAAGCATCTCGGGTAAGAGACAGTTAAATTATTTTGATAATTGTGAGTGAACATGAACCATATTGGCTGAGTTTTGCTTTTTGGTACGAGCGAGAGGTGATTCAGGGGAATCACAATTTTTTTTGGGGTAAGGGAAAGAATTGATCTGAGGAATTCGGATCAGTTTCTACCTCACTTAGCTCGTTGGTGGACAGAAAGCCCACAGGTGATTCAGGGGAATCACAGATTCAGGGGAATCACAGTTATTGATTAATTAGTTTTACTCAAAAGTGCTAGTAACCAAAAAAAAAAAAATAAAAAAAAAAAAAAAAAAATTCGATTTAGGTGGACGGAAGAGCCACGTCAAATCAGAATTAATCGAGCGCTGGAAAGTGCTTATAGGAAGTTTTTGAGTGAAACGTAATTACAAACCACCCGACCGATCTTGGGGTAAGGGAAAGATCGGGTCTGTCGAAGACGTTTGACAGATTCTGTAAGACACGTGTCGAATTGTGAAATCCAGAAAAGAGGAAATCAGCCAATATGGGGTCATCTCAAAGCAAGCTTGAACAAAATTTTATAGGCTACACCAGTTTTTCTGTAAAATGGGAAAAATTACAGCCAGAAATGAATGCAAGAAATTGGGAAACGGAAAATTGTTAAACAAAGGGTTGTTGTAGTTTTGTTCATGAGTGTAAAACTGTGAACAGACAGTAGTTTGTTGAACTGAAGAAGATAGAAGAAAACGAAAATAAATGCAGAAAGGATTAGCATTTAGGGAAAGATAGAATGTTTTTCCTGATGGAAATTACAAACAGTGAATTGTTGGATTGTTGATAGAACAGAACAGATACAGAAGGAACTGGCATGTAGGGAACGATAGAGTTCATGGAACTATTTATGAACGCCTGATTAAGTCAAATTAAGTTGAAATGGTACGAAAAGTGAGTTTTAGATGGAAATGGGGCGTTGAGTATGATTAACAGGGATTGGCATGATATAAGGATAAGGAATGTTTCATTAAGTAAAACGATTGTCTTTTGAACCTAAAGGGTCCAGCTATGCTGGGAGTACAGCAACAGCGCTTGCTTGTTCAAACCAGCTTCTGGATGTTAAATGTATACTTGTTTTGTAATCAGTGTTGTTGATGATAATATCAAATTAGAAAATGTCCAAAGATTGGATATTTTGTTGATATTAAGCCATTTAAGGAAATATATTGTTTTATAAAGGAAATTATGGGCTGGAGATAATTTCCCTAGACACGTGTGACTAAAGTTAATCAGAAACTTTGTGAAACCCGTTTAGAATATTTAGATTTTCCGTGTCGCTTATGAAAATTAATGTTCTGCCAATAATAATGATGTGAATGTGCTTTATTGTATTAATGTTATGAAAACAAGGGTATTTAAGAATAGATTGCCATATTTTTGTAACAAGAGTTGAAGGTGCAAGCATCTAGGATAGCTGTGTGTAATTTAGAGACTGAGAACAATATTTAGGGAATCTTGTGGTTTCTGTGAAACAGTAGAGATAAGTGGGACTGAATAATTGTAATACAATCTTGTGATTTAAGTTGAATCTGCAAACTAACCATTTGATAGAAGAATAAGCTTTTAAAAACCAGTGTTGATGAAATTAATGACACGTTAAAGTTTTAATACTGTATGAAGAGTAACTGAACAGTCCTGATAAATAGTGAGATAAAAGAGAGCAAATGCTGTAAGCAGTTCTGCTCACGCTCTGAAGAGATTTGCAGATGATGTTTTGTAAAAGTTTGATTGTGATTGGAAAGATAAACAATAACTTGACTGGCTCCAAACAAAGAAAGTGCCAGAATTACACAAATTTTAAGAAAAGTCTGTGTTAATATGGGTTAGAAAGTAGATCAATGTTAACATGATGAAGATTATGATTCGGCTATTGTAATTGAATTTGCAAACGAGACTGTAATAGAAAAATACAGACAACTGCTTATCAGCGGCTCTGTTTACATTTTCAACACACTGCTTCGGGGGTGTGAGGTAGGGTGGAGATGTTAGAAAGATCAGAGTGATAAGACTGTTGGCAGAATAACAAAGAGTGTTTATTGCGGTCAGCTGGGTCATTCAGTGACTGTATGCGCACTGTATGACTGTAAAAGTAAATGAGGGAGAAATAAAGTTGATAGTTGGAACTTTTGAAAGTTGTAAGAAGATTGAAAGATTTAAGTGTAAGGAATTCCTTTTGAAAGGAAAGAACTATAAAAAGTACCGGTTGACATAAAATTACAGATAAGACTAAATGAGTTGCAAAATATTTTAAAAGTACCGGTCACTAAAAGGATGATTGTGTTTTGAATGAAATGCTTTGATAAGGTTTTAGATGATATGGAGAGACAAATCTAATGAATGATTTATAATGATAATCAAAAAAATGTATCACAAGCAGGGAGCAGCCTCAAAAGTTGAATCATAGAAGCAGATTGATAAACTCCTAGAGAAAACATTGAAGTAAAATTGAAATGAAATTGTTATTAAGAACTAGAATAATTCGTACTATTTCTTTAAGATAAAATAAACAGAAGCAGTGTTACAGGATTAACAGTTGCTAAATGTAAAATGTGTAAAAGGCATTTGATTAAACAAAGGCTTGTTAATGTTGATTTTAAAAGATAAGATTGTGATTTGGCCAAAACAGGTTTGCTTATCTGAATCTGGCATGTGCTGTGACTGAAACTGCCACAGTTTCAGTGCAACAGAGACTCATTCTGAGTGGATATTATGTCTAAATTACAATACATGTAATTCATGGAAAAGATGCCTTAAGATGGGCTACAGTTGAAAAAGATGGTAGATAAAGTCTGAAGTTAAAAGTTTATGAGAATGCAGTGTACCAGTCCTGAATGCCTCAAGAGTCTCTCTCTCATTCAATATCAGCTGAAAGCTGTTGTCTGAGGCTGTGTAAAGCACAGTGTTTCAGTTGAAAAGATTCATAGATGTGGAAAAGCTAAAACAAATCAGATTTGACAAATTTAGAGGACAATTTGTAAATGTTTTAAAAGTAAAACTGAATGATTTTAAAGAAGTCTTTAAAATAATAATGCAGACCTTAAATGATAGAAGTGACATTTTTGACCGCTTCTTTGTCTGATTTTAGCCTCCACCATAAAACAGGGCCGATGGCTCCGGCTACAGAAGTAACAGTACACTGAATGTCAATATTAAATGTTCCAAGTGGATATGATGGTTCTTGATTACCTCGATTAAAAAAAAAAAAAAAAAATTTCATTACCACAAACTATGATAATTTTGCTCAAGTGAAGTAGAGCCATAACTCAGTGTGCAGGAGGCGTAGATCCCAAAGACGGGTAAGATTCTCTGATGGCCATAGATGGGAACAACCTAAGGCAGGGACTATCGCCGCCACTGGGGCACCTGCCCACCAGGTTCGGGAGGTGTTACCTACAAGAAGGGAGTGGTTGTGATGCTACTTGGGGCCAAGAGCATCAAAGAGGGGTCTGTTCCCTACAACTTCCACTCCAATATATATATATCAAAATGTTCCTTCACTTAAAAGAGCTTAATTATCATATAGAGACAATTACATCCAATCTCAGTAATATGTAAATAGAATCACAGAGCACAACCAACAACCATCTTGATTACGGGGACTTCGAATAGCTTGTCACCTTAAACATTTGACCGTTCTGTTTTAACAGAAGATCAAAGATGTGACATAAGGAACATGATGTTGGTTGCCTTATGGGCAAAGAAAAATGTTTGATATTGAACTAGTTTTTAACTCCTGAAGGTCATTAGACATGGTGGTGGCTAAAGATGAGAACAGCTTGTGATGAGTCAAGAGAAATTTCTGAAAAACGAAGGTTAGGTGAATTGAGTATTTAAACTAAAAATAACCTTAGAAAAAAAGATCATAGCATAATGTATTTTAGATTATTGTAACGGTTCTAATTTGAGTCAAACATTTGTATTTTGACATTTGTGAACTATTAAGGATTGACTATGACTATGATTATTTTAGTTACAGTCCTAGGAGGCTGTTGAAAAGATTATTTGCTTATAATGAGAGAGAAAGAGACTGCTTGAGTGGAGGAAGAGGATGGTACTCTGTCTGTCTTTCTGTTATCAGTCAGCCAAAGAAAGCTGAAGCAAAGTAATAATTATGTACCAAAACAATCCAGCTGACTTTTCTAAAATCAAATGAATAATGAACAGACATGCTTTGAAATTGGTTAATAGGCCATAAAACATTAGATAAAAGATACAGGAAAAGGTTAGAATGTCACTTAGAATTTAAATCCTTTTAGATAAAAGATATTAATAAGAAATAGTCAATCTGATGAGAAGACAACACAGAACATAGGACAAGCTTTAAGTTGATTGATCATCGAGCTCTGTCTGTTAGATATTACTTTGGTAATTTATGATGTACAGTAAATTTGATTTACTTTCTGGACAGGTTTAAGTATTGATGTGTAAATTAGAATTGTGAAGTCGTAGATAGCCGTCAGTCATGTGTTGAGAAAAAGTTATAAATTTGACAGCAACAAACACGTACAGTAGGCTAAGTAAATATCAGATTATCCAGAGAGCCCTTAACAGTTATGTATTGTAAAAAGGGGAAGATTGTTATTCGACTGACGTTGACGAAGTGTAGTGACGTTGACAAAGTGTACACGACCTGACCTGACCAATTGATGACCTGGAGAATGTTCGTAGATGACAGCTGATTAAGAGACCAAACAATAGGGTTTAGGGGCCATTGCCTTAAAACAATTTGATAAGAAGATGAAATTGTGGCTTTAAGTAATATTTTTATTTCAGAGGCAGAGAAAGATGTCTAAAAGAAATTTGGCTTAAGGACAACGTTTGGGTTAGCAAACTTTATCCAAACAAATGTTACCAAATAAATATTAACAAATATTGTAGTTTTCTTGTAGCTCAAACATTAGAGTTTGACACCTGTAACGCCAAGGTCATGGGTTTGATTTCAGAGGGAAAGCAAGAACTGATAAGAATGTAAATGTGTACTTTGAAATGGAAGTCACTATGGATAAAAGCGTCTGATAAAAGTAAGAGAATTTTATTATGTTAAATTTATGCACGAGATGGGTGTCGTGCATCAAGAGGAGGATGAATATGCTCATGGCGGGAACAAGAGAACGCACAGTAAAACAAGTGGTCAGATGAGTCTTTGAACTTTTTAGTATGAATAATTTGTATTCAGGCCACAAACAAAGACATTTCGGCCTCACAGGTGGGAAAAACAGTAAATCCAGGGGGGGAGGGCTAAACCCATTGTCTTCACAGCAGGCTGAGAGGTTATCTAGCTTTGACCTCATCGGTATATGAGGACAGTAAAAGTCCAGGAGGGGTTTATTTGAAGAACTTTATTTGTATTAACCAGCTAGATCTGGTTTACTAAGGGGTTCACATTTGCTGAAAGCCATCGCACAGGTGGGAAGATAAATGTTGGGAGGACATTGGGTTTAATTGTGTGCATTGTTTGTATTTTAAGTGTGCTAATAACAAGAATTGTTTTGACAGGAAACGCCGGAGCAGATGTGGCAGCACAGCAGACAAAAGAAAACTATGTGACAATAACCTCAACATTTGTTTTTCTTTACAGAAGATGCAGACTTTTGCGCACATGGCATGAGCAAAGTGAAGAAACAGTGCCTAACCCTGTGTAATGCCTAACTTAAAATTTTCATTTTGCAGGATGTCAGGATGGATTGAACCAAACAGAACTGATTCTGTATTGTTTTGTTAACATGAACAACATGGGTTGAATGTTTTTTTTCAGGGGAACAAGGACCCTGAGCGCTATTCAATGAGCAAGAAATTATCCGGTGATATGTTTCAGGTTGAAAATTCCACAGGTCACACCAAAGGGTCGACAAGACACGCGCTCACTAACAAAATCACTTAAGGCCTCCATTCGCAGGTGACAGTAGACAGTAAATGACTCATTCCAGTGGGGGTGCGATCGTGATCTAAGGGAAAATCTTGTAAGGATTTGAAAATGATTGAAGGATGTTAGACCTGGGTCCAAGCATCTGACCTAAACTATACCAACCAACATCAACAACCTCACACGCCAGTGCAAAGAATAAAGTAGGGGATCAATGATATGTGCTAGAAAACAAATCTCCCCTGCCAACGTTGGAAAAAATCCTCTCTACGGCATGCAAAGTGTCATATTGGTGAAAACGGAACATCCATGGGGCAACGAGACGATCAACATATCTGGAGAAAATGTTGACCAATTAATGGTTGAAGAAAAGTTTTGTGATTTTATTTGATTGAATCAAATTAGGGCTTAGTATTGATATAAATCTAATAATTTGACTTGTGCAAAGAAAAATGTGTTTTCAGGTAGAAGATCTATTAATTAATGTGAAGTATGGTGATAAGAAAAAGACGGTATGTAATGGAAAAGTCAGGGATAATTTCAAACAACGAATGATCAAATTATAAAACTTTTCTGGTTAGATTTTATTAAATAGATTTTAATTAAATATAGCTTTAGAAGTAAAACCATTTCCTGACAAAATATTGTGATTAATTGAAAAAGGCTGAATACATAGTGTTATGATTGTATGTGTTACTGATATGTGACTGTATCTGTGTATGTGATTGTATCTGTGTATCAGATTGTATCTGTGTATGTGATTGTATCTGATAATTTTGTTATCAATGGGTACGGTCTATCCTAAGGGTGAACAAAATTATGCAGATCGTACGAGTAGCAGCAGTTGAAATTATAATCATTTATGTTTTTTATACTTTAAGTTGTACTGGAGTGACTGAGGGTCCGATTTATCGGGAATGCGGTAGCAGTGCTTATCCATTTAGCCCGGCTTCAGATAAAATGTTTACTTGCTTGCTGCTAAATTTTTTTTATGAAACCAAATTGTTTATCAGAGAATGATAAAGAGGAGGAATTGTTGTGGAAAAAAATTATCTTTTCTTTGTATTTTATTTTCAATGATTTAGCAAATGAATGCCATGCGTTCTTTGGATGTATTTTGAGTTTCTTTTATGATATTGATACAGCTGCAGGGTGTGTGTGTGTGAGATTTCAGAGGTAAGGAGATTCCCGTGCTGGGGAGGGGTCAAGGGGGGTCTCTTTTGTTCCTTGTGCTGTGAAGGGTTCAAGGGGGGTCCCTTTTGTTATTTTGTTTAGTGGGGGCTGTAGGAGATAGCTTTTGAATAGAACACTATAAAGTAGCTGGTCAACCGCTGCTCTGGGTCTCACTCCGCCTGCAGCTGGACTGTGGATGGACTGGGAACATTCTTGCAAGAATAAATATCTTTTAAGGACAATTTGAATCCTGATGTCTCTTATGCCTGATGCTATTTTGTTAGTTACTTGTTTTTGCCTCAACACTATAAAAACGGTGGTGTAACGTCATGATTGACAGCTGTGATTGACAGGTTCTCTGAGCGCAGTAGTCACTGAAGCACCAACAGACTTTTTTTTCGGGATCTTCGGAGGACTGAGGAGATTGTATTTACTTTATTTTGATTTACTCTTGTCGTCCTGCAATCATTTTTTAAAAAGTGCACTCAGGGAGAGTGAGTTCTGCGAGAGTAAGGGCGGAGCGTTGATAACGCGGCTTTACTTCCTGCTCACGACTGCGCAGGTCTGATCCCGAGATCGCTACTGCGCAGACTCAAGTTCCAAGATGTCAGTGCCATATCGGGACGCGATATTTTTTTCCCCAGGATGGTAGGGGAAGACTCATGAATATTCATTAGGGAAGTCATCCCTGATTGGTCTGATGACCTACCCCTAACCCCACCCCTAAACCTACCCGTCACTGGGGTTAAGACCAATCAGGGATGACTTCCCTAATGAATATTCATCCGTCTTCCCCTACCATCCTGGGGAAAAAAATATCGCTATCGGGACACTGGCGGCTTCAGTTCTCACCAATGGAAGAGAGCGAAGGGGCGTCGTCCATCTTTTTTTACAGTCTATGTTCTAGTCCTGTGTAAATCTACATGTCGGAGTTTGGAAAGTGTTTAAACAGCGTAATGAAATGTATTTTTACCGGTATATTTATGTCCGCAATTAAGCTAAATATCATGCTATCAAAGCATT
Source organism: Rutilus rutilus (assembly GCF_951802725.1). Taxonomy (NCBI): domain Eukaryota; kingdom Metazoa; phylum Chordata; class Actinopteri; order Cypriniformes; family Leuciscidae; genus Rutilus; species Rutilus rutilus. The sequence goes on along the minus strand of NC_140222.1, from coordinate 6,756,969 downwards.
ACTCCGACCAAAATTGTGTTTTTTTATCCATTTAAAAAGTATAAAAGAGAAAATTACAGCGTTACAGACATGAACCGGACGTACAATCTCGTTGTCATGGTAACGTTAGACAAACCAACATGGCGGCTCTGAGGGAAAGTTTGGATGCATTTGGTGCAAGGTTTAGAAAGAGGAGGCTGTTTCAGAGCGAACGGATTAAAGGAGAAAGGAAAGTGTTGTTTTATGATTACAGCAAAATCCCACAGACCTGACGCTGATGTCGTTCGTCGTAGCGTGCGGACCGAACGGTGAACGTGATTTCACCAAGTACCACATGTTCCTGGATTAACATCTTTGTTGATCCTGGAACAACTTTCCAATCAACCAATCAGATCTGAGGAACAAGTTTACAAGTGTCAAGTTTTATGTCAAGTTTAGGCGTAGGGCCCGTCCACACGGAGACGCGTTTCGCTGTATACAGTACGTATACATTTTTTATCGTATTGGCGTTTCGTCCACACGGATCCGGCGTTTTGGGAGACTGAAACCGCTATTTTTTTAAACCGGGTCCCAAAGTGGATAAATCTGAAAACGACACCCTTGCGGTTTCGTGTGTACAGCCAATCCGTATATTTTGTGAAACGATGATGTCATCACATCACGTGTCGTTTGTGTCACGAGTAACAGCAACAACAATAATGGCGGACTTATATGATTGTATTCGTGCTGCAGAAGCTGCTAAGCCTACTAGCTTTATTACAGCAAAATCTATTGCTTCTCTGCAACTGTGGTGAGCAAAAAGCAATAATCTTTGTCTTCTTCTTCTTGGTTCGTATACAGCGCGCAAGGTTATGCGCATGCTCAAAGTCTTCTTCTCCGTGTATAGTGTATCTCTGTGGCAGAATTACAGCGCCCCATACTGGTCTGGCATATATACTACACCGTTTTCAGTCGGTTTCAGTGGTTTTGTGTGTACGCAGATATTTCTTGAGACGACGGCGTGTTTACGGAATTTTTTTTTAGAACGAGGAAAAAAAAATATCGGATCGGGAACGCACCGGCTTCGTGTGGACGTGGCCTTAGACTCAGGGTGAGGTGCTTCAACATCAGTGTTATTCACCTATCATTTCCCTCTGATTTTAGGGAAAGTTATGGGTAGGGTTAGGTTTAGGGGTAGGACAAAATTTTGGGGCAGGAATGTTATTCCAGGATCAACAAAATATGTTGATCCAGGAACATGTCTTACTTGGCAAAATCACGGTGACCGATATGGAACATAGCTTTTCTCACTAAAGCAAAGCTCACATAAACCTGAGAGTTAGCGCTCGCATCACGAAGGAATAAAAGGCTTGTCATCATTCAGTGTCATTATCTATCCAAATTAGTGAATTACTGACATTGCTGTTCCCTTGCACTAGTCCTGTTTGATTATTTAGTCCCAGATTAGACCTAGTGGTGCATTCCATGTTTAGTCCTGGTTTGGTAAAGTCTTCCAGGTTTTGTCCTTGTCTGGAACAGTCTAAATTCTAGTGTAGTCATCAACCTGGCACTTTATAAATGCATTGTTTCAAGGACTAGTTGCAATCCAGATCCTCAAAGCCTGATTCATTTAATCGTTTTTTTGGTCTGTATGACAAATGTGACGTCTCACATCTGCTCTAGAAGCTACTTGGGTGCTTACAGAGGCTCACTCTCAGTTAGTACTTTTTTACAGGACAAAGAATTATAATAACTTTATAGCTAAATAAGGAGCCAGGTGCCAACTCCTTATTATTTTTTTTTACAAAAGTTTCAATTTGATCTGAGTTAGAATCCCCCTACTTATAATATGGACAATGCTACTATTTCTATATAATTTTGGGAGGCTCAGCCTGCATCTAAACGGAAAAATTGCCTTGCGATCAAGCAAAACTTGCGTACCCCCGCTATAAACATTCGCCACCCCAGAAATTATCCCTGACCCTGCTTGCCACCCCGTGATTTTTTTTCTAGATCCGCCCCTGCCCTACCCCTACCCCTAACCCTAACCCTAACCCTACCCATAACTTTTCCCTAAAATCAGAGGGAAATGGCAGGTGAATAACACTGATGTTGAAGCACCTCACCCTGGGTCTAAGCCTAAACTTGACATAAACTGTAAACTTGTCCCTCAAATCTGATTGGTTGATTGGAAAGTTGTTCCAGGATCATGTGGTACTTGGTGAAATCACGTTCACTTGTCTCTATCTGAATGATTTTTGAAGGCAGCATAGATGTATCCTTCTCTGCCTTTAATATCCAACAATCCTGTGCTTTCCATTCTGTGACAGTTGAGCTAGAAAAATAAAGATGGCGTCTGATAGTTGCGGCTGGTCGTCAGGTTGTGTGTAAATGTACATCTTTGATCAACGATTTCCACTTGTCATTTCTTGCGAGAAATTACTGTTGTAGTCATTAAATATTCTCTCAGTTTTCACTAAAGCTCTATTCTGTTGTAGATCATTAAACTGTTACGCTGCCTCAGAAGAGTGTCTGAAATCAGTTTTGAGACGTACCTTCGTGCACAAACGCTGCCAGCCGGCCCCCATCTTCACACAGATGTTCAACAGATCACTAGAGCTGTGCAAAGTTTCTTCCCGCTTCAAACGCTCCACCATCATCCCCGTCCCAAAGAAACCCAAAATCACTGGACTGAATGACTACTGACCTGTTGCCTTAACATCTGTGGTCATGAAGTCATTTGAAAGACTGGTGCTGGCCCACCTGGAGGACCTCACTGGACCCTTGCTGGAGCGTTTGCTTATCGAGCAATCAGGTCTGTGGATGATGCAGTCAACTTGGGACTGCATTATATCCTACAACATCTGGACAAACCAGGGACTTATGTGAGGATCCTGTATGTGGACTTCAGCTCGGCCTTCAACACCATCATACCAAACATCCTCCTGTCCAAATGAACCCAGCTCCCTGTGCCCGCCTCCATCTGTCAGTGGATCACCAGCTTCCTGACCGACAGGCAAAATCCTCATCCAGCTCCTGCATAATCAGCACTGGCGCCCCCCAGGGGTACTGTGGACTGTTCACAGCGCCATCTAGTGGCTTTCCTGAGTAACAGACACAATCACTGGATCTCATTACAGAGACTGAGTAAATAACTCCTGATAACATGTGAGTTCAGGGTGAGCCACTAGATGGAGGTGTTGCTCCTCAGACGAGACCACAGAGACAAATCACACTAGAGATTTAAAGACTTTATTGTTGGAGGAAATGGAGAATGATTCCTGTTAACTTTGAAGAAGTTGATGTTATACTAAAATGTTTTTCATTTGATGGTGATAAAAATCTTTTGTTTATATTTGATTTAATTATTATTATTGTCTGTTACTATATTCATAAAGTCAGATGGAATGAAAAAGCCACATTTTGAACAATTTAAAATTGATATTAAAATATATTTAGAAACAATATCCAAATGTAAAAACTTAAAAGCAAGGAAAACTACACAGCAGTTTAATAGGTACAAGGTTTTTTTTCCTGTAAAATTTATTTTTTTCTCTTTCTTTCTTCTTTTTTCCCCTTGTTTACCCCTGACATGGTTATATGTATTCATGTATGTACATTATGTTTTGTTGTTATTAAAATGCATAAAATGTTTTTAAAATCACTATCTTGAGATCCTTGACGTGATAATAAACAAGAAAATTATGTGATTCTGCATGTGATCTGTAATAATTGGTAATATTAAATTAAATAATAAAAAAAAAATTTTAAAGATAGGCTATAAGATGAACCTGTGAAAAGAGTAGAAATAAAGCTGTATATGGTACACTGCTGAAATATTTAAAATATACAAAAAGTTTGTATTCCTCTGAATAAATAATGAGAGACTCTTGAACCTCAGAGTGAGAAACTTTATTGATAAAGGCAAGAAAATACATATGACAAATATACAGCAGTAGTAAAGAGAGATCTGTGTGTCTCTGTATTCATTATTTTTTGTATCTGAGAGAAGTTATAAACAATAAAGTGAAATATAAACAATAAAGTGACACTGTTAAAATCTGACACTGAAAGAGAGCACAAACTCAAATAATCATCAGTATTTATTATGAAAAAAACACTAGAAGAACAAAAACACACTTGAAGAACCTTTAAAGTTCAGCGTTCTGCTTTAGATTTCAATACTTCCTGGAAAAGATGAACATAAAAAGCCATAAATTAATAAATCTCACAGATAATTATACATGCAAAATCAGTTTGTGAGAAATGACATCATCAATCATGTACCTGATGTGTGAATATGTGCTTGATCTCGTTCAGCTCTTCTGGATCTGATCTCATAAACCACAATAATGACAGTAGCCACGCCCACCAGAGCAGAGAGGACCAATCGGATCACAGCTTCAGTAGGACAATACCAGTGGACAGAGTCTGAGGAATAAACACATCAAACTGAGATCAGATCAGTCAATAAACACTAATATCAGCGCTGACATCAACTAATATTTCTGAATACACAGAAATATGATCAAATCTAATCAACAATCTTATATCCGGTTCCAAGTGAGTTTTTATACGGTCTGTCATCTCAAACTGTAAGCGATTCAACAATTCAATATGTAAATAGTAAATAAGAATATTTGAAGGAGAAGAAAAAATATCTTTACTCACCATAGACAGAAACTCTGAATGATTTTGATGAGAATCTTCCTTCTGAATATATCAGTAGTTTATAATCTCCGTCATGTTCAGTTGTGGTGTTTGTGATGGTCAGAGATCCAGTTTGTTTGTCCAGCTTCAGTCTGTCTCTGAATCTCCCATCAAGAACATCATCATATACAGTGATTCTGTCGGCCCGTTTATTGATTTCAGCTATTAAAGTGTTTTCATCTCCAAACCTCCACTGAATCACATCATCATCCTTCATTTCAGCAAGACCAGAGTTTAGAGAGACTGAATCTCCCTCAATCACTGACTTAACATAATCTCCAAACACTCCTGAAGAACAGAGTTATTCACAGATTAAACTTTAAAATCACTTGATGTTGGTTTGATGAAGCTTCACTAAAATACTTTTAATCATTTATATGTGACATTAATAATATTCTGCAGCAGTACAAAGACAAAAGATGAATAATGAAAAGAGAAATAGATTTATACATGGAACAATAACTAATAAAGACACTTTTACTTTAATGTTTAATGTCACACTAAAACTAATGCTGTTGAGTATCTGAGCTTCATATTTATAATATTTTATACTACAGGGCCATTGAATGCTTGAATCTGATTGGCTGTCGAACGTTCAAGGTGTGCAATTATTCTCAGGGAAACGCACGGCTAAAGTAGTTCCAGGTCTTGACCGCATTACAGTTCCAGATCACTTCGCGTAGTTGATTGTAATAACGGAGAATAGGAAACAATTCATAACAAGAAAAAACATGCAGCCCCATGCGCTTGATTTTCGATGTCTAACTTCACAATCAATGGAAACATGCAGTTTAATTTGAATAAATAAAGTATATAGTGCTATCTATAATCAATAGAAATTTCTGAATAGGCTGTATAAATAAATTGATAGTCCTGCTCGGTCATGCTGCACGGGTTTTCGTAATTAATGCAGATAATATAACAAATAAATAATTAATGATAGGCCTACTTGTTAAAAGGGCTTTGTGTTTCTGTCAGGACCGGGAACCAGAACTCAAACGCAGACCAGAGTGTCAGTTTAATTAAAGGTGAATTTATTAACCACAAGTGTAAACAGATGTAAGCTGAGCAGTGTATGTTCTCGTAGAACAGAGGGTTGGTGGTCCAGTTCCAGTGATCTGTGTCCTGAGGTTCTGGTGAGAGATCTGAGTCCGAGGTTCAGGCTGGAACATGAATGGTACAACGATCCGACGGGGACTGGAAAGTTGGTCTGGCTTTTATAAGAGAGTAGATTGCTTGATATGGAATCGGTGTGCTTGATTGACATGATGAACCTCAGGTGAGAAGACAGGATCACTGGAGAACATGCCCACCAGCAATCTCAAATCAGCCAGAGCCAGGATCATGACCAGGGGTTCGTGACAGTACCCCTCCCCCGACGAGCGCCTCCAGGCGGTCCTCCAGGCTTCTCAGGGTGAGAGCAATGGAACGCCCGTATGAGAGCAGCATCCAGAACCTGCTGCCGGGGGACCCAGCTCCTCTCCTCTGGTCCATAGCCCTCCCAGTCGATGAGATACAGCACGCCGCGCCCCCGGCGACGGGAGTCCAAAATCCGGTGAACCGTGAACGCCGGATGGCCATCAATAAGCCGGGGGGTGGAGGGGCCGGGAGTAGTGGACTGATAAGCACAGGCTTAATCAGAGATACATGGAAGGCCGGGTGGACCTTGAGAGTGGGTGGCAGTCGGAGACGGACGGTCACGGGGGTGATGACCTTCTCGATCACCAAGGGACCAATGTATTTAGGTGATAATTTCTTAGAGTCTGTCTTTAGCGGGAGATCCCGGGTGGAGAGCCATACCTTGTCCCCCACGGAATAGGAGGGTGCAGGAGTCTGACAACGGTTGGCGTGGCGCTCATATTGGGCAGAGGTCCTCAGAAGGGTGGCCCGGGCTCGGTGCCAGGTACGATGACATCTGCGGATGTAAGCTTGGATGGAGGGAAGAGCCAACTCTCTCTCCTGAGAGGGAAACAACGGGGGTTGAAAACCATAGACACATTGAAAAGGTGACAGACCTGTGGCAGATGTGGGAAGCGTGTTGTGGGCATACTCCACCCAAGGAAGCTAGGATGTCCAGGACGTGGGGTTGGAGGAAGCCAAACAACGCAGGGTGGTCTCTAGTTTCTGGTTGGCTCTCTCCGCTTGGCCGTTAGCTTGAGGGTAGAACCCAGAGGTCAGGCTTACGGTGGCCCCGATGGCTCGGCAGAATGACTTCCAAACGGCTGAGATGAATTGTGAACCTCTGTCCGAGACGATATCCAAGGGTAGGCAATGAACTGTGAACACCACAGAGACTAGGAGTTCGGTAGTCTCCTTAGCTGTGGGCAGTTTGGGCAGAGGCAGATAACGTGCAAACTTGCTAAAAACGATCCACCACAGTGAGAACCACAGTCATACCCTTCGAGGGTGGTAGCCTGGATACAAAATCCAGTGATAGGTGAGACCACGGACGACGAGGTATGGGGAGCGGTTGCAGGTACCCTGGGGGGGGGTCGGTTGGAACCCTTGTTCTGTGCACAGACGCGACAGGCAGAAACAAAGGTCTGGACATCGGTCCTCATCTCTGGCCACCAGAACCGTCTGCGCTGGAAGGCCAAAGAGCAAGTCACTCCAGGATGGCATGAGAGTCTGGAGGAGTGACCCCACTGTAATACAGATGGACAGACAGAGAGAGGCACAAACAGAGGAACCGGGGGGCCGTTAACTGGGTCAGGCTGGTGCTGCAGTGCCGTTCTCACCTCTCCTTCAATCTCCCAAATGGCTGCTGCAATGACACAGGTTCTGGGTATTATGGTGTCGGGTTCTGCAATTGTCTCCTCCTTCTCGAACAGCCGAGACAATGCGTCAGGCTTCACATTCCTGGACCCGGGCCTGTAGGTAAGGGCAAAATTGAAGCGACCAAAGAAAAGAGCCCACCTGGCTTGACGAGGATTCAGGCGTTTCGCCGAGCATATGTACTCCAGGTTTTTATAGTTGGTCCAAACCACGAACGGTTGATCTACGCCCTCTAGCCAATGTCGCCACTCCTCGAGAGCCAACTTCACGGCCAGCAGTTCCCGGTTCCTGACATCATAGTTTCTTTCTGTGGGAGATAAACGATGAGATAGAAAGGCACAAGGGTGAAGTTTGTTATCCTTGGGTGACCGCTGGGACAGGACTGCCCCCACTCCCACATCCGAGGCGTCCACCTCCACAACAAACTGCCGGGACGAGTCAGGGTTTATGAGAATTGGAGCTGACGTAAACCTCTTCTTGAGATCCAAAAAGGCTCCTTCTGCCTCAGAGGACCAATGAAACGGTCTAGCTGGGGAGGTTTGTGCAGTTAATGGTACAGTGCAGCTATAATTTCTAATGAAACGTCTACAAAAGTTGGCGAACCCCAAGAATCTCTGTAGCTGTTTCCTTGTATCTGGTCGGGGCCAATCTAAGACTGCTCTCACCTTCTCCGGATCCATCCTCACCTGACCTCTGGCAATGATGTGACCGAGGAAGGTGACGGTGGAGACGTGAAACTCGCACTTCTCTGCTTTGACGAACAGGCGGTTCTCCAGTAGCCGATGGAGGAGCTGTCGGACATGCTGGACGTGTTCTGCTTGATTCTGGGAAAAGATGAGGATATCATCCAGGTAGACAAACACAAATCTGCCCAGCATATCTCTAAGCACGTCACTGATTAGACACTGAAAGACGGCAGGTGAGTTAGACAGGCCAAAAGGCATAACCAGGTACTCAAAGTGTCCCAGGGGGGTGTTGAAGGCCGTCTTCCATTAATCTCCTTCACGAATTCGGACCAGGTGGTAGGCATTGCGGAGATCTAATTTCGAAAATACTGTTGCTCCCTGGAGAAATTCAAAGGCTGAGTTCATGAGTGGTAGTGGATACTTGTTCTTTACAGTGATATCATTCAAACCTCTGAAGTCGATACATGGGCGGAGGGTCCGGTCCTTCTTATCCACAAAGAAAAACCCGGCTCCTAGAGGTGATGACGAAGGGCGGATAATCCCAGCTGCCAGGAAATTGTTAATGTACTCCTCCATTGCCACCCGCTCCGGTCTGGAGATGTTATACAGACCAGTGTTAATTTCGTTGACTAAATATTTTCGTCATTATTTTCGTCATGAATATATTTTTGCAGACGAAAACGAAACGAAAACTAAAAAAGAAGTCACTGATGGAGACTAAAACTATGACTAAATTGATTGACATTATCGTCAACGAATAAAGGACGAGACGAAAATAGACTGTGACGAAAATCCAATCAGCAGACGGGAGAGATGCGAGGAATGAACAAAAGAACCAATTGGCAAAACGGAACAGACTGCATGAGAAGAGAACCAATCAGACCCTGACTTACTGAGACGTGAAGCGAAGGTATTCAGTCTTTGACCGAGCTCCCGGGAAGACGGCATTCGAAGAGACGATGTCTAAAAGAGCGACAAAATGTCCACAGCCGGGAGAAAAAGAAGGGGAGACTTGTGGGCACACTTCACGTTTGACGACGAACAAAACAAAACAAAGTGTAAAGCATGCGGAGCGGTCATTAGTGGCAAGAACACAACCAATTTGAAAAGACATTTACAGACGAGCCACCCGGACATTTTCTCAAAGATAAATTCACAACAATGTTCTTTTGTTTATTGAGCTAAACAAAAAAAAACAACGGGGGTTGAAAACCATAGACACATTGAAAAGGTGACAGACCTGTGGCAGATGTGGGAAGCGTGTTGTGGGCATACTCCACCCAAGGAAGCTAGGATGTCCAGGACGTGGGGTTGGAGGAAGCCAAACAACGCAGGGTGGTCTCTAGTTTCTGGTTGGCTCTCTCCGCTTGGCCGTTAGCTTGAGGGTAGAACCCAGAGGTCAGGCTTACGGTGGCCCCGATGGCTCGGCAGAATGACTTCCAAACGGCTGAGATGAATTGTGAACCTCTGTCCGAGACGATATCCAAGGGTAGGCAATGAACTGTGAACACCACAGAGACTAGGAGTTCGGTAGTCTCCTTAGCTGTGGGCAGTTTGGGCAGAGGCAGATAACGTGCAAACTTGCTAAAAACGATCCACCACAGTGAGAACCACAGTCATACCCTTCGAGGGTGGTAGCCTGGATACAAAATCCAGTGATAGGTGAGACCACGGACGACGAGGTATGGGGAGCGGTTGCAGGTACCCTGGGGGGGGGTCGGTTGGAACCCTTGTTCTGTGCACAGACGCGACAGGCAGAAACAAAGGTCTGGACATCGGTCCTCATCTCTGGCCACCAGAACCGTCTGCGCTGGAAGGCCAAAGAGCAAGTCACTCCAGGATGGCATGAGAGTCTGGAGGAGTGACCCCACTGTAATACAGATGGACAGACAGAGAGAGGCACAAACAGAGGAACCGGGGGGCCGTTAACTGGGTCAGGCTGGTGCTGCAGTGCCGTTCTCACCTCTCCTTCAATCTCCCAAATGGCTGCTGCAATGACACAGGTTCTGGGTATTATGGTGTCGGGTTCTGCAATTGTCTCCTCCTTCTCGAACAGCCGAGACAATGCGTCAGGCTTCACATTCCTGGACCCGGGCCTGTAGGTAAGGGCAAAATTGAAGCGACCAAAGAAAAGAGCCCACCTGGCTTGACGAGGATTCAGGCGTTTCGCCGAGCATATGTACTCCAGGTTTTTATAGTTGGTCCAAACCACGAACGGTTGATCTACGCCCTCTAGCCAATGTCGCCACTCCTCGAGAGCCAACTTCACGGCCAGCAGTTCCCGGTTCCTGACATCATAGTTTCTTTCTGTGGGAGATAAACGATGAGATAGAAAGGCACAAGGGTGAAGTTTGTTATCCTTGGGTGACCGCTGGGACAGGACTGCCCCCACTCCCACATCCGAGGCGTCCACCTCCACAACAAACTGCCGGGACGAGTCAGGGTTTATGAGAATTGGAGCTGACGTAAACCTCTTCTTGAGATCCAAAAAGGCTCCTTCTGCCTCAGAGGACCAATGAAACGGTCTAGCTGGGGAGGTTTGTGCAGTTAATGGTACAGTGCAGCTATAATTTCTAATGAAACGTCTACAAAAGTTGGCGAACCCCAAGAATCTCTGTAGCTGTTTCCTTGTATCTGGTCGGGGCCAATCTAAGACTGCTCTCACCTTCTCCGGATCCATCCTCACCTGACCTCTGGCAATGATGTGACCGAGGAAGGTGACGGTGGAGACGTGAAACTCGCACTTCTCTGCTTTGACGAACAGGCGGTTCTCCAGTAGCCGATGGAGGAGCTGTCGGACATGCTGGACGTGTTCTGCTTGATTCTGGGAAAAGATGAGGATATCATCCAGGTAGACAAACACAAATCTGCCCAGCATATCTCTAAGCACGTCACTGATTAGACACTGAAAGACGGCAGGTGAGTTAGACAGGCCAAAAGGCATAACCAGGTACTCAAAGTGTCCCAGGGGGGTGTTGAAGGCCGTCTTCCATTAATCTCCTTCACGAATTCGGACCAGGTGGTAGGCATTGCGGAGATCTAATTTCGAAAATACTGTTGCTCCCTGGAGAAATTCAAAGGCTGAGTTCATGAGTGGTAGTGGATACTTGTTCTTTACAGTGATATCATTCAAACCTCTGAAGTCGATACATGGGCGGAGGGTCCGGTCCTTCTTATCCACAAAGAAAAACCCGGCTCCTAGAGGTGATGACGAAGGGCGGATAATCCCAGCTGCCAGGAAATTGTTAATGTACTCCTCCATTGCCACCCGCTCCGGTCTGGAGATGTTATACAGACCAGTGTTAATTTCGTTGACTAAATATTTTCGTCATTATTTTCGTCATGAATATATTTTTGCAGACGAAAACGAAACGAAAACTAAAAAAGAAGTCACTGATGGAGACTAAAACTATGACTAAATTGATTGACATTATCGTCAACGAATAAAGGACGAGACGAAAATAGACTGTGACGAAAATCCAATCAGCAGACGGGAGAGATGCGAGGAATGAACAAAAGAACCAATTGGCAAAACGGAACAGACTGCATGAGAAGAGAACCAATCAGACCCTGACTTACTGAGACGTGAAGCGAAGGTATTCAGTCTTTGACCGAGCTCCCGGGAAGACGGCATTCGAAGAGACGATGTCTAAAAGAGCGACAAAATGTCCACAGCCGGGAGAAAAAGAAGGGGAGACTTGTGGGCACACTTCACGTTTGACGACGAACAAAACAAAACAAAGTGTAAAGCATGCGGAGCGGTCATTAGTGGCAAGAACACAACCAATTTGAAAAGACATTTACAGACGAGCCACCCGGACATTTTCTCAAAGATAAATTCACAACAATGTTCTTTTGTTTATTGAGCTAAACAAAAAAAAACAACGGGGGTTGAAAACCATAGACACATTGAAAAGGTGACAGACCTGTGGCAGATGTGGGAAGCGTGTTGTGGGCATACTCCACCCAAGGAAGCTAGGATGTCCAGGACGTGGGGTTGGAGGAAGCCAAACAACGCAGGGTGGTCTCTAGTTTCTGGTTGGCTCTCTCCGCTTGGCCGTTAGCTTGAGGGTAGAACCCAGAGGTCAGGCTTACGGTGGCCCCGATGGCTCGGCAGAATGACTTCCAAACGGCTGAGATGAATTGTGAACCTCTGTCCGAGACGATATCCAAGGGTAGGCAATGAACTGTGAACACCACAGAGACTAGGAGTTCGGTAGTCTCCTTAGCTGTGGGCAGTTTGGGCAGAGGCAGATAACGTGCAAACTTGCTAAAAACGATCCACCACAGTGAGAACCACAGTCATACCCTTCGAGGGTGGTAGCCTGGATACAAAATCCAGTGATAGGTGAGACCACGGACGACGAGGTATGGGGAGCGGTTGCAGGTACCCTGGGGGGGGGTCGGTTGGAACCCTTGTTCTGTGCACAGACGCGACAGGCAGAAACAAAGGTCTGGACATCGGTCCTCATCTCTGGCCACCAGAACCGTCTGCGCTGGAAGGCCAAAGAGCAAGTCACTCCAGGATGGCATGAGAGTCTGGAGGAGTGACCCCACTGTAATACAGATGGACAGACAGAGAGAGGCACAAACAGAGGAACCGGGGGGCCGTTAACTGGGTCAGGCTGGTGCTGCAGTGCCGTTCTCACCTCTCCTTCAATCTCCCAAATGGCTGCTGCAATGACACAGGTTCTGGGTATTATGGTGTCGGGTTCTGCAATTGTCTCCTCCTTCTCGAACAGCCGAGACAATGCGTCAGGCTTCACATTCCTGGACCCGGGCCTGTAGGTAAGGGCAAAATTGAAGCGACCAAAGAAAAGAGCCCACCTGGCTTGACGAGGATTCAGGCGTTTCGCCGAGCATATGTACTCCAGGTTTTTATAGTTGGTCCAAACCACGAACGGTTGATCTACGCCCTCTAGCCAATGTCGCCACTCCTCGAGAGCCAACTTCACGGCCAGCAGTTCCCGGTTCCTGACATCATAGTTTCTTTCTGTGGGAGATAAACGATGAGATAGAAAGGCACAAGGGTGAAGTTTGTTATCCTTGGGTGACCGCTGGGACAGGACTGCCCCCACTCCCACATCCGAGGCGTCCACCTCCACAACAAACTGCCGGGACGAGTCAGGGTTTATGAGAATTGGAGCTGACGTAAACCTCTTCTTGAGATCCAAAAAGGCTCCTTCTGCCTCAGAGGACCAATGAAACGGTCTAGCTGGGGAGGTTTGTGCAGTTAATGGTACAGTGCAGCTATAATTTCTAATGAAACGTCTACAAAAGTTGGCGAACCCCAAGAATCTCTGTAGCTGTTTCCTTGTATCTGGTCGGGGCCAATCTAAGACTGCTCTCACCTTCTCCGGATCCATCCTCACCTGACCTCTGGCAATGATGTGACCGAGGAAGGTGACGGTGGAGACGTGAAACTCGCACTTCTCTGCTTTGACGAACAGGCGGTTCTCCAGTAGCCGATGGAGGAGCTGTCGGACATGCTGGACGTGTTCTGCTTGATTCTGGGAAAAGATGAGGATATCATCCAGGTAGACAAACACAAATCTGCCCAGCATATCTCTAAGCACGTCACTGATTAGACACTGAAAGACGGCAGGTGAGTTAGACAGGCCAAAAGGCATAACCAGGTACTCAAAGTGTCCCAGGGGGGTGTTGAAGGCCGTCTTCCATTAATCTCCTTCACGAATTCGGACCAGGTGGTAGGCATTGCGGAGATCTAATTTCGAAAATACTGTTGCTCCCTGGAGAAATTCAAAGGCTGAGTTCATGAGTGGTAGTGGATACTTGTTCTTTACAGTGATATCATTCAAACCTCTGAAGTCGATACATGGGCGGAGGGTCCGGTCCTTCTTATCCACAAAGAAAAACCCGGCTCCTAGAGGTGATGACGAAGGGCGGATAATCCCAGCTGCCAGGAAATTGTTAATGTACTCCTCCATTGCCACCCGCTCCGGTCTGGAGATGTTATACAGACCAGTGTTAATTTCGTTGACTAAATATTTTCGTCATTATTTTCGTCATGAATATATTTTTGCAGACGAAAACGAAACGAAAACTAAAAAAGAAGTCACTGATGGAGACTAAAACTATGACTAAATTGATTGACATTATCGTCAACGAATAAAGGACGAGACGAAAATAGACTGTGACGAAAATCCAATCAGCAGACGGGAGAGATGCGAGGAATGAACAAAAGAACCAATTGGCAAAACGGAACAGACTGCATGAGAAGAGAACCAATCAGACCCTGACTTACTGAGACGTGAAGCGAAGGTATTCAGTCTTTGACCGAGCTCCCGGGAAGACGGCATTCGAAGAGACGATGTCTAAAAGAGCGACAAAATGTCCACAGCCGGGAGAAAAAGAAGGGGAGACTTGTGGGCACACTTCACGTTTGACGACGAACAAAACAAAACAAAGTGTAAAGCATGCGGAGCGGTCATTAGTGGCAAGAACACAACCAATTTGAAAAGACATTTACAGACGAGCCACCCGGACATTTTCTCAAAGATAAATTCACAACAATGTTCTTTTGTTTATTGAGCTAAACAAAATTTTGAAGACTTGCTGTGCGTAGATGTTGTAGCATTAAATATTACGAACTGAAAAGTACTGTAAAATAGCCCCTTATTCAAGTTAGATGAGAGAACCATACGAATACATAAAATTATGCTACATACATTTGATTAATACTAATGTTTAGTATATTTCACAATGTTCTACTTGTTGACAATATCACAAATATTTCTAGATTAGTCATGTGAAATGTGACTGTTCACATCCTATCATTACACATACTAATCTAGCAATATTGTGGTATTTAAAACATACAATATTGCTAGACAAAGGAATACCTTATAAAATCTTGTTACATTTTTTTTTATCCACCTTTTATCCAGTTAGCACTTATTAAATATTTACTTTTTTTACTCTTTTATTTGCGTTTAGTGCTTTAATATTTACTGCTTGTGCAAATAAAGTGATTGCAATGAATAAATAATATAAACGTATTTAAACTATTTTCCTTAATGTCACAGCTACAGAAGTCTCCTGATGAAGGCGGTGAACCAAGCACAAAAAGGGCAAAAATATCCAATCAAAACATTGCAGAAGCACTGTTAGGTACTACAAAGTACAAATGCAATGCCAGAGAACAGCAAGTAAAAGAGGAGGCTATAGCAAAATGGTTTGGACGTTCAGGGTTACCACTCACTACAGCAGAAGATGAGGACTTTATTCTCATGATAGAAACATTTGATAAAAAGCTGACAGTGCCAAAGAAAACAAAGATAAGCAATCTGATTGAAAAACACTATGAGGAAGAAATGACAAAGTTTAAGAAACGACTGTGTGGTGCTCATAAAGTGTCAATTGCAATTGACCTATGGACTAAAAAGGGACTGTCTGCATCATTCCTTGGCATAAGTTGTCGCTTTTTTTGTGTTGATCAAAACAATCCAGAACACATCCTGCTCTGCTTGAAGACCATCGGTAAGCCACTTTTATTCATAATTTCATTTGACAGTAAGTTAATGTATTACCTCATTTACCTGATATGTATTTACTTTCTTTTTGGTAGCTATCAAAACATGGAGATGGATATGGAACGGATGCCATGTGTGGTTCACACGCTGCAGCTTGTGGTCCACATGCTAAACAAGGAGGCAAGTGTGAAGCGAATCCTTGACAAAGCACGATCAATTGTGAAGCTCTTTCGCAAGTCATCTGTTGCAACACAGAAGATTTTGGATAAGTGTGGCCTAATTGTTGTGAATGATTGTCCCACGCGCTGGTCAAGTACATATTACATGATTGCACGACTCCTCAAAGTTAAAGATCCTCTTTGCGAAATAGCGAATGAGATGGGGGCGTGGGACAACTTACTCTCTAGTGAGTGGCAGAAGCTCAGCTCATTGCATGAACTCATGTTGCCTTTTGCCGAACACACACAGACTCTTCAGAGTGACACGATGTCTATGTCACTGATCATCCCTGCCCTCTTAGATTTGCATAGCCACCTTACTGATTTTGAAGAAAACACAAATCATCGGGATTTTGCCACTCTAGCACGAAAAATGAAAGTCAATTTGAACCAGCGCTTTGCCTGGGTATTGGATCCATCAGATGAAAAGTTCTCTCCACTTGTTGCTGCTGCTTTCTTTCTCAACCCTACTGTGTGTGATACTCTCCTTGATGTGGCTGATGACAGTGTTCAGGAACTTTTTAAGCAGGCAGAGGGGTATGTGGTCCAGTGCACTCAGAGTCAAGAGACTCACCCTGATGATGATGTGGAGGAACTGAATGGACCAGAGCCTGACCCTGGACCACCATCCTCCTCCTCAAGGCTGCCAGTCTTCAGATTTCTGTCCAAATGCCGTGCAAAGCCTAAACCAAAGTCCTCCACATGTAGCATCAGGCAGCAACTAAGCAAGTACAAGGAGGAGCTCTCACAGCCCATTACTTGTGATTCAGGAATCCAATTTTGGCTTGGGAAATGTGACACATTTTATCACAGCTTGAAACCATTAGCATTAGATCTGTTAGCAATGCGGGCTTCGCAAGCTTTTGCGGAGAGAGTTTTCAGTGTCACAGGTGACCTAACCAGGGGAAAGCGTAACAGAGCAAAAGTCACTTTAGCACGAAGTGCTTTCTTGAAAATGAATAGAGGTAAATAAGTGTTAGTATTCTGTGGTTGAATTGCCAGCATTGTGGTAGCAAGAAGAAAATGTCGTTCAGTGCACTTTAGATTCAAATTAAAGATGTTTGCACTTATTGTTCAGCTCAGCTGTAAGCTTTAAGGTCCTGGACCTAACTTTATTTTTCTTTTATTGATGATGAATTGGCAGCTAGTTATTGTTTACATTACCACGACAGTGTTTGTTGCTGCATAAAAGCTTTTGAATTGAAATAAAGACACAGTTGTGTTGAAATAAAGTTAAATTTGTGTTTTATTTGTGTTTTATATATTTTGGTTAAGTTTGTTTCCTATACCAGTGGTAAAAAAATTGTCTAGTAAATCTGTTATTGATTTTAGTCTTATTTTAGTCGACTAAAATACCAAGCAATTTTAGTCGACTAAAATAAGACTAAAATTAAAACAAATCAGATGACTAAAACTAAAAAGAATTATAGTCAAAAGACTAAGACTAAAACTAAATAAAAATTTCTTGTCAAAATTAACACTGATACAGACGGCTCCATGGAAACGTAGATCCAGGCAACAGGTCAATGGCGCAGTCATAGGGTCGGTGCGGGGGAAGTGAGAGAGCCTGTTGTTTACAGAACACCTCCGATATCTCGTGGTACTCAGCGGGGATTAATGACAGGTCCAGCCGGTCTGGTTCGGGTTTCTGGAGGGAAAAGATCTGGATCTTACAGGAGCTGGGGAGTGATCTCTTTGGCGAGGAATGACGTCACCGCCGGGGCTGCGTTGTTTTTGTCGTTGTCGCTCCCGACAGTGATTGTCTATACGAATTGTCAAAGCAATAAGATTATCCAGGTTCACAGGTTCAGGATGTGTCACCAGTTTATCCTTCAATCTTTCACTTAAACCATTGATAAACACAGCCAGCAGGGACGCATCATTCCACCCACTCTCTACGGCCAATGTCCGGAACTCAATGGTGTATTCCGCCACGCTCCGGAGTCCTTGGTGAATAGAGAACAGTCTCATGGAAGCGTCATTACCTTGGACCGGGTGGTCGAAAACCTTGGTCATCTCTGCGGTAAATGCAACATAGGTGGTAGTAAACTGGTCCTGTCTCATCCAGTGAACTGAAGCCCACTCCAAGGCCGCTCCTGCAGCAACCCGATGAGGTAGGCAATCTTAGATCTCTCTGTGGCATAGGATAGGGGTTGGAGAGCAAAAACTAGACCACATTGCATGAGAAATGTCTTACACTGACCTAGGTTCCCATCGTGCCTCTCCGGTGGTGAAACCCAAGGTTCCCTGGCAGGGTTAGCTGCGGCTGATTCGGACAGTTCAGGGGCTGGAGGAGGATTTCGCAGGGAATCCTGGAGGGTTCCCACACGAAGTGACAAGTCCTGAAGTCCTCCCATAATCTCCCTAAGCGCGGTACTATGCTGATCCAGGATTGCTCCCTGAGTGGATACTGCGTGTCGAACTGGCTCTAGGTCTGCTGAGTCCATAATGGCCGGATCGTTCTGTCAGGACCGGGAACCAGAACTCAAACACAGACCAGAGTGTCAGTTTAATTAAAGGTGAATTTATTAACCACAAGTGTAAACAGATGTAAGCTGAGCGGTGTATGTTATCGTAGAACAGAGGGTTGGTGGTCCAGTTCCAGTGATCTGTGTCCTGAGGTTCTGGTGAGAGATCTGAGTCCAAGGTTCAGGCTGGAACATGAATGGTACAACGATCCGGCGGGGACTGGAAAGTTGGTCTGGCTTTTATAAGAGAGTAGATTGCTTGATATGGAATAGGTGTGCTTGATTGACATGATGAACCTCAGGTGAGAAGACAGGATCACTGGAGAACATGCCCACCAGCAATCTCAAATCAGCCAGAGCAAGGATCATGACCAGGGGTTCATGACAGTTTCATTTATTAGTTAGTCTACTGTCAATAATAGAAACAAAATGAACGAATTGTAAATTAAATGGTCACAGATAATAGTTTCGATGTACTTTGCCTTACTGACACCTGGCTTAAACCAAATGATTTTGAATGATTCAGAAGTCTTGAATCAGCCTGAAGGGGTTGTTATTCGCTATATCAACCGCCTCGCTATACAGTATATTATCCCGCTTATTACATGGCTACCTACAAAATAAATCAATAATTTGACACAAATTATTGATTTAAAAAGGAGTTTATTGATTTAAAAACGATTGTATTGCTTCCGCTAAAGAAAATTGTCCGTTCCGCGTCCATAGCAATGCGCTGTTTTTCATGGCAACGGTGTGTTATACTGCGCAGTGGTCTGTTATCAAGAAATAACAGACCGCATTCTACATTGGAATTCAGCCAAGCCATGTAATAAATATATATTGTAAGAACTGATTTTCCTGTTAAAATAAAACTCACCCTGCAATAAAGCCATAAAACGCACCCTGGACAGAAGATAGCAAAGACAGAGCACAGGACATCACCTGTTCAAACTGTCCTTCTTCCTTATCTCTGCATCCCCCTCTCTCTCCCCCTCTCCCTCCTCAAGTCACTGAAAGTTCATTAAGAATGTCTATATAACACATATGGTGTATCTTGTGAATATATTGTTTTTTCCTTTCCATGTTTGGTATCATTTTAAGTGTCTCAGTGCGATTGGTAAAATGGTCTTAAATTCACTGCAGTCATTGGTTTAATAAGAAAGATTGAGAAATTAGGATAATCCTGTTTCTCCTCTCTGGCTGATATCTCTTTATGATATCTCTAGAAACCAGGTGCTCCCCCCCTGGGGTACATGGATTGGCCCAAACAACTTTTGTATACCCCCTTTTGTTCTGGTCTGGTTATTTAAGGCGAGGTGACAGAGCAGTCTTTGGGACTCTTTACCAGGATCTTCCCCCATAGTGATGTTTCAATGTTTTCCTGGAAAGCCCTGACACACCACTGTGTGTCTCTGTCAGGAAAACATTACTTACTTTTAGAGTCATCTTTGAGTAAATGATGTCATGTATTTATTATTTTTGAATTGGCTTTTAATCATTTGCATGATACATTTTTACCTGACAAATAAATGTTACATCTTGATTTATTCTGAAGTTTTCTGAAATCATTATTTTAGTAGACTAAGAGGAGGCTGGTGCTACCACAGCTCTGTGTCCAGGATAGGTCAAACTAAAGGCGCATATGAACGGAGCAGTAGGCACGTCATCTGAAGACCTTTTGATTTCTGTATATAGCTGACTTGGCAAGTTGTACGGAAGTGGCTAAATAAACTACACTTTTTTGTGTGCGTGAGCAGTAGGCAACCGACTTAAGAGGTATTAGCAAACCCTGCACCCTCTGACCAAGATCAGACTGGCGAGGCTGTGTCCGTGAGATCCACGAAAACCCGGGGCGTGTGACTCTGTGCGGCATCAGGTCCCATAATGAATTAATAATTGAAAGTATGAGATACTCAGAATAATCAAAGATCTAAATTAACTCATAATCAATATTTATGATTATTTTCTAATCAGAAATACGATCTAAATTTGATTATCATTTGAAATTGGAGTCAGATTACGCATAGAGCTAAAGTAATACTAAAATTAAATTCCAATAAATTAAGTGAACTTCACTGGAGCGCTAAAAATACATCGTCTCCGCCATGGCCGCCCGAAGGATCGTCTCCGCCATGGCCGCCCGAGGGGTCGTCTCCACCATGGCCACTCGAAGGGTCGTCTCCGCCATGGCCGCCCGAGGGGTCGTCTCCGCCATGGCCGCCCGAGGGGTTGTCTCCACCATGGCCACTCGAAGGATCGTCTCCGCCATGGCCGCCCGAAGCGTCGTCTCCGCCATGGCCGCCCGAGGGGTTGTCTCCACCATGGCCACTCGAAGGGTCGTCTCCGCCATGGCCGCCCGAGGGGTCGTCTCCGCCATGGCCGCCCGAGGGGTCGTCTCCACCATGGCCGCTCGAAGCGTCGTCTCCGCCATGGCCGCCCGAGGGGTCGTCTCCACCATGGCCACTCGAAGGGTCGTCTCCGCCATGGCTGCCCGAGGGGTCGTCTCCACCATGGCCACCCGAAGGGTCGTCTCCGCCATGGCCGCCCGAGGGGTCGTCTCCATCCAGGCCACACCCACAGCCTGCTCCGCCCTGGAGGCTTCCTGCCTTGTCTCCCTTGCCTGGTCTCCCCTGTCAGCCTCCAGGGCGCCCACCCTCCCAGCCCTTTGGATGTTTAATAGGCGCGAGGACGCGCCTTTGGGGAGGGGGGGAGTAATGTTACAGTTTTGTGTTTCTGAGTTCTGTTTTTGAATCTGGTTCAGTGTTTTTCAGTTTCTGTGATCCATTTTCCCCTGTCTTCTGTTGATTTTGGTCTAGTCCTGTTTTCCCCGGTCTGTATAATTAATTCATCAGTGTCACCTGTTCTGCCCTCGTTAGTCTCGTCTGCTGTGTCTTGTTTTGATTTGTTCTCCCATGTATTTAAGCCCTGAGTTTTGCCCTGTTCAGTGTCGGTTCTACTTTGTTACTTTGTTCATAGAGTGTGTGTTCTGCCTGTTTCTACCGTGTTGGATTATATTTTGGAAATAAACTCTTGCATTGAAGCGCTCTGTCTTCCTCACCTTCCTCCGCCTGCACTCACCCGTAACACATATACAGTGATTCTGTCGGCCCGTTTATTGATTTCAGCTATTAAAGTGTTTTCATCTCCAAACCTCCACTGAATCACATCATCATCCTTCATTTCAGTAAGATCAGAGTTTAGAGAGACTGAATCTCCCTCCTTCACTAACTCACCCTGAAGAACAGAGTTTTTCACAGATTAAAGCTTTAAAATCACTTGATATTGGTTTGATGAAGATTCACTAAAATAATTTTAATCGTGTAAATGTGTAAATTAATATTCTGCAGCAGTTCAAAGACAAAAGATGATGAATGAAAATGAGAAATAGTTAAACAGTTTTATATAATCAAGTGACTTTAATCTCAAATAAGAGTGTTTTCTCTCAGGAAAATCACACATTATTTGTTTCCATACGAGAACAACAGTGAATGTTAATCCTTTCTGACTAATTTAACCAGTAATTTATCACATCAGAACAGAAACAACTGAAACCAGAAAAACACATTTAAAACTCACCATCCAGACGCCACAAACACAAACAGAGCAAAACTAATTTGAGAAACATTTTCTTCATCGGTTCACTGAAAAGCCCACGATAGTAACTCTTAATGTCTGAAACACTCAGATTGATCTTAATGATAACTTAACGGAGATATTTATCAGGTTGTGTGTGAATCCTCCCCCAACCTCAGTCAGTTTCCGCTCACACATCCGTCTCCTTTAACATCACGAAAATCAACAAGCTTTTGCTGATCTTACATTTTCAAATGAATTCTGGCCCTGAATGAAAACTAATAGCAGAAGAGTGAAATATTGGATTAGATATCTGTATCTACTGGTGTGTTATTTAGTGCTGTGAGCTGTCAATCATATTTGACCTCTGACCTGTGACTCTTATTTGACTGTTGATGGATTCACTTTATTTCAGTGTAAAGATGTTTTGTGTGGAGTGGAAGATTGTGAGCTTCTTATTAGCAGGAGAGAAAATGAAGAAACGCTTCAGCCACAAACTGCTGACACACACAGAGACGACAAACATCCAGCAGAAGCTGTTTATCCACCGACAGATCAAACCAGACACACAGATGTTTGAACAAAAAAAATAAAGAGAAAAAAAAACATTCTTATGAATAAACAACAATGGGGAAACTTTCTAAAATAAATGTCGCCGTGAAAAAACTCACCCAGTCAGAATCACGCGTGAAAGGGTTAAATAGCCTATTGGTTTCACCTGATTTTAATGACAAAATTAAATTAAACTCCATTCTTTCTTTTCATTGCTTTATGATATTGTTTATTACAGTCAATCTAAACTCTAATCTTAGTAATAGTAGTTTATAGTAATCAGCAGGATTTTAAAAAGCCAGTAAATCACATGTATAATGTGATTTTCATCTGGAGAAACTGAGAAGTGTCGATCTTTGAT
This sequence comes from Rutilus rutilus, assembly GCF_951802725.1. Lineage (NCBI taxonomy): Eukaryota > Metazoa > Chordata > Actinopteri > Cypriniformes > Leuciscidae > Rutilus > Rutilus rutilus. Next base: position 6,734,175 of record NC_140222.1, on the reverse strand, counting down.
GTCAATCTTTCTTTTTAAAGCCACATTTCTTACTAGAACCAGTAAGTGTGACCATATTAGCCCGGTTCTGTAAACACTGCATTGGCTCTCTATCAAACACAAATCCCTGAATGGTTTCGCTCCTCAGTACTTGAGCTTTTATCACTTTATAGTCCTTCACATCCACTGCAGTCTCACAGTTCTGGCCAGTTGATAATAACTGGAATATCAAAATACACTGGAGGCGGAAGATCCTTTTCCTATTTAGTGCCAAACACTGGAATAATCTTCCTAGCTTTGTGAAGCAGACACACTCTGTTTAAATCTAGAGTAAAGACCCATCTCTTTAACCTGGCATACACATTACACATTATCACATTCCTATAATTCAAATCCGTTAAAGGATTGTTAGGCTGCATAAATCAGCTCAACCGGAACAGGAACACTTCCCATAACATCCTATGTACTTGTAACATCTTAAGAGGAACAGCATCTACACTAGTCTGTCTGTCTCTTTCTTATCCCGAGGTTACTGTAGTCAGCCGGATCGCATCCAGATCAGATGGAGGAGATGAACACAACAGCCCTGAATGCACAGATGCTTCATACTCTTTCTCTGTGGAAGACTCTGGTATCACCTCGAGTCCCACGCTTGTGTTGCCGTCGCTAGACTACCTCGACAGAAACCACTGTCACGGGTTGTGCTGCGGTTTTAAATAGTCGTCTAGATCAGTAAATTCATGAGAAACTCTACAATCAGTCAAATCATCTTTAACAGTTTTGATGTGTTTTACTGATTATTTCACGTCATCTGAGCTTCACCACATTGAGCTCCAGTCGGCCACAACGTCCACTAGATCTGATAGATAGTGTTATTTTCTCAAGTGCCTCATGAAGTTCTCACGGACTAGAGAAGTTAAAAACATCTTAAAGCAACAGTTTGATCTTGTCATGAGATCCTGTGAGTGTTTGGCTCTGCTCTCTCCTGTAACTCTCTTCAGGACGTTAGTTGTTCATTTCTGATCAAATGTCTCGATTGTTTCTCCTCTCAGACTGATTTCAGAGTTTCTCTAATGGTTTTATGGAGCAGGAACAGATCGCCTGCTATAACTGTGTGTATGAAAGTGTTCTCTGATATCTTCATATGATTAATATTCAAATAAATATGTTCAGTTAATACAAACACACCAGGATGTTGAATATATGTGTCAGGAACCGGAAATACTGCTGTAATCATATTAAATGTAAGGTTTGACTCAGGGTACATTACGGCATGTTTTCTATGTACGACCTTCTTAATATAATTCCCACATTTATAATGAACAACGCGTTATGGTTATTGTGTTATTGTGTTAAAAATGGTGTGCGCACAGAACAGAGGGGCGGGGTGAGCAAAGCTCATTATCATTTAAAGACACATGCACTGAAACAGCTTGCTGAAAACAGAGCTGTTTTTGACCAGGTAAAATGAGTGTTTTCTTACAATACTAATGAGAAATTTTAATTAAAGTATATTACAAACTTTTCATTTAGACCCTAAAGAATCATATTAGCTTGTACAAAAATGGCATTATATGACCCCTTTAAGAATGAAATGGCTAGAGTTTATTCACACCTCTACTATTGAATCCAGCGTATCATCAGCGCTGCTTTCATGGTGCTGTCAAGTACGAATTGCAGTCTGTGAAGTAAACTAAACGCTATTGGCTATTTGAAAAGGGGGAGGAGCCATTCAATATGTCCCGCCTTAGCTTCCTGTTTCAGTGGAAATTACGTCAACTCATCAAACAAAGCTGCGCGTTCCAAGCCACTTCAGTGAGACTTTAAGTTTTTAAACGCAGTGTACAACTGATGTACACTCAACGGCTAGAGAATACCCATAATGCACTGTGAGAGTCGCGCGCTGAATGAGAAGATGGTGCCGCAGCTTAATTAATCATCCATTCATTTTCCAACCCGTGCTGGTCCAGTGTAATATCATACAGGTAAAAATTCCTTTTTAATTTATTATTCAATTGTTTAATTACAGTTTACATGCTAGTTTCCATAGCAGAGTTCAGGATAAATCCTTTCACTACTGGAGCTGCAAGTTTGCTACATTTCAATTCATTATTAAACAGCAAGTGCAAACTATGCAAAAGCTTCCAGTGAACTCAGTGTCCATATTCACTCACTCGTTTTCATTCACTCCCTCAAGTGGACTATATTAGTGGAGTAATGTAGGGAGCAGTGAATGAGGGTATAGGGGATTTCAGACACAGCAATGGAGAGACTCTTGAACCTCAGAGAGAGAAAACTTTATTGATAAACACAAGCAGACACATATGGAGGATAAAGCATGTTATGCTAAATATTTAAAACAGTCTTTGGAAATCTACAGTATTTATCATTCAGAATCGCAATAAACTCACACAGAGGAAATATAAATGACAAAACAACAAATCAGATTATATGTGAAACAGTAATAAACTGTAAAGACAGATGCAGTTGTTGTGATCAGATCATCATTTGTGATTAAAATGTGAAATATGTGTAAATCACCTCCGTCATCTCAGATTCCTGTAACACAAACACAAAAGGAGAAAAACAAACTTGATAGAAACATAATCAATTAAAATGTATAAATGAGTTTTGAGGATTGTGATAGAAATATTTAATGTAATGGGTATTTTCAACATTAAATGTACAGAGAAATGCAGATTAAGGATGCTCAGGTCAAAGGTCATATATACTTACTTACCAGTGATGTGCGGGTTGATCCAAAATGAGCATTTTCCAATAACATTGTCTCTTAGCGCGCTACGAAAGACTCTTAAGGTATATCTTAACTAAAGGTATACTACCACTAAAGGTATATCATTGCTAGGCGTCTTCAGGGCTATCATCCACTCGCGAGGCAGAGGCGCTGAAAGGCAGAGGCGCTGGCGCCCTCCTAGCAATGGCGCTGTTTTTGGTAAAACATGATTTTGACGACTTCATTAAGTTTTGTTTTATAGAAAACTATTTTTAAAAGATTTTCTTTTTGTATAAATTGTATCTTAATTTAGATCAATGTTTTATCAATCAATTGTCCGTATTTAATAAATAAGAAGCAAATATACAGCAGACAATGTAATAAGGCGCCAGCACAATCACTTGCATTGCACGTGAACTGGAGGGTGCCGAAACTCAGCTTGTGCCTCACAGATTTGAGAAATATAGGCTATATATTACAGAAAGCTTTAAATGTCTACTTTTAAACGAAAATATTCAAACCAAAATAAATAGGCTACTCTCTGATTATGTAATCCATATGAAATGTGCATTTCTCTCTGGCGTTCATGGCGAGTCCGCAATCTCCGCATCATCAACTTCATCTTTGCAGCGACACAGAAAACACCAGTTTATTACCAAACAATTAAATGTCTCCTTGCTAATTTAGACACATTCATAATCATTACTTTAACCGGTTCTTTGTGGCAAGCTTTATGCGTGCGGTCATAACGCTTATTATCCTGTAGACTATAGCCTATTTAAGTAATTAAATTAATATAAAGGGGTGATTTGTCCACGAATGGCTTAAATGAATAACTACTAGTCGACTAGAAAAAAAAAAATTGTCGGAGGCAGCCCTTATTCCGCATATTTTCGAACCAGGTTTAGGCCGGTCTGGGTTGAGCGAGCGACCCTGCGGAATGAGCGAGCGGAGCGGAATATTCAGAAATGCGCTCTCCACTCACGAGCTCTGATCGGAACAAACCCGAACCGCACTGTCTGCTGAACTTGCGCAGAAACATCAAAATAGACATAGCCAGCTTTTTAAAATTGATTTTAAAACTAAACATTTAGACTATTTTAGTACAAATTATGAGCTTATTGACGATTTTTTATAATTCTTGACAAAATTAGAATATATTAAGTTATATTAAAGGAGTCATAACCTGCAATTTTCACTTTTCCACGAGAATCAATGTATGTTATGATCGACTAACGATTATACACTGGCCGGGAAGCCGATATTTAAAAGTGAAGCGTTTGTTTACCTCAGGGTAAATAAACCAGCGCGCGTGCACGCGCACTCAAATACGAGATTTTGATTTCAGCTCCCTCTTGACGTCATGAGGTAGTAGGATATACCATATATGGACACCGCAGCAGGAAGCCCCCCCTTCCCCTCTCCCCTCTCCCCCTCATATTCAGTTCAGTCGAGAAAGATGGAGAAACCGAGTGCACACCGGACTTGCTCTGTGGTTGGTTGCCATAAAAAACATGTAAATGTGTTTTATCTCCCAAAATCGGACGAAACTATCAGGGACCAGTGGATGAAATTCATTTTTAATGACGCTGTCCCAACAACCCTTTCAACTGGCGTATCGTTATGTGTGTGCGCTAAACATTTGACACCTGAATCATTTACAAATTTGGGGCAATATCAGGCGAAGTTGGCCTCGAAGCTCAGTTTGGGAAAAGGTGCCATCGTGATAGTAAACGTCTCATCTCAATAACCACTGTAAGCTGATAAAATAAGTAGACTACATCTCCGTTAATGTAATCGACATTAAATAAAAGGTAAACCTATGTGGGAGAAAATAGCAACAAACGTTTTAGCTCGTTACCGATGTTAATGTATGTCTCAGTCAAAATGATTGTCTTTACCATTCAGAGACATCTTGATGTAGACGTTCATCCAACAACTCTACATCTTCCCTTTCCAGCTCTGGTTCAGAGTCCGGCTCAAACATGTAGGGTTGAATCCCGTAGGTCGCGGCCGAGTCGGGTTCATTCACCACTTGCGCCATGATGTCAGTTTGTAATGATGCTGACGTTACCTGCGTGTCAACCCCCCTCCTTCCTTCAACCAATCAACGCGCCCCTCATTTGCATTATTAAAATGAGCGTCCACGACAGCCAAAACATCGCATTGATCTCGCGAGACAATAATGCCTTCAGAAATAAGGGTAAAAGTAGGTCTGTGTTTATTTTTTTTCCACTTTTCTTTTTTAGAAGGGCCTGAAAGACTATAATACAGCAGTAGGTATCCAATGTAATACTAGGTTATGACTCCTTTAAGACGCTACGATGAGCATTTACTACTTTTAAAAAATGCGGGTCAGGAAGAGGGTCGGGTACAATATTTTCTTTTTCTTTTTTTGCGGTCCGAGTTGCGGGCGGGTTAGTTGAAAACGTCGGTCGGGTGCGGTTTGTTTATACATTGACCCGCACATCACTGATACTTACCAAAATAGTGCTTAACACAGAAGAACTAACAGTCATATGATTAGCTTAGATCATTTTAAACTAATCACCAGAACAAATCACAGTGAAGAAGACTTGAGTGACATTGATTTTTACTCAACTGTATGATATAAATGTACATGTATCTTTTGTTCTGGAGACTCACTTGGTTGTTGTGGCCAGTGATCTCCCAGGTGAATAAAACTTCAAGGGCTCTATCTTGCACTCAGCGCAATTGACTTTGTACACCGACGCATGTATCATTCCTATTTTGCACCCGAGGCACAGCGGACTTTTCCCTCCACAGACACAATTCGGTAAATTAGAGAATGAACTTGCGCTCCTGGGGGCGGTTCAGCGCAAAAAAGGAGGCGTGTTCCAGCGCAAACGTTTCCTGGTGCTATTTTGCAGTTCCAGAAAAAAATTCCACCACAGACCAGGAGAAACCTAGTCTAAAGTCAGTGGCGCGTTATTCAGATGCTATTTTAAGGGCGCATGCTTGGCCATAATGTAGCGTGTGCACAACGCACATACACTTTGCTTCTCTCATCTACACACAGATGCAGCAGTTTTCATTTTTGCAAATCATGAAGATGTGAAAAAATAGGCATAAATCTAGCTTACACATTTACCCAAATTATCATACGCCTGTTTAACCGAAGCTAATTTGGGTGTGTTTCTCCATCCCCAATGTCACTTCTCTGTGTTTTACGGCCCTGACGAGAAAGTCGGTCTCCTCGGCTGTGAACCGCTCCTGGCGTGCGTCTGGCAAATCCACCGTTATAATAGCAATCCGCCATGGAACAAGCGCGCCTGCTCTTAAAGGGAATGTGAGATGACGCTCTGATTGGTTTATTTCACGTTACGCCCAAACCACACCTATGAGTAATGAAGCTACTTCAGACCAACCCCTTTTAGATTTGCGTTGGGTGCAAGAGTCATTTATCCCCCCGGTATAATAGCAACATCGCCCGAGACCTGCCCACAAAGTTACTTGCGTTTCGTGCTTGATACTTGCGTTTCAGATCGTTAAAATAGGGCCCTATTTCTACAAAGAGCAACTTGTCGTGTCAGGTATTTGCTGCGCAGCTGAGAAACAGATTCTACGCTCAAAAGACAACAACAGAACATCTATGTATGATTGAGGTAGTATTAGAAGTACTAAAGATTCTACGCTCAAAAGACCATCGCAGAGACAGTGATAGTGTTGAAGACTATAGAGCCACCCTCGGGGTGAGGCGGTGATACTCTGAGTTAGTATTAATGATCCTGTGTCGGACCAGCGTACACCTGAGAAGGACGGTGAGAGTGTATAGATGATAAAGACCTGTGTGCTCATGTGTGATTGAGGTAGTGATAGTAGCTTCTTGACAGGACGCCGTCACCTTACTTCAGGGAGGTATTGTACAGTAAGTATTCAGGTAATTCAGGGAATTACCTCGAGAGACTGAATTTATTATTTTTTACAACTGGAAGTTGTCCGTGGCGAAGAAGTCAGATTAAGTAGGTTGTATTCGTAAGAATTTCCACGACAGGATTGATAATGCACTGGACCTGAGCATTGTTATAATACTCAAATGTGCAGATTGAGTATTATCGGATACAAATCAGTTTTTTTTTTTTTTTTTTTATCGACTGATTGTTTTGTGTTTGTTCATAATGTAGGATTTCTGTCTTTTAAATTTTATTCTGAAATTTTAGAACACAAGAGCAACTTTATTACCAGTACCAAAAATAAAAACCAACAAGAGAGACTCTGGAAACCATAAAACTTGTTCAACAACAACACATATTATACCGCACACTGCCAAAAATATGTTCAACAAGTTTGTTTAAAGGTAGGGTAGGTAGGAATTGTCTAAAAAACTTCTTTTCCAAATTTGTTTAAACTTTATTTATATATCAATACATAATTAAAATGTAAGTACTCTGAAAAAGAAAGTATAAAAATCGAGTGTCTGTAGACCTCTCACGACTGTTTTAAAGACAGCTCATTATTTCCATTCACTCCACCCCCTCCCTTCTGGGCTCCTTCCAAAGCCACGCCCCCAAAACACATGAACGTGCGACTCCGACCGCTGAGCTGGAAGACGCATTATTTACCTGAGACGAGCGGAGAGGAAGGAGCACAGTGCATGTAGTGACATCATGTCCGAATCACATGTAATAAAAAAATCGAACTTTATCATTATGAATATAAACAAATAAGATGTATTTTAGTACTCACTATCAAGCTAGCATATTGATATTGGTAAAGTTTAAAATATATATTTTTTGATTCGCTAACGAGGTAGTTATATCTATAAGGCAAAGCTAAAAACAGGTTGCATTGATACACGTTTTTCCATTACCATCAGTTACATTGTGATGAAGATGAATTTCGTGTAAGATTCATAACATATATGGTGTTCTGCATGTAGGGGTGGGAGATATTGACAAAAATGAATATCTCGATATTTTTTCCCAATATCTCGATATCGATATTCAGGCGATATTTTTGCCATCCTTCAAAGAAATGTGTGCAAACTGGCAAAGAAGGTCCAGTTGGTCTTTTGACTTGCTGCATTTGACCTATTATTGTAGGCTTTAGAAAAATAAAAAACAATAAAGGATCCGAGCTAACTAAACAGAATCTGAGGTCGCCCCTACTTTTTCCACTCACTAAAAAAGAAAAGAAAAACGGAACTAGGTATCTCTTGCAACAGTGATTATTAAATCAAACAACAATATTGTTGATGATCAATTCAAAGTAAAAAAATATATATATATTTTCAAAACGCTATAAATCCATCCATTTTTTCCCCCAAAACGCTATAAATCCATCTTTTTTATTTTTTCAAAAATGTATGGTTTGTCTTTTTAAAAAAGTCTTGCATTTATGAGGAAAAACAATATTACATGACAGTTCTCCATTATGGACGCGAGCGCTCTGAAAGCGCACTAAAAGACTTTCAAACTTTCACAGAGACCTCAAAACAGAAAGCACAAAGCCTTTCTTTAAAACGAATTTCGTTTTGTTTTAATTGTATCTTAATTTTAATATTTTTTTCATTAACCAATTTCCTGGATTTATTACATAAAAGTAAATATATCAATCACAACATAAGGTGCTTGAACTGGAGATTATATCATCACCTCGCCTCACAGGCCTAAAAAATGTGAAATATATTTACAGAAATCTGGTTCTAAACAAAACCATCCAAAAATAAAATAAAACTATGTAATAAATGTGCATTTCTCCGGTGCGTTCACTACTGCGAAGATCGCGAGTCAATAGCCTATCGTCAATTTCATCTTTGCAGCCGACACAGAAATTAATAAACAATTAAAATGTCTTATTGCAATATTTTACATATTCATAATCATTACTTTTGCTGGTTCTTTGAGGCAGCTTTTTAGGTTTATGGCGTTTTGGAAAAGAGCTCTTCACGTAGGCTACAAACACCGTTTCACCAAGGCACAGCAGCCCTTCAGCACATAAGAAAAAAAAGAGAAAAAGCACGGACTTACTAATTACGAAACTTTGATGTGGTTGAACATGTGAAACAGTCACAAATTCCTCTGCAACTCAAACCTTCTCAGTACGAGTTATGAAGGAAGAGAACAGCATTACAGTTTTCAGCGCGTCCTCCTCTGATTGCGGTGTTGTGACTGGAAAAGTGCGTGCAGAAGCACATGCAAAACGTAAGTTTGTAAAATGTCCTTTTGTCTTCCTTTTTTAGCCTTGTTTGCTGGTAATGTGAATTTTGATTGCTCTTTCTCTGCCATTGTTTTGCTCCTAGGTTCCGTGCCTTTTGAATTCCTCAAATCAAACGTGCGCGCGCAAGTGGGCAGATCCCGTGGCAAAAGGGTGGTTGCTATGGTTGCGAGTGAGAGTGACAGTTGCCTAAGCCAATCCTTTGTTTCGTCCCGAATGGAAATAATGAGCTGTGTTTAACACAGATTAAACGGTCTAGAGTCACGCGATTTTTATACTCTTTTTTTTCAGAGTACTTACATTTTAATTATGTATTGATATATATAGAAAGTTTAAACAAATTTGGAAAAAAGTATTTTATAAAATTCCTACCTACCCTGCCTTTAAGTAGTTTGCGGAATGAAATCATACACATTTTAAACAGGAATCTTGATATATGCTCTGCGGTTATTTGTTAATTAAACTGACTGAAATGACTCAGAGACACTTACCTTCATTTGTCCAAAGTGTTTATAGAGAGTTGCATCAGTTTGATCATGATTCTGATCTGTAATGACACACACGTTCAATCAAAACATGAATAATATTGTTTTTTTTAAGGATGTTCAAGCTGTAGTTTCACTTTACCTTCATCTCTGTGTTTCCTGCAGTAACAAAACATCCAAATTACAGCCACAATCAGCAGAACACCAGCACCAGCAGCAACAGCAGCAGAGACCAGCACTGTCAGAGAAACAGAACCTGAAGAAGGATCTGAAGGAGTGTGTGGGTCCAGTGTTATAGCGGAGAAAGAAAGACAGTCTTTAGTCTGAGTGAATTTGTCTGATCTACAACAGAAGACAGAGATCGGCTCAATAAATAAACACTATATAGTCAAATTTAACAAGATTACACTGCCAGAGAAGAACAAGTCATATCAAAATGCCCAATCTTAACCCTTGTGTGGTGTTCATATTTTTGTTATTCAGCCTTTTCTGCATTTTTGGGTTTTTAATTCAACATAATCAATAATTTATGTTAAAATACTCAACAGATGTTTACTTAATCCCAATTACAAGCAATATAAACAGCATACATGGTTAATATTTTCCCTTTACCTTTGTTAGATCACATTTAAGAATTGCAACCTTGTGCAGGAACGGCAGGGGTAGAAACAATACTCACTTTTGCACTCACACTCTCTCACACTTACACACAATCTCTCTCTCACACGCATGCACACACTCACTCGCACACACGTACACACGCACACACACACACACACACACACACACACACACTCACTCACTTGGATATGTGGTTTACGGGGACTCTCCATAGGCGTAATGGTTTTACTAATGTTGTAGGCCCCTTCTGTCTCAAAAGACAATGGCTGCGCCTTCTTTATCTTTTTCAGTCAATTTTGTTGTTGGCAACATCTGGAGTGGCTCAGTAGTCCTATCCGTGCATGGCAGTCTCTGCCGCAATTTAGGCAGACAAAGCTGGATGGCGGGTTAGAGTCATGGCTTGGTTTCCTCTCCTTCCTGCGACTTCTTTTGTCCTTCAACTGCTGGAGTCTCTTCACTTCTCCCCTTTGGATTCCATTACATACTGTGGTTCTCCATGCGCTGCGATTTTCTGCAAGTGACTCCCAGGTAGCTGGGTTTATACCAGTGGTTTTCAAATCACGCTTGAAAACATCCTTGTAACGCAGTGCTGGTCGGCCTAGAGGACGGTGTCCTGTAGCTAGTTCACCATATAGTATATCTTTGGGAATACGGCCGTCCTTCATACGGCGCACATGACCTATCTATCGGAGCCGACGTTGAGTTAGTAAAATATGCATGCTGTGGGAATTTGTCTGTTCCAGGACAGATGTGTTGGTGATCTTGTCTTCCCAGGTTATACCAAGGATTCGACGCAGGCAGCGGAGATGGAAACTTTCCAAGCGGTTTTCCTGTCTGGCATATGTCGTCCAGGTTTCGCTGCTATACAGCAAGGTGTTGAGAACGCATGCTTGGTATACTCTGAGTTTGGTATTCAATGAGATGTTATTGTTGTCCCACACTTTCATGCTGAGTTTGGACAATATTGCAGCAGCTTTTGCAATACGTGTGTCTATTTCTTTGTCAAGCGACAGGTGACTGGTGATAGTGGAGCCCAGATACTTGAAGTGGTCAGTGTTTTCTAGCACCTTGTCGTCAATGCTGATTGATGGTGGTGAAGGAACATTTTGGCTCATGACATTGGTCTTTTTAATGCTGATCGTGAGCCCGAACTCTTTGCAGGCATGGGAAAACTGACTGAGCAGCTGCTGTAGTTCTTCTTTAGTGTGCGCCACCAGGGCTGCATCGTCTGCAAACAGCATCTCTCTAATGAGTACTGAGCGGACTTTAGTCTTGGCTTTCAGGCGGGTCAGATTGAACAACCTTCCGTCACTCCTGGTGTGTAAATGAACACCTTCTGTGGAGTGTCTAAAGGCAAATGTTAGCAGCATGGAGAAGAAGATGCCAAACAAGGTTGAGGCAAGGACACATCCTTGTTTGACGCCGCTCTTGATTTCAAAGGGTTTAGAAGTTTCGCCATCACAGCTTACTATCCCCTTCATGTCATCATGAAAAGAGGCTATGATATTGAGCAACTGTGGGGGGCAACCAATCTTCTGCATCAGCTGGAACAGAACCTTCCTGCTCACTAGGTCAAACGCCTTAGTGAGGTCGATGAAGGCGATGAAGAGTGGCATCTGCTGTTCTCTACATTTTTCTTGAAGCTAACGCACAGAGAATATCATGTCCACTGTACCTCTTTTAGCCCTGAATCCGCATTGTGACTCTGGATAGATGCGGTCAGCAAGGACTTGCAGTCATTTTAAGATCACTCTAGCAAACACCTTGCCCACTACGCTCAACAGTGAGATGCCCCGGTAGTTGTTGCAGTCTCTGCGGTCGCCCTTGTTCTTATAGAGTGTAATGATCTTAACATTTCGCATGTCATGAGGCACCATCCCTTCTCTCCAGCAGAGGCACAAGAGATCATGCAGCGGTTCCAGCAAAGCTGGTTTACCACACTTGATGATTTCCAGTGGTATGCTGTCCTCACCTGGTGCCTTGCCACTGGCTAATTCGTTGATGGCTTTGCTGAGATCTTCCAAAGTTGGCTCAGTGTCCAGGTCATCCAGCACTGGCAGGTTTTCAAAGCTGTCGAGGGCTTCTTGGGTAACAATGTTTTCTTTGGAAAAGAGTTCCAGGTAGTGCTCAGCCCAACGACATATTTGCTTGTCCCTGCCAGTGATGACATCTCCTGTTTTGGACTTCAGAGGCGCAGTTTTCCATGTTGGTATGCCTGTTGCCTGCTTGATCCCCTCATACATTTTCCTAATGTTGCCAGTGTCTGAGGCTTCCTGGATGTTGTCTGAGAGTTGGAGCCAATAATCGTTTGCGCAGCGTCTTGCTGTTCGTTGTGCTTCATTGCGAGCAGTTCTCAGTGCTTGCATATTTTTCTGGCTGGGGTTTCGCTTATAGTTGATCAGTGCATCCCGTTTGGCTTCAATGACTGGTTCCAATTCCATAATGTTGGCCTCAAACCAGTCCGTGCTCTTGTGTTCTTTCTTTCCATATGTCAAGAGTGCAGAGTCAAAGATGGTATTCCTGAGGAAATTCCATTGATCTTCTGCATTCAGCCCTTCTCTTTTGGCCAGAGTCTCTTCAAGTCGCTTGATGAACTCCTGGTTTTTGTCAGCGTAGGCAGTTTTGCAGGTATCAATCTTTGGTTGACCTTTCTGTTTCTTGTGGTGAAGTTTCTTGGGCTTCAGTTTGACCATGGAGGCTACCAGAGAGTGGTCAGTATCACAGTCGGCACTGTGGTATGCTCTGGTGTTGCAGACACTGTTCAGGGAATCCTTCCTAGTGATAATCAGGTCTAGCTGATGCCAGTGTTTTGACCTGGGATGTCTCCAAGATGTTTTGTGACACGCCTTGTTCTGGAAAAAGGTGTTGGCCACACAGAGGTTGTGATAGCAGCAGAGTTCTAAAAGTCTCTGACCATTTTCGTTCATGTTTCCTATGCCTTGATGACCTAGGATGCTTGGCCAAGACTCTCTGTCTGCACCAACCTGAGCATTGAAGTCCCCCAGAAGATAGACTTGTTCTGATGATGATATGCCCTTGATGATGTGGTCTAGTAACTCGTAAAACTGGTCTTTGGTCTCAGTTGAGGCTAGCTGTGTTGGTGCATAAATACATATAAGATTTATAACACCTCGGACTGTTGAGAGACGTAGGGTAAGGGTTCTCTCTGTACCACCTGTTGGTGGCTCAATCATACTTCGTAGAGTGTTCATGACGGCAAACCCCACCCCATATTCTCTGGTTTCCTCTGCGCTTTTCCCTTGCCAGAAGATGGTATAGTTTTCCTCCTTCAATGATCCACTGTTTGGCAGACGCGTCTCCTGCAGAGCTGCTATGTCGATGTTTAGCCTTAGCAGTTCACAATAAATTACTGCTGTCTTGCGAGTGTCATCAATGGCTTACCAATGGGATACGAAGAGCTGGAATCTTCGGTTTATCCTTTTTATTTTTGCTTGGTGCAAGGTTAACAGTCAGCTTGTTGAGCAGTGCTCTTATCTCCAGGCACCCAATGGAGCAGGCAGACCGTGGCGTGCCAACACCTAACTGGCCGGGGGCTGCCCGGCTTGAGGCGGGCGGTAGTTGACAAGTGGAATACTGGCGTCCCACTCTACGCCAATAGAGCAGGGACTTATAACCCGTAACTGCTGTCTTCCGTGTTGTGCACTCGCCAGATGGCGAGACTGGAGTGACCTCTCCAGGGCGCAGACCTGGGCAAGTATATATGGAGGCCTAGTGCTGCCCAGACGACAGGACCCCCCTCTCGGCTTCGCCGGCAGAGTCCAAGGGAATGCTATACATTACTTTTGGGGCCAGCTTTGCTGCAGGAGTTGCCGGGAGAAAGCCATTTTTGACTTCCAACCGCCTACGGGGCTCCACTCCGGATTTTGTCTCTGGATTTCCTTCCATAGCCTTTCCCATGATTGGATATAGCCGCAAGGCAGTGGAGGTTTTAATATCAGGGTTTTCCTTCCCTTAGATGAACTGCCTTTCTAGGCTTACAAGCTCCGTCTGCCCTAAGCAACTGGTTTTGAGGCGCCAGTGATCCGACTACGACCCTGGTTTTACTGATGGTTTTACTAATGTAAATGTTTTTAATGGTTTTACTAATATACAAACTGTATAATCTATCCCCCTACACTAACCCTACCCCTAAACCTGCCAATCACAGAAAACTTTTAATATGTTTTTTTACACAGATGTCCTCATAAACCATGTTTACGTTGTAATACCCATGTCATTATACACATTTGTGTCCTCATAAACCATATACAAGCACGCACACACACACACACACACACACACACACACACACACACACACAATAACAGCAAGCCCTGACAGGAGGAGGACAAAGTAAAGGTACACAGGGGTGTACAGTGTGTGGTCATTGAAAATGTGTTCTGATATATGATCTTCACAGAAAATGAGCCAAGGCCAATGAGTCTAGGGTAGAAAATATAATTAATCTTATCATTTTTCTTTTGATAAAAAATGAAAACGGGTCCTACAGACCCGAACACCATACAATGATTAAATGAGTAAGTGGTTGTGTTGCTGGGCCAGAACTAATCTGGAGAAATGTATATCTAAACCAAGCGAAGGTGGAGGACACATATCTAGTTTATACAACATGCTATTATTAGGTTCTCAGGGGTAATCTTCATCCAGATTAGCCATGTGGGAACAAGACCTCGGATTGGAGATAGATAAGGAAAAATGGGATCAAAAAAAAGGCTGTAAAGGTTCATTTTTTGCTATTATCCAGATAACTGGAATATTAAAAAGGACAATCAAATATTGATAGACGTGTATTCTACATGCCAAATGGCTCATCGCCATCTATTGAAGAAGAAAAAAAGACAGAAAGGCCTACTATAACTCAGTGGTTAATGCCGAGACACACTTAACAAACATTCTACGACCGACTTCACACACTTACAGAGTGTTTCCAACGATTGAAGATTTTAAACACCGACTGAACGCAACTGTCCTGACTCAGCCCAGTTTGATCAGTCGTACATTCATAATCGGGCTTAAAGTCGTTAAGTGTGTCTGGGCTTAAGAGAAATATCTTCACGCACTGCAATGGAAAAGAGAACCGATATTCTTAAATGATAATTCCGGTATTTAGCGTCTATTTTCTGGTTTGTTTTGGATGAACTAGAGTGGTGGACACGGAAATTTTGTCGAGACAGGGCCCATCGTCAACATTTCTGTGTCCACCACTCTAGTTCATCCAAAACAAACCAGAAAAGAGACTCAAAGTGCTAATTATCCTTTAAGGGCAAAGAAGACGAATTTAGGGTCTGAGTCCATTTTTATTTATTGAACATGGGGATATTAACAATATAATAGAGGAATGAAATTGATTAGGTATTATATTAATATGAAAATATATTTGAATGTGCACTATATTAACCATACTTTATTGCTTATATGTGGTTATTAATGACTGCAATGTATTGTTAACTCTGACTCACAAAGTACTGTATTATCCAATGTCGGTTTGTGCTATTGCACTTCTCATGTATGAGCCCTAGTGTTTGTTTTTTATTGTTTTAAAAAAAGTTATTGTTTTTGGGCATTATATGTGTTGTTACAGACATGTGATGTACATTGTTGTGTAAGTGTTTAAGAGAACTTCATAAAAAAAATAGTATTAAAAAGTATTATTATTGTGTAAAAATATTTAAAACACAATTATTATTGTGTAATTGTGTCTCACCATAGACAGTAACACTGAATCTGTGTTGAGTCACTGATCTGCTGCCGCTGATGATCTCAACTTCATAAAGTCCAGTATGTTCAGTTCTGATGTTCATGATGGTCAGAGATCCAGTCTTCCTGTCCAGCTTCAGTCTGTCTCTGAATCTCCCATCAAGATTATCAGGGATCATGTTGTTCACTCCATCAGTTTTAGCTATAAGAGGCCCGTTAGTTCCAAACCTCCAGAATATCTGTTCACCTCTCTGTATTTCAGTAAGATCAGAGTTTAGAGTGACTGAATCTCCCTCCATCACTGACACTGACTTCACTTCATCATCAGCACACACTCCTGAAGAACAAACAGAAAAAGTCGAACCTGTTTGAGATTTGAATAACATCTCTACAACAGAACAGACACAACAGAAGCAAAATGGTGTTAAAATGGCATGAATCATTGCATCTCATGTTGAATAAAACTCTGATTTGCACGGCTGGAACTGAAGTTGGTCTGATCTCCACACAACATCAAACACAGAAGACACTTTTACTTCAGACGAGAATCACGTCACACTGAAACTAATGCTGTTTGAGCTTCAGTGTTTTATAGAACCAACATTTACAACATCAACATTTAGAGAAACAAACAGTGAATCTGATGCAGAAGCAACTGAAGTCATAAAAACGCATTTAAACTCACCATCCAGACGCCAGAAACACAAGCAGAGCAAAACAGGGAGAAACATCTTCATCGGTTTCAGTCCACAAATATGAAAAGACAAACTCTTCAAAACTGGTTCAGTAATAAACAGACGTGCTGATGTGAAGCTGCTCTGTAGTAAAGTGAAGTCAAACTCTACAATCAGTTAAAATATCTGCCTATTAATTCAGAGTTAATGCATGTTACCGTCTAACTCTTTCTTTGCTGATTAATTTATACTCTGAACATTGTCAGTTTGAGCTCCAGTAGACCTCAACTTCCTGTAAGTCAATGACATCATTTTCAGCAGAAATAAACTGACCAATAATGTGTTAAAAACATCTTAAAGCAACAGTTTGATCTTGTCATGAGATCCTGTGAGTGTTTGGCTCTGCTCTCTCCTGTAACTCTCTTCAGGACATTAGTTGTTCATTTCTGATCAAATGTCTCGATTGTTTCTCCTCTCAGACTGATTTCAGAGTTTCTCTAATGGTTTTATGGAGCAGGAACAGATCGCCTGCTATAACTGTGTGGATGAAAGTGTTCTCTGATATCTTCATATGATTAATATTCAATTATACCATGGTCTGGGTGAATACTCGATTCTGATTGGCTGCAGGGTGTCCGTTAAAAAGTGATAATGTACACCTAGGAAAGGCGTCCCGTCAATTTGCCTGATGACAGTTCTAAATGATTGCGCTGGCTCAAACTCATTGACCAAATGCTGCGGTCGGGTCGCTGTGGCCACGTTGCTTGGCAACACCTGTATACGGGAGATATTAAATAGTGCGCTCGACTTAATAAATAAAAACCCTCACGATTTTTACTCTAAAACACATTCAAGTATTATTAATTGATTAAATATTTCTTTCTTTCGTAAGTAACCATGGAATAAGCGGGTTAATGCCCTTCGAGGTGTCCGTTATCAGATTTTAATGGACTTCCGCTGCGCGTCGGACGGTTCACGCCTCGCCATCGTCCATTAAAACCTGATAATGGACACCTCGTCGGGCATTAACCCTTACATAATATGCTCAATTCATACAAACAATATCTGTGTCAGGAACAGGAAATACTGCTGTAATCATATCAAATGTTTATAGAATAGAATAGAATAGAATAGAATAGAATAGAATAGAATAGAATAGAATAGAATAGAATAGAATGTTAGAGAAGATATGAGAGATGAACATCAAACATCTTAATGTTGAGATTTAAACAACCTTCAATCTCACACTGACGTCATACAGCAATGATGGAGCGGATCCTGTTCAGCTCTTCTGGATCTGATGTCATAAACCAGTATAATGACAGTAGCCACGCCCACCAGAGCAGAGAGGACCAATCGGATCACAGCTTCAGTAGGACCACAACAGTGGACAGAGTCTGAGGAATAAACACATCAAACTGAGATCAGATCAGTCAATAAACGGTTTGTAAAGTCATTCTGTGAGTTTTATTGTGATTTTAGATATATATTTTTAAAAGTTACACTTCCTGATATCGGAATAATTCATGAAAATAAATAATCTCAGATTGTCTCATTTCAAGATATCAAATACTTTTATTCATTTAAATGTGAAGTGAATAATATTCTGCAGCAGTAAACACAAACAAAAGATGATAAATGAAAAGATAAATAGATTAAAAAAATGTATATGAATCAATAACTAAGCAACAAATAGACAAAATTTTACTTCACATAAGTGTAATGTCACACTCAAACTAATGCTGTTGGGTATTTGAGCTTCATATTCATTTTATGTTATATTATTTTATTTAATAATCACTAATAACTGAGTTTAGAGCTGAACTCAAACTTGATCTTTCAGTAAAATCACAGTTAAATAATTTCTATATGAGACTAACTGTGAATGTTAATCTTTGACTAATTTCACCAGTTATAAAATGCCACAATGATAGTGGGAAACGGGAAGACTCCTCTAGTGGTCATCAAGAGCACTTCATTATTTAATGTGACATTTTTATTTTTAAAAATAATTTATAGGAAAAATGACTCATGACTCATTGATTACTCTGTGAGGAAACAAACAAATATACAGAATTTATTGTCTTTTATAAACATTAATTTCTTAAATCTAACCATGACAGAAAGTTTATAAACAATAAAATGTTTTTGTTTTTTTCTAAAAAAAAATGATAAAAAAGTGTACAGAGTAAACAAATTACAATTTAATAGTAAATGAAAAAAATATATATTTTTGAAAAAGAATAATGATCTTAACAATAATGTACATTTACCAATGATGGTTTAAATAATGTAAAGCTGTATATGTTGCTCTCTGCTGGAAATATATATATATATATAAAGTTAGTATTCCTCCAGGAGGCGCTCGACATAATAAATGTAATAAAACATGCATGGGCTGTGTCCGAAATCACCACTAGACCCTTAAATAGGCCATAATTTGAGGGAACAGCCATTTGTAGTGGTGTCTGACACCATAGTGGACGTTACTGAGTGCACTCATTCAATCCCACAATGCACCGCAATAACGAGTGTACGGCTGCGTCCGAAAGCTGATAAATGCTGCCGGATTCTGTTGTAGATCATTAAACTGTTACTGTACGCTGCCTCAGAAGAGTGTCTGAAATCAGTTTTGAGACGTATCTTCGTACGCAAACGCTGCCAGCCGGCTCCATCTTCACACAGATCTGCAACAGATCACTAGAGCTGTGTGAAGTTTCTTCCTGCTTCAAACGCTCCACCATCATCCCCGTCCCAAAGAAACCCAAAATCACTGGACTGAATGACTACTGACCTGTTGCCTTAACATCTGTGGTCATGAAGTCATTTGAAAGACTGGTGCTGGCCCACCTGGAGAACCTCACTGGACCCTTGCTGGACAGTTTGCTTATCGAGCGATCAGGTCTGTGGATGATGCAGTCAACTTGGGACTGCATTATATCCTACAACATCTGGACAAACCAGGGACTTATGTGAGGATCCTGTATGTGGACTTCAGCTCGGCCTTCAACACCATCATACCAAACATCCTCCTGTCCAAATGAACCCAGCTCCCTGTGCCCGCCTCCATCTGTCAGTGGATCACCAGCTTCCTGACCGACAGGCAAAATCCTCATCCAGCTCCTGCATAATCAGCACTGGCGCCCCCCAGGGGTACTGTGGACTGTTCACAGCGCCATCTAGTGGCTTTCTTGAGTAACAGACACAATCACTGGATCTCATTACAGAGACTGAGTAAATAACTCCTGATAACATGTGAGTTCAGGTTGAGCCACTAGATGGAGGTGTTGCTCCTCAGACGAGACCACAGAGACAAATCACACTAGAGATTTAAAGACTTTATCGTTGGAGGAAATGGAGAATGATTCCTGTTAACTTTGAAGAAGTTGATGTTATACTAAAATGTTTTTCATTTGATGGTGATAAAAATCTTTTGTTTAAATTTGATTTCATTATTATGATTGGCCGATACTATATTCATAAAGTCAAATGGAATGAAAAAGCCACATTTTGAACAATTTAAAATTGATATTAAAATATATTTAAAAACAATATTCAAATATAAAAACTTAAAAGCAAGGAAAACTACACAGCAGTTTACAGTTTTTCTCGATTGGTTAAACACTATAGCCAGGCTTTTGAACTAAAATTTCAAAACCATAATGCCATTTATCAAAAAGCACACCCATTTCACTAAACTATAAACACTATTCCCTGTTTTGACACATGAGTCAGATTTGTTGAACTGTCACTGCAAAACTCTACACACAAATCCCTTATTTTCTCATTGCCTACACCATGTTGTCATTTAGAAAGCACTAGCATTCAAAATTGTTCACTCAAGTCAGCACAGCTTCAGCTCAGTTAGCACACAATTACCCAGGTGGAAACACTAAGAGTCAAAATTGAACACACATCAATCAGATCCTTCAATAGATAGATAAAAGGGTCCAAATCAGTTTATTGAGTTTTGGAACAATGGATCAAGAAAGACATGAAGGAAGAGGGATAAGGAGGAGGAGGAGGAGGAGGAGGAGGAGGAGGAGGAGGAGGAGGAGGAGGAGGAGGAAGGGCAAGGGCAAGAAGACAAGCAGTCTCAGATGAAATTCAAGCCACTCTAGTTGCCCATGTCTTAGTCAATGGTATGACTATGAGGGAGGCTGGAAGGCCAAATTTGAGTCGCTTTACCGTCGCCTCGAGAACCTTCAGGGAGGTGTGGTGGCAAACAGAATTATATCACTGAATAAAAGACAAACATTTCCAATAGTCTCTGATGAGGTGTATTTTCTTGCAAGAAAAGTCCAGCAGTCGTACAGTCACCCAGAGTGACACAGAGTGTGACAGTGAAGGTTGGCCATCCTTCATCCTTTATAGTCTTGACTCCCAGAATGTTATCTTTCTAGGCCAATGATGGTATTTCAACCATATGTGGAACATTCTTAGACGTGTTCATCATATTGTCTCCTTGAGTGGAGGCCCTCCTGTCACGTAACAACACTCTTTACCATTCCAATACAATTCCATATTAGAATAAGGTTTGTGTGTGCTCTTTTACTGTCATATGATGGTCACACACATCTTACTGTAAGTAAATATAAAATAAATGTTTAGAGGAGAGAATAAAAAAAGAAGAAGAGTAAAAAAAAAAAGAATGTTTTTTTGTGTGTGTTGTACTGTGTAGTACATGAATGAATAAAAATGTGCCAATGTATCCACTGGTTGTGTCTTTTGTGTTCATCATGTGAAAAGGTTTGTGAGGGGGGAACCACAAGCAACATAACTTACCAGTTTTGGAAATGTTGTTTTGAATTTATTGCACCAGTGTGTTAGACTATGTTGTAGTGTGTGTGATTTTGAGGGCTTGTGTGTCCTGTCTGAGGCCAAAGTTTGGTTTTTCAGCAAGAGTGAATGGTTTTGAGTGAAGAGCTTCATTTTGACCTGAAAATAGGATGTTTGGGGAATTGGGTGAGACGTTATGGATTTGTGTTTACAGTTTCGAGAATACGAGGCATAGTTTCAAGAAATGTGTTTAAGCAATCGAGAAAAACTGTAATAGGTTCAAGTTTTCTTTTCCTGTAAAATGACTTTCCTTTTCTCTCTTTCTTTCTTCCTTTTCCCCCTTGTTTACCCCTGACATATATGGTTATATGTACTCCTGTACGTACATTATGTTTTGTTGTTATTAAAATGCATACAAAAAATTAAATAAGTATTGTGAGATCGTTGACGTGATAATAAAGTAAAATATATGTGATCTGTAACACAAACTTATGGCTTTTTACGATTGCTATGACAGATTTTTCAATACATTTAACAATTTTCCAAAACTCTTAACACAGTTAGCACTACATCCGTCTGTGTAAGCTATACTATTACAGTTTTTCTCGATTGCTTAAACACATTTCTTGAAACTATGCCTCGTATTCTCAAAACTATAAACACAAATCCATAACGTCTCACCCAATTCCCCACACATCCTATTTTCAGGTCAAAATGAAGCTCTACACTCAAAACCATTCACTCTTGCTGAAAAACCAAACTTTGCCCTCAGACAGGACACACAAGCCCTCAAAATCACACACACTACAACATAGTCTAACACACTGGTGCAATAAATTCAAAACAACATTTCCAAAACTGGTAAGTTATGTTGCTTGTGGTTCCCCCCCCTCACAAACCTTTTCACATGATGAACACAAAAGACACAATCAATGGATACATTGGCACATTTTTATTCATTCATGTACTACACAGTACAACACACACACACACACACACAAAAAAACAAAAAAAAATTCTTCCTGTTTTACTCTTCTTTTTTTTTTTTTACTCTCTCCTCTAAAGATGTGTGTGACCATCATATGACAGTAAAAGAGCACACACAAACCTTATTCTAATATGAAATTGTACTGGAATGGTAAAGAGTGTTGGGACGTGACAGGAGGACCTCCACTCAAGGAGACAATATGATCAACACGTCTAAGAATGTTCCACATATGGTTGAAATACCATCATTTGCCTAGAAAGACAACATTCTGGGAGTCAAGACTATAAAGGAGAAAGGATGCCCTCCCTTCACTGTCACACTCTGCAACCACTCTGTGTGTGACTGTACGACTGCTGGCCTTTTCTTGCAAGAAAATAAACCTCATCAAAGACTATTGGAAATGTTTGTCTTTTATTCAGTGATAGAATTTTGTTTGCCACTACACCTCCATGAAGGTTCTCGAGGCGACGATAAAGCTACTCAAATTTGGCCTTACTCGTAGCCCAGCCTCCCTCATAGTCATACCATTGACTAAGACATGGGCAACTAAATTTCATCTGAGACTGCTTGTCTTCTTGCCCTTCATCCTCCTCCTCCTCCTCCTCCTCCTCCTCCTCCTCCTCCTTCTCCTCCTCCTCCTCCTCCTTCTCCTCCTCCTCCTCCTCCATCTCTTCCTTCATGTCTTTCTGGATCCATTGTTCCAAAACTCAATAAACTGATTTGGGTTCTTTCATCTATCTATTGAAGGATCTGATTGATGTGTGTTAAATTTTGACTCTTAGTGTTTCCACCTGGGTAATTGTGTGCTAACTGAGCTGAAGCTGTGCTGACTTGAGTGAACAATATTGAATGCTAGTGCTTTATACATGACAACATGGTGTAGGCAATGAGAAATGAAGGGATTTGTGTGTAGAGTTTTGCAGTGACAGTTCAACAAATCTGACTCATGTGTCAAAACAGGGAATAGTGTTTATAGTTTAGTGAAATGGGTGTGCTTTTTGATAAATGGCATTATGGTTTTGAAATTTTAGTTCAAAAGCCTGGTTATAGTGTTTAAGCAATCGAGAAAAACTGTAAAATGCATACAAAAAATTAAATAAGTATTGTGAGATCGTTGACGTGATAATAAAGTAAAATATATGTGATCTGTAACACAAACTTATGGCTTTTTACGATTGCTATGACAGATTTTTCAATACATTTAACAATTTTCCAAAACTCTTAACACAGTTAGCACTACATCCGTCTGTGTAAGCTATACTATTACAGTTTTTCTCGATTGCTTAAACACATTTCTTGAAACTATGCCTCGTATTCTCAAAACTATAAACACAAATCCATAACGTCTCACCCAATTCCCCACACATCCTATTTTCAGGTCAAAATGAAGCTCTACACTCAAAACCATTTGTAACGGGTGTTTGAGACGGTTAACCGATATTAATATGTCTTAGGCTAGTAAAATAACAGAAGTCTAAATTCGTCTACAGGAGCTGGTGGTCAGTAACAACACAGAAACATAAGTTTAAATTTGGTGCAGGTACCATATATTGCAAAATAATTAAACAAAATATTTACAAATAGAAATAATGAAAGAAAAGAAAAAGAAAAGAATCCCAAAATATTTACAGACTGCAGTTGAACCGGTTTGTAGTTAAGTGCACTTGATAGTTGTTGTTCAAGTATAGACTAATATAAATTACAGCAAATACACACACACAAAAACCAAAAAGAAAAAGAACTGTCCCAGCAATAGATGGTATACAAGACCAGCGCGACAACCCACAAGGGTTTTATGGAAGTTTGTAGTGATAAGTCCGTAAGTTATTGTTCATCATGTGAAGGATGTGTATGTGGGGTTGAAGCACTAGTCTATGGAGAAGTGTGTGGGGGACAGGCTGTGGACAACCTTCCTACCAGACCAGTAGGATGGCTATTCAGTGGATGCTACACGGATGGTAGGCTCCCAGCAATAGAAATTCGGCTCGCCATCATTCGTCTCCAGACAGAGAGAAAAAACCTGGCCTGTAGTACAACAACAGGACCAGTAAATAACAGGGCAAAGTTGAAACTAAGCATCAGCTCATTCCACACTCAGATATCATTTTCATGTGCACACAATTCTAAATTATTACAAAATGAATCAATAAATGTACAAACTACAAATAATAAACATTAAGGGCATGACAACACAATAAACAGTACAATGTTAAAGTTGTATTGGCTGCACAAAGTTCAAATAAATTCAACAGTACTATAATCAGATTTCCTTACTACATATAAACACACTTACTGAAAACAAATATATTTGTAACCCACAAATGCAAATGTCACAAAAGCATAAAATTAATCAAAACCAGTTGGTGAATATTTGGCTAATATGTTAGCTTTCAGCATGTAGTTCATTCATTCAGAGTACTCACCAGTTCCTCTAAGTAAACATATGGCAATCTGGTGACGGTGGCAATCCCCTGCAGCCACTAAGTTATTCTAAAAGTTACAATGATGTGTTTAACTTAAAAGAATAAATCAAGTAAAAGAGTGAATTGTTTGTTGAACACAAACCTGTCCACAGCTGCCGATCAGCTTCCCCACACCTCTGAATGAGGAAGAAGCTGCAGCCTAATTAAACTCGTGCTCTACTGCGCGATTGGCCAAGCACAGTCACATGACTGGGGTGGCATGAGATCACTTCTTAAAGGGGCAGCAGAACTAATAATATATTACCAGATTTCAACCTGGGTTACACCCTCCCCCTTTAAACCCATGCACGTCCCGTTGCATGTTAAACCACGTGAATAACTGAACTGGTGGTAGAAGCAGGATTAAATGCCTCAGATATACTATGTAAAAGGGTTTGAACCACAGATATCAGGGGATTACCAAGCGAACTGTACTGCAACCTTTTAGGTGGTAATCGTTGACGCACAGAACGTCTTGGACCGGGTTCTGGTTCTACAGAATCATGAGTTAAATCAAAGTTTAGGGGCTCAAAGACACTAGAAACTGACGTCTCAGGATCGACAGATTCTTCAGAGTCTTCAGTGAGTGGAATTTCAACAAATTCGGGACTGACACTTCCAGAGTTTCTTTCCACAGGTAGTTCGACAGACTCTTCTTCTTCCTCGGCTTCAGACTCAAATAGGTGTTCAGGTAAGTCAGCTTCAACAGGTGCTACCGATTCTTCAGCTTCAGATAAATGGTCAGGTGTTACAGGTAACGTCTCTTCTTCAGGTAAGTGCTCACTCTCTGCTCCTTCATCAACAACAGCTGGTTCACTCGCAGGTGTCATTGGTGGAGAAAGATAGTCATTGGCAACACTTGGGGATGAAGCCTTTTTATTAAACTTCTCCACAGTGAACTTCATTGGACTTGAATCCAGACCAAGAACTGTTGGTTCAGGTGGAGAGTCTTCCTCTTCAGAGACCTCAGAGTCAGGAGGGATCTCACGCTGCTGCCGCGTTCTTGGCCTTGAGACTGAACTGGCCTCAATGAACGGCTCTTCAACAGCAGGGAGGAAACCACATGGTAAAAGAAGATCTCTGTGAAGAGTACGTTTAGGACCATCACAATGCTCTGGCTTCACTGTATAGACTGGTAGGTCTCCAGCTTGATCCACCACAACGTAGATGTCCTGCTCCCACTTATCACTGAGCTTGTGTTTACCTCTCAATCGAACATTACGGACAAGCACTCGATCTCCAGGCTCCAACCTTGAAGGAATAACTCTTTGATCAAAGCGGACCTTGTTCTTTTCAGATGCTTTAACAGCATTCTTCGAGGCAATATCGTAGCTTTCTTTCAACCGGGACTTCAGATTTTGGACATACTGTGAATGAGGTTGGTGTTTTTCCCCACTCAGAGGTAATCCAAAAGCCAGGTCGACCGGAAGACGGGGAGAACGTCCAAACATCAGCTCGTATGGTGTATATCCTGTGGTCTCATTCCTTGTACAATTGTAAGCGTGTACCAAGGGTTTGACGAAGTCTTTCCATTTCATTTTTTGTTTTGCTTCCAGAGTCCCCAACATGTTGAGCAGAGTGCGATTGAACCTTTCTACCGGATTCCCTCGAGGATGGTATGGTGTCGTCCGACACTTCTTGATTCCAGCCACTTCACATAACTCCTTGATCAGTTTGGACTCAAAGTCCCGCCCTTGGTCTGTATGTAGTCGTTCTGGTATCCCATAATAGACTATAAAGTTGTCCCACAGACATTTGGCCACTGTCCTAGCCTTCTGATTAGAGGTTGGAAAGGCTAAGGCGAATTTAGTGAAGTGGTCTGTTAACACAAGGATGTCTTTGGTGTTGCTGGTGTCTGGTTCAAGACTGAGAAAATCCATGCAGATGAGTTCAAGTGGTCTAAAAGTTTGAATACTGATGAGAGGAGCGGCTCTCTCAGGAAGAGCTTTGCGACGAATGCACCGTCCACAAGTCTTTATCTTGTGCTCTATGTCAGCAGACATTTTGGGCCAATAGAAGCGGGTACGAGCGAGGTCTAACGTGCGCTCTATCCCCATATGACCCATATCATTATGGAGACTCTGCAAAACAGGGGAACGAAGTTCTTCAGGCAGGACAAGTTGATATGAAGTCTGTTCATTGTCTTGTCGCTTTCTGTAGAGAATGCCTTCGACTAGTTCGAGCTTGTTGAGCTCCCTCAGCAACAAGGAGATCTCAGGCAGCCCCTCCCTGGCAGTAGGAGGAACTTTCTCACCTGTCTCCATCTGGTGAATGACTTCCCGAAGATTTGGGTCAGCCCGCTGTTTGTCCCGGAGCTCAAGATGGGACAGAGTCGGAACCACAGGCAGCCCAAGATCTTCTATATAACTCTCAGGAAGAACGTCTGCCTTGATGGACAGGGACTCAATCAAAGGGCTGGCTGCTTCCGCTCGGAAGAGGCAACTCTCACAAATGGCAGTGACAACCTCAGATGAAATTGAGGGGTCACCAGGATAAGAAAGATGTTGTCTGGTGAACTGATCGAGGAGTTCTTGATCAGATTCGCAACAGGACGGGTCCTCCTGTGGTCGGCGGGAAAGTGCATCCGCATCCAGATTCTGTCGTCCAGCTCTATATTGCAACTTAAAGGAAAACGTGGAAAGTGCAGCCAACCACCGATGGCTCGTTGCATCCAGCTTGGCTGATGTCAGGATGTAGGTAAGAGGGTTATTATCAGTAACCACAGTAAAATGGGCACCATACAGATAGTCCTGAAATTTTTCTGTCACACTCCACTTTAGTGCTAAAAACTCAAGTTTATGAGCCGGATAACGAGTTTCGCTTGATGTGAGTCCTCGGCTTGCGAAAGCAATAGGTCGAAGGTTGGAGTCTTGCTCTTGATAGAGCGCTGCACCCAGCCCAATGGTGCTTGCATCTGTATGCAGAATATAAGGGCGCTTTGGATCAGCAAAGCCCAGGACTGGTGCACTGGTAAGTTTTTCAATCAAGGAAGTGAAAGCAAGTTGACAGTCGGGACTCCACCGAGAACCGAAGGGTTGCTTTGGATCGAACTGGTGGACCTTTGAGTCAAGGGGTTTTAAGTTCTTTCTTGTGGAAGAATATCCGCGGGTAAGGTCGTTGAGAGGCTTTGCAATGGCTGAATACCCCTTAATAAAACGGCGGTAATAGCCTGCGAATCCCAGGAAGGATCTTAAGGTCTTGAGATTAGTGGGAACTGGCCAGGATTTTAGTGCAGATACCTTCTCTGGGTCGGTCTCAACACCATTTTCAGAAACAATGTGTCCTAGATATTTGACTGATGTCTGACAGAATTTACACTTTTCAGGCGATAGTTTCAATCCGTACTCTCGTAGACGGCTCAGCACTCTAAGCAGACGGCTCTCGTGCTCCTCAAGCGTGTTGGAAAAAATGATCAGGTCATCCAAAAACACCAGGACCTCTTCCAAGTGGAGATCTCCCATACACTTTTCCATTAACCTTTGGAAGGTTGAAGGTGCATTGGTTACTCCCTGGGGCATACGGTTAAATTCCCAGAATCCAAGAGGTGTAACAAAGGCTGTTTTTGGTTTATCTGTTTCATTCATTTCGATTTGATAATAACCTGACTTGAGATCTAGCACCGAAAACCACTTGGATCCAGTGAGTGCAGAAAACGATTCCTCCAAGTTTGGCAATGCATATGCATCCTTTACAGTCTGCAAATTGAGCTTGCGGTAATCAATACATAATCGAATATCTCCATTTTTCTTCTTGACAACAACTATAGGCGACGAGAATGGTGACTCGGATTCTCTGATAACACCAGCATCTAGAAGCTCTCTCAGATGTTTGCGAACAGCTTCTATATCCTGAGGATGAATTGGTCTTGCTCGGTGCTTGAACGGAGTGTTGTCATGGAGATTAATATGATGTTTCACATGACTAGCGCAGCCAACATCCATGTCATGCTGGGAAAAGACATTGGACATTGCATTCAACTTGCTGGTTATTCTTTCCTTCCATTCCGGGGGTAATGGCGATTCCCCAAAGTTGAAAACTAGTGGAGTGCCGTTGGGCCCATGTGCTGAGGAACTGGTCACATGCTGCTCTGAGACGATGCACTCATACACTCCCAGTTCTGCTATGATGGTCGAAGATGGTATGTAGATGTCTTGCTCCGATTCGTTTCTCACCATGACAGGTACTTGGTGAGGAAAACGCGTTGGCATAGAGACAAGACAGCTGCTAACGCACAAACCACCCGGTAGACCTGAATCCGGATGTTGGACGACAGCATACTGACTTGCTGGAGCAGAGACTTTAGCGGAGCCTTTCAGCAATACGGTGTGGCCAGCAGGAACGAGCACAGAGGATTTACTGAGCAGAGTTACAACTCCAAGATGGTCGCTGCAGCTTTGTTGGTAAGTCACTTGGAGAGTTTGTAGTACAGCTCGGTAACCTAATGCATTTGGTTGGAAGGAAGAATTGTCGCTTTGCCGAAACTTGTCATAGAGCGTCTCGAGAGTGTTCATGCCAATCAAGATTGAGGTGGGAAATCCTGGTCTGACATCAGGAACAATGAGTGCAAGAGTTGGAACAGTAATGATGCTTCCAACAAAGTCTTTAGGAAAAGTCACTGTAGTTTCAACGTAGCCAAGATATGGAACAGTTTGGCCTGCTGCTCCTTCAACGTGGAGTAGCTCATGCAGGGGTTGAACTGGTTGATTGGAGAGACGTTCATTGTAAAAGGAAACCGGAATGGTCGTAACTTGGGACCCGGTATCCAAAAGACAGGAACCTTGGTGACCGGCGACTTTGACATCAGCAGTACATCTGGATCCTATAAGTCCTTTTGGTACTCTCCTTGATGTAGACTGCAGCTCAGAACAGTTGACAGGAAGCTTACTCTTGGCGGGACAAATTTGGTCCTGCTCAGCCCCTGGGTGTCCCACACCAGGAACTGAAGCTAGTTTAAATGCTTCTTTGCAGATGGATTTTGTCCCTGCCACTTCTGCTGCCTGTCTTGAAACTGCTTTCGCTTGGCGCTAACCAGTGCTGGGTTCGGATCAGAATCACACTGAGGCTTAATGTGGCCATCCTCCCCACAGCGAAAGCAAAACCCAGGTTTTGGATAGGAAGAAGCTAGTTTGGCATTTCTCCCCGTCTTCCCGGTTTCAGACTGCTTTGAGGCAGAATACATAGCTGCTGGCTGATGTCTGTTGGTTTGACCGGCGTTGAGAGCGGCAAGCTGTTGTTGAATGGCTGTCATCTGGTGTGAAAGCTCCTTGGTGAACTTTGTTATCGCAGTGCACAGATTTGATTCTTCATCCGGCCTGTTTACAAATTGAGCATGAGTGGTTACCTTTTGTTTGGTTCCTCCAAGGTGCTGTTTCATTCTTCGCTCCTTTGCTGCTTCTCTGTCCTCCTCTGTTCGCAGGAGTAGTAAAAGTTCAGCAAAAGATGGTGGACTGGATTTCCTTTGTTTGAGTTGGAGTTCTGAAATCAGTCCATTGTCCCAACACTCTCTGCAGAATTGAGCCAATAAACGTTTATCCATATCTCTCTCAGATACTCCTCCTCTCCTCACAGCATGTTGCAGTGCCACCTGGAGTCTCTGCAGGTACTCAGACGGCTTCTCTCCATGATTTTGGTAAGTGTCCATGAACTTGGCGTAAAGTTCTTCACCATCCTGGACAGTGCCATACGCTGACTCCAGCTGCTGCAGATACACATCAGGCAGCGCATCATGGCTTAGATGTTTCACCATGTCACAGGCAGGGGGCAGCAGGCTGTCACGAATTAGTCTGGCGCGTTGGAGATCAGATATGGCTGGATCACGCAGCACTAATTCGACGCCAGACCGCCAGGTGTCGTAGTCCATTTCATGGTTTGGCCTGGGCACTTTACCAGAGAACGGTCTCAGCCGGTGGGTGGCATGCATGGATGTATCACCGCTCCGAACCACATGCTCCACGACGTAACGCTGCACCTCAGGAGGGTTAAGGTCACCAGGTGCAATCGGTCGTCCCCCGGCGCTGTTCATACCGGCACTGTTAAAAGCAGAAGCAGGTGGAGTGAGAGAGGTTTGTAAGGGAGCATACACTGGACCAAAAGTTCGACTTGGTACAGAAGGAGGTACAAATGGCTCTGGAGGGTTTTTTGGTTGGTCAGCTATCTTTTGTTCAATTTTAGGGACATTTACAGCAGCGGGAGGAAGTTGTGCTATAGCTTGTTGTATCTGGGACATCATTTCACCAAGAACCATCGAATAATCTTTTCCAGACATTTTAGCAATTCCTTTCAAGTCAGATAAATAAGTGTCAGTCTTTGAACCACCCAACTTTGAAGTGTAAATTTGGGATAAATTCCTAATATGGAATTCGTTATTTTCATCAGAAATAAATGTATACGGCAGTCGTGAAGACAGTTTTGCTACGGACACTCCTGACACAAATTCAACAATGAGCATATGATGAAATTCGGATTCGCTATCATCAATAATGTCATCGCGATTAATGTCGCCATATTGATCAAGAAAATCTATAACTTCAGAGGAACTCTCTTCAACCGGCCCATCCACTAAGACGGCATTAGGAATTTTTATCCCGAGTGTTTCGAAAACTTCCATCGCAAAAACGAACTGGTGAGTCTGAATAAACGGTTTCTGTTAAAAAAAATGTTAATTACTGTACAAACCAGCTCCTGGCTGGCTCGCCAAGATGTAACGGGTGTTTGAGACGGTTAACCGATATTAATATGTCTTAGGCTAGTAAAATAACAGAAGTCTAAATTCGTCTACAGGAGCTGGTGGTCAGTAACAACACAGAAACATAAGTTTAAATTTGGTGCAGGTACCATATATTGCAAAATAATTAAACAAAATATTTACAAATAGAAATAATGAAAGAAAAGAAAAAGAAAAGAATCCCAAAATATTTACAGACTGCAGTTGAACCGGTTTGTAGTTAAGTGCACTTGATAGTTGTTGTTCAAGTATAGACTAATATAAATTACAGCAAATACACACACACAAAAACCAAAAAGAAAAAGAACTGTCCCAGCAATAGATGG
Source organism: Rutilus rutilus (assembly GCF_951802725.1). Taxonomy (NCBI): domain Eukaryota; kingdom Metazoa; phylum Chordata; class Actinopteri; order Cypriniformes; family Leuciscidae; genus Rutilus; species Rutilus rutilus. Next base: position 6,702,508 of record NC_140222.1, on the reverse strand, counting down.
TATACAAGACCAGCGCGACAACCCACAAGGGTTTTATGGAAGTTTGTAGTGATAAGTCCGTAAGTTATTGTTCATCATGTGAAGGATGTGTATGTGGGGTTGAAGCACTAGTCTATGGAGAAGTGTGTGGGGGACAGGCTGTGGACAACCTTCCTACCAGACCAGTAGGATGGCTATTCAGTGGATGCTACACGGATGGTAGGCTCCCAGCAATAGAAATTCGGCTCGCCATCATTCGTCTCCAGACAGAGAGAAAAAACCTGGCCTGTAGTACAACAACAGGACCAGTAAATAACAGGGCAAAGTTGAAACTAAGCATCAGCTCATTCCACACTCAGATATCATTTTCATGTGCACACAATTCTAAATTATTACAAAATGAATCAATAAATGTACAAACTACAAATAATAAACATTAAGGGCATGACAACACAATAAACAGTACAATGTTAAAGTTGTATTGGCTGCACAAAGTTCAAATAAATTCAACAGTACTATAATCAGATTTCCTTACTACATATAAACACACTTACTGAAAACAAATATATTTGTAACCCACAAATGCAAATGTCACAAAAGCATAAAATTAATCAAAACCAGTTGGTGAATATTTGGCTAATATGTTAGCTTTCAGCATGTAGTTCATTCATTCAGAGTACTCACCAGTTCCTCTAAGTAAACATATGGCAATCTGGTGACGGTGGCAATCCCCTGCAGCCACTAAGTTATTCTAAAAGTTACAATGATGTGTTTAACTTAAAAGAATAAATCAAGTAAAAGAGTGAATTGTTTGTTGAACACAAACCTGTCCACAGCTGCCGATCAGCTTCCCCACACCTCTGAATGAGGAAGAAGCTGCAGCCTAATTAAACTCGTGCTCTACTGCGCGATTGGCCAAGCACAGTCACATGACTGGGGTGGCATGAGATCACTTCTTAAAGGGGCAGCAGAACTAATAATATATTACCAGATTTCAACCTGGGTTACACATTCACTCTTGCTGAAAAACCAAACTTTGCCCTCAGACAGGACACACAAGCCCTCAAAATCACACACACTACAACATAGTCTAACACACTGGTGCAATAAATTCAAAACAACATTTCCAAAACTGGTAAGTTATGTTGCTTGTGGTTCCCCCCTCACAAACCTTTTCACATGATGAACACAAAAGACACAATCAATGGATACATTGGCACATTTTTATTCATTCATGTACTACACAGTACAACACACACACACACACACACACACAAAAAAACAAAAAAAAATTCTTCCTGTTTTACTCTTCTTTTTTTTTTTTTACTCTCTCCTCTAAAGATGTGTGTGACCATCATATGACAGTAAAAGAGCACACACAAACCTTATTCTAATATGAAATTGTACTGGAATGGTAAAGAGTGTTGGGACGTGACAGGAGGACCTCCACTCAAGGAGACAATATGATCAACACGTCTAAGAATGTTCCACATATGGTTGAAATACCATCATTTGCCTAGAAAGACAACATTCTGGGAGTCAAGACTATAAAGGAGAAAGGATGCCCTCCCTTCACTGTCACACTCTGCAACCACTCTGTGTGTGACTGTACGACTGCTGGCCTTTTCTTGCAAGAAAATAAACCTCATCAAAGACTATTGGAAATGTTTGTCTTTTATTCAGTGATAGAATTTTGTTTGCCACTACACCTCCATGAAGGTTCTCGAGGCGACGATAAAGCTACTCAAATTTGGCCTTACTCGTAGCCCAGCCTCCCTCATAGTCATACCATTGACTAAGACATGGGCAACTAAATTTCATCTGAGACTGCTTGTCTTCTTGCCCTTCATCCTCCTCCTCCTCCTCCTCCTCCTCCTCCTCCTCCTCCTTCTCCTCCTCCTCCTCCTCCTTCTCCTCCTCCTCCTCCTCCATCTCTTCCTTCATGTCTTTCTGGATCCATTGTTCCAAAACTCAATAAACTGATTTGGGTTCTTTCATCTATCTATTGAAGGATCTGATTGATGTGTGTTAAATTTTGACTCTTAGTGTTTCCACCTGGGTAATTGTGTGCTAACTGAGCTGAAGCTGTGCTGACTTGAGTGAACAATATTGAATGCTAGTGCTTTATACATGACAACATGGTGTAGGCAATGAGAAATGAAGGGATTTGTGTGTAGAGTTTTGCAGTGACAGTTCAACAAATCTGACTCATGTGTCAAAACAGGGAATAGTGTTTATAGTTTAGTGAAATGGGTGTGCTTTTTGATAAATGGCATTATGGTTTTGAAATTTTAGTTCAAAAGCCTGGTTATAGTGTTTAAGCAATCGAGAAAAACTGTAAAACATTTCTTGTTGCTTTAACACAAAATGCATACAATTAACACAAATTTAAAATGCTTGAACTTCTTTTACACACAAGCTCAAACAAGACCAATACAATGGATTTTTACTGCCAAATTTACCAATGCTTTAACACTGTATGCCAAAACAGATAACACCATGCTCTAAACCTAACCTTACAGTAAAATCAAGGTAAACAACTGCTTAATATTGTGAACTGAAACACAAATATATCCTCTGTATTTTATTCCATTGCTACTGAGAAACAGCTGATTGAATTATGCAAATAGATAATTAGAAGACGACTCTTTTTTTTTTACTTTCTTTTTTTTTTTTATTCTGGTGCTTTTTCTGTTCGTATATATTGTATTTTCACATTATTCCATTGCTAGTGAGAAACAGCTGATTGAAGTTATGCAAATATGGGACAATGTGGCATTCCAGCATTCCTGTCTAGACACAGCCTGGTTTGACGCCCATCAGAGGATGATGTCCATTTTCCTTCCCTTTCCTCAACCCCATTGAGGAGTGTTTTGAGGAGATGAAAGGTTTTTGACCATAGTCCACAGGACCAAATGTCCCTCCTGTATGCAAAAGATGCTGCATACACTGTAAAAAAATGATTTTTTGGTGAAGTAAATACTACTGAAAAAAAACCAATGTAATTTACATGAAAAAGTTAGTTCAGGCAAGAATTAAAAAAACAAAGTAAATTCCATATCAGTACTTACAGTTTTTCTCGATTGTTTACACACATTTTCTGAAAGCATGCCTCATATTCTCAGAACTCTACACACAAATCCAAAAACACACACACAATGGGCAAAACCCCTCAATTCTCCTGCAAAATGAAACTTTACATTCAAAGCAATGTTATTTCTTCTCAAAATGGTATTTTGTTTTCAAATGACACACTGTAAAAAATGAATCATGAGTCTTGTAATTTTCATTAAAAAAATTGAGGTGATCATTAAAAATATTATGTATATTTTATTAAGAAAATTGTGGTTAGGGTTTTATTGAAAATATTGAGAAAATTTCACTAATAACACCAAGAGATACATTTTCCTATTTTTTTTAAGTAAACATACACAATTTTAAGGCTTGAATTGAGGAACTGATAAACCTCATAAAATTAAGGAAAAGGGGCTACCTATTTATTTTAAGAGAATTAGCTCATTTATGCGGTTTTATTTAGAGACGCCATTGTTTGTTCCCAGCATGCTTTGCACATGGCTGGAAATGGAGAGTAAATCTTGAAATTAAGTGTTATTTCATGTGTTTTTGAGTAAAGGGAAACATCTGTTAATGTTTAATGTTCAGGTATGTTTGACATTTGAAAGAGTTTCTATTATGTTAAAGTTTTGATCGTTACCATTGTGCAGAAGAGTAGGGCTTATGGTTAGGTTGTGAATAACTGCATTTATTTAATATTATAAAACATATTGTTATATACATGTAGCAATAACTCTGCTAATGATAGTGCAGTAACAAGTTTGATTCTGTGCTGTTCTAGCAGTATGCGGTCTTTTTATAAAACAATATATCTCAAAGTTAAATATAAACAGGTCATATCCATTCACTTAACTTCACACAATTTTGAGAATAAAAAATACTTCAAATAAAAAAGCACATTTTCACTAAAAAATTGTGTGTCATAGACTAAATAAATTAGGGCATTTTACATGATTTATTCAGGTAGATTCCATGAATGAAATCAAGCTTTAACTACTCAAAAATATTATGTGTAATATTGTTACCATATTTTTTTTAAGTAAATAGCAGTAACATTTTTTACAGTGCACACACAAACCATAATATGAATAGACATTTATAAGAACCAGTTGAACACTGATGTGCTCAATGTAAAACACTATGATGAATGGAAAACACTTCTTCTCCATTCATCATAACGATTTAGGCCTTTTATTGTTCAGTGTTACACTTACTACAGACAGTACATACATAAGTGTGTTGTAAAATATTTGAGAATATTGTTTTTATACTCAGAACACACAAATACACGGTAACAAACATATTTAATTTTGATTTGATTTACGTAACATCCCAACCTACACAAAGTTGTACATACAGTGGTCTACATACAAAACAACAGAAGAATTTACAGTATACAGTTACAGTAAAAACAAAAAATCCAATGTTGGCATCCATTGCTCCATTGAAGAGCTCACCTGTTGCCCTTTTATGCTATAGCTCTGATTGCTAATTGTAAAACTGTGTGACGGGTGTTTGCCCATGTGATGAGTCAGTGTGTTCCTTGTGAAAACAAGAGATTTTTTGCATGAAAATTGTGCCAAAAGCAGAGAATTGTGTGTAGTATTTTGAAAAAAAGTGTGTTTTAGAACTGCAGTTTGAGTGTAAAGCAGGAATTGTGCTTGTAGTTTAGCAGAATTGGTTCAGGGGGCTGGTGAATGAGTTACATGTTGTGGTCATTGTGTCTCATGTACCAGAATTTGTGTGTAAACAATTGAGAAAAACTGTAATTCAAGCGAGTAGAAATGAAAGCGTAAATATCAACTCAATAAAATTAAGTAAAAATTACTCAACTTTTCTGATACTGGGGTTCCCATCATGCACTGGACCTTGAATAATTAATGAGGTTAATTTTTCACTGGTTTCCAGCTGTATTTACACTGTTTTATCATTGCTTTTGTTGTCAGGATTAGTAACTTGCCATTTTGTGACATTTCAAGTAAATTTTCTGCTCAAAATGACACATTCGAACACAAAAACGATCCATCAAATGTTACCGTCATTGTGTATTGTCTACCAAGTATTGAGGTCTTTGCATTCACATGATGCTGTAGTATAAATTACTTAGATAATCTAAATAAAACATATACTATAAATGACTGGTATAACCCAATATTATTGTTTGAGTAAAATGTAATGCAAATGAAATTTCAACTAGATCGATATTAATCAACCTTTTACTAGCCAAGTTAAAATAACTTATTTTCTTTGTTACTTTCACTTAACTAGGTTAAGTAAAGTTTACTTAATTCCATATTCCAAGTAAATTTAACTTAAAGATTTCTAATTAAAGCTACTGATAAATATGTTTAGGTTTTTACTTGGCAAATATTTGTAAATTTACTAGCATTTTCTGAGTGGACAAAGTTGCCTAGCTTTTTTCAAGTAAATCCTACTCCAAATTTTTTTCAGTGTACCAAGACATCACAGCTGAACACTGCCAGGGGTGGATAAGGCATGTTACTGTAAAAGATTCTTCCCAAGATGCCATGCCAGAGAAGATATCAGGTGTGATGTGGATGAGAACATCTTTTTCTGTTTGTATATTTTGTATTTTCACATACAGTAATACTGTAAATGGCAGCTATATTGCATATTTTTGTTATCTTGCAGAAATGTCCTGTTGCAAATAAAGCCGTTACTGCAGCAATTCTGTCTCTGTCTTCTTTTTTCATAAACCATACATTCAATAAAGCTACTCTAAGAAGAGTCATTTATTTTGTTGTATTGAATTTCTGCTGCAAAAAAACAACAACAAAATGCATGCATTTACTGAACCCAAACAAAACAAAAATGTAGAGAGACTTCAAAAGAAACTGCAGTGCAAAACACAATCTATGATCAATACAATATACTGTCTATTGTAGGCTATAAGGGCAGACCTGACACACATAAAATAATGCAGTTTCTGTAATTCCATCTGATGTTAGTGTTTTTATGACATTGTGCTATGATTGACTAAATGTTCCTGTTGGAAGAGAACATGTGTTAGTGTTTTGGTAGACATGTTGTATTGTTTTAGTGTATTATTGTATTTTGAAAATTAGTGTTCGAGTTTAGTTTACAATGTGTGATTTTGAGCATGAAATTAACTGTTTTGCCAATTGTGTGTTGTAGGTGTGTTGGTGTGTTAAGAGTTTAGGAAATTTGTTAAAAGTATTGAAAAATATGTCATAGCAATCGTAAAAAAACTGTAACACTGTATTGTATATTTTTCTTGTAGTAAATCTGCAGCTAGAACATGTAACAGAGTTAGTTTTATGAATAAAATAATAAAATAATATTTTAGCTGTATATGTTGTCTATGCCAGAATATATTAAAAGAAAAACAAACTAATTGGTAATATTAAAAATAAATAAATAAATAAATAAATAAATAATGTTTTTACAGATAGGCTATAAGAAGCACCTGTGAAAAGAGTAGAAATAAAGCTGTATATGGTACACTGCTGAAATATTTAAAATATACATAAAGTTTGTATTCCTCTGAATAAATCATGAGAGACTCTTGAACCTCAGAGTGAGAAACTTTATTGATAAAGGCAAGAAAATACATATGACAAATATACAGCAGTAGTAAAGAGAGATCTGTGTGCCTCTTCATTCACTTTTTTTTTGTATCTGAGAGAAGTTATAAACAATAAAGTGACACTGTTAAAATCTGACACTGCAAGAGAGCACAAACTCAAATAATCATCAGTATTTATTATGAAAAAAACACTAGAAGAACAAAAACACACTTGAAGAAACTTTAAAGTTCAGCGTTCTGCTTTAGATTTCGATACTTCCTGAAAAAGATGAACATATCAAGGCATATATATCTGACATACATTAAAATATGCAGTATCATTTTGTGTGAAATGACATCATCAATCATGTACCTGATGTGTGAATATGTGCTTGATCTCGTTCAGCTCTTCTGGATCTGATCTCATAAACCACAATAATGACAGTAGCCACGCCCACCAGAGCAGAGAGGACCAATCGGATCACAGCTTCAGTAGGACCACACCAGTGGACAGAGTCTGAGGAATAAACACATCAAACTGAGATCAGATCAGTCAATAAACACTAATATCAGCGCTGACATCAACTAATATTTCTGAATACACAGAAATATGATCAACAATATTATATTCAGTTCTTATATGATTTGTCATTTCAAACTCTAAAATGATTCAACAATTCAATATATACAAATAGTGAATAAAATAAGAATATTTGATGGACAAGACTAATAATCTCTACTCACCATAGACAGAAACTCTGAACGGCTAGAGAATACCCATAATGCACTGTGAGAGTCGCGTGCTGAATGAGAAGATGTGCCACAGCTGAATTAATCGTTTTCAAACCCGTGCTGGTCCAGTGTAATATCATATAAATTCCTTTTTAATTTATTATTCAATTGTTTAATTACAGTTTACATGCTAGTTTCCATAGCAGAGGTCAGGATAAATCGTTTCACTACTGGAGCTGCAAGACTGCTACGCCCTTTATTTATTATTAAACAGCACAAATTATGCAAAAGCTCAGCCCTTCCAGTGAACTCAGTGTCCGAATTCACTCCGTCAAGTGGACTATATTAGTGGAGTAATGTAGGGAACAGTGAATGAGGGTATAGGGGATTTCAGAGACAGCAATGGAGAGACTCTTGAACCTCAGAGAGAGAAAACTTTATTGATGAACACAAGCAGACACATATGGAGGATAAAGCATGTTATACTAAATATTTAAAATGGTATTTGGTAATCTACTGTATTTATCATTCAGGATCACAATAAACTCATCAAAGATCACTTAGAGGAAATATAAATGACAAAACAACAAATCAGATTATATGTGAAACAGTAATAAACTGTAAAGACAGATGCAGTTGTTGTGATCAGATCATCATTTGTGATTAAAATGTGAAATATGTGTAAATCACCTCCGTCATCTCAGATTCCTGTAACACAAACACAAAAGGAGAAAAACAAACTTGATACAAACATAATCAATGAAAATTTAAAAATGAGTTTTGAGGATTGTGATAGAGATATTTTATGTAATGGGTATTTTCAACATTAAATGTACAGAGAAATGCAGATTAAGGATGCTAGCTGCCAATCTTGCTAATGAGAGACCCATCGACGCCAGAGTTCAGAGCTGAGAAGAGCGCATCCAGTACATCACGCCAAACAACCTGTTGCTTGGTCGAGCCACACAAAGTGGAGACTTCAAAACTGTTGACTACACCATTTATCCATTCGAGAGACTCAAAGAAATACAAACTATAGTCAACAACTTCTGGAAGTCCTGGAGCCAACTCACTGGTCCGAACCTGTTCATTCGCAGTAAGTGGCATACTGCTGAAAGGAACGTTGCTGTTGGAGAAGTAGTTTGGCTCTGTGACCAAAACGCACTGAGAGGGCAGTTCAGACTTGCAAGAGTCGTCGGCGTGAATCCTGATTCCAGAAGTGTTGTTCGAGATGTTTATGTGAGGGTCTCTCTAAGCTCCAGCATTTCGGTGAGAAATCCCAAACCGAGTGCCAGAGATCCCGAATCGAGTACCATTCTGCATCGGGACGTCCGGTGCCTTGTGGTCCTTGTACCGGTGGAAGATCAGGTCAGAGACCAGCCCACTCGAGAGTGCGATCTTTCCGGGTATTGCCACGTAAAAGATCGAGTGGGAGGTGTCATGCTAACCTGGTGGAGGTGTGGCTGTCTTCCATGTACCCGTCATTTCTTTTTCCTTCATGCCGCCTCCCCTGCTCTGCATGCCAGCCCGCACGTGACTGTGCGCGCGCTCTGGTGTAGGCTCAACCAGGTGAATTGACCAATTGCCGTGGACGTGGTTGTATACAAGAGATAACAACGATATAAATACTGTTCGTTTTCTCACACAAACCGCTCGTTTCGTGTCTTAGGCCATCAATGTGTACTAACGATGGGGAATTGTTTTAATTTGGACTCTGTGCATGCTCTTTGAGACCGTGACCATAGACCTGCATGATATGACTGTCAGACAAGGATGGTTTGACCTAAAAATATCAAAATTGAAACTACTGCGGAAAAAAAGACACCTACATCTTGGATGCCCTTGGGGTAAGCTAAAACAAACCAAAATTTAATTTCAAAGTGAACTATCCCTTTAAAACGCCTTTGGAATGGGAGGAGCTAGAAAGTAATATTCAGTTGGTAGTCATATACAATTTCACCGCTAGATGGGAGTAAATCCCACACAGTGTAGCTTTAAAGGTTTTTCACCTGTTACATCTGATCCTGATCCTACAACTGATCAAATAAATATTATTCTGAGTGAAATCCCAAGTCTGGTCCTTTTCAAGTGTGGACACCTCACAGTTAAAATACACTTGTCAGTGTGATTGAGGTAGGAATAGAAGTACTAAAGATTCTACTCTCAGAAGACCATCGCAGAGACAGTGATAGTGTTGAAGACTATAGAGCCACCCTCGGGGTGAGGCGGTGATACTCTGAGTTAGAGTTACTCTGATCCTGTGTCGGACCAGCATACACCTGAGAAGGACGGTGAGAGTGTATAGATGATAAAGACCTGTGTGCTCATGTGTGATTGAGGTAGTGATAGTAACTGAGTATTATCAGATAGATACAAATCAGTTTTTTTTTTTTTTTTGCATTGACTAATTTTGTGTTTGTTCATAATGTAGGAGTTTCTGTCTTTTAAATTTTATTATGAAACTTTATAACACAAGAACAACTTTAACAGTACCAAAAATAAAAACCAACAAGAGAGACTCTGGAAACCAGTGGTTCCCAAAACTGTCCTGAAGGACCCCCAACACTGCACGTTTTCTTTGTCTCCCTAATCAAACACACCTGATTCAACTCATCAGCTCATTATTACATGGGTTAACAAGGAAAACGTGCAGTTTTGGGGGTACTCCAGGACAGGTTTGGGAACCACTGCTGTAAACCATAAAACTTGTTAAACAACAACACATATTATACCGCACACTGCCAAATATATGTTCAACAAGTTTGTTGTAAAGTAGTTTGCGGAATGAAATCATACACATTTTAAACAGGAATATTGCTATATGCTCTGTGGTTATTTATTAATTGAACTGACTGAAATGACTCAGAGACACTTACCTTCATTTGTCCAAAGTGTTTATAGAGAGTTGCATCAGTTTGATCATGATTCTGATCTGTAATTACACACACGTTCAATCAAAACATGAATAATATTGTTTTTAAGGATGTTCAAGCTGTAGTTTCACTTTACCTTCATCTCTGTGTTTACTGTTACAAAACATCCCAAATATAGCCACAATCAGCAGAAAACCAGCAGCAGGAACAGCAGCAGTAGAGATCAGCACTATCAGAGAAACTAAGTATATAGGATCTGAAGGAGGACCTGAAGGAGGACCTGAAGGAGAACCTGAAGGAGAACGTGAAGAAATGTGTGGGTCTGGTGTTATAGCAGAGAAAGAAAGACAGTCTTTAGTCTGAGTGAATGTGTCTGATCTACAACAGAAGACAGAGATCAGCTCAATAAATAAACACTATATAGTCAAATTTAACAAGATTACACTGCCAGAGAAGAACATGTCATATAAAAATGCACAATCTTAAATGAGTAAGTGGTTTGTTTGTTTGTTTGTTTGTTTGTTTTGTAAACTTAATGAATAATTATTTGTGTTGCTGGGCCAGAACTAATCTGGAGAAATGTATATCTAAACCAAGCGACGATGGAGGACACACTAGTTTATACATTATTATTAGGTTCTCAGGAGTAATCTTCATCCAGATTAGCCATGTGGGAACAAGACCTCGGATTGGAGATAGACAAGGAAAACAGGTCTGTGAGGAAAACAGCAGACTAAAACTCTTACAGTACAATTTTGCTATGCTTACTTATATAACTCTGGTATATTACACACCAGATACTTCAACGGAACAGAGCGAAAGCCACATTAATTTATTGTATGTGGGAATGTGATAAAATATCAGAGTTTTGGAAATAATTCAATAATATGATATGGCATATAGCTCTGGATTCTGGGTGTTTCATTATCCAGATAACTGGAATATTAAAAAGGACAATCAAGTATTGATAGACATGTATTCTGCCAAATGGCTCATCAAAAGGGTGGTGGGTGGTGATGGCGCAGTGGATAAGACACATGCCTTTGGTGTGAGAGACCCGGGTTCGAATCCACTGTGAGACACCAATGTGTCCCTGAGCAAGACACTTAACCCCTAGTTGCTCCAGAGGTGTGCGACCTCTGACATGTATAGAAATGTATGAAATGCTTGATATTAGGTATTACCGGTATATTAATATGAAATATTTAAATGTGCACTATATTAACCCTACTTTATTGCTTATATGTGGTTATTATTGACTGCAATATATTGTTAACTCTGACTCCCAAAGTACATAATGCATTATACAATGTCGGTTTGTGCTATTGCACTTTTCATGTATGAGCCCTAGTTTTTTATAAGTTTTGGGGAATTATACGTGATGTACATTGTTGTGTAAGTGTTTAAGATAATTTCATTAAAAAAAATAGTATTAAATTATTATTTGTGTCAAAATATTTAATAAACCATTATTATTGTGTAATTGTGTCTCACCATAGACAGTAACACTGAATCTGTGTTTAGTTGTTGAGCTGCTGCGGCTGATCTTAACTTCATAAAGTCCATCATGTTCAGGTCTGATGTTCATGATGGTCAGAGATCCAGTCTTCTTGTCCAGCTTCAGTCTGTCTCTGAATCTCCCATCAAGATTATCAGGGATCATGATAATGTTCACTCCATTGGTTTTAGCAATAAGAGTTCCAAACCTCCACAATATCTCTTCATCTTTCTGTATTTCAGTAAGACGAGAGTTTAGAGTAACTGAATCTCCCTCCATCACTGACACTGACTCCTCTTCATCACCAAACACACCTGAGGAACAAACAGAAAAAGTAGGCTAACCTGTTAGAGATTTAAATAACATCTACACAACAGAACAGACACAACAGAAGCAAAATGGTGTTAAAATGGCATGAATCATTGCATCTCATTGTGGCGGGGGAGGTCTGCGACGGGAGAGCGGGGAGACGAGCGGCGGTAAGTAGGTCAAGTGCAAAATGATTTACACCTGTGTCTCGTTGCAGTAATTGGCGTGGAGACCGCATATAAACCAGACAGGAACCAGCGATCGAGAAGAGAGGACTGAGGACTCGTGGGGATTGTGAACAGAGGACTCTGATCGAGAGAAATTTTAATTTCTCTTTTTAAAGAATTTAAGCTTTATTAAAGACAGGTTGTATCGAGTGACCCAAGACACTCGGACAAAGGAAGAAACAACCCAATTGTTAGTACCACGAGCCGTCAGGAAATGCTTTTCCAGACGGCGCATTGTAATCCGATGGCAGAGCATCTAGGGATGACAGCTACGTTAAATCGTCTAATGACCCAATTCTTTTGGCCGGGCATTCACAAGAACGTGCGCAGATGGTGCGCGTCATGTCAGGAATGTCAGTTGGTGAACCCACCGGCTGCCCCAAAAGCGCCATTGCGCCCTCTACCTCTTGTGTCGGTCCCCTTCGAATGAATTGGTACGGACCTCATTGGGCCATTAGAATGGTCAGCACGGGGACATCGCTTTGCGTTAGTTATAGTAGACTATGCAATGCAATATCCCGAAGCAGTGGCACTCCGCACCATATCAGCTAAGAGTGTGGCGGACGCCCTGTTTCGTTTAATCTCCCGCGTGGGAATCCCGAAAGAGATTCTCACGGATCAGGGCACCGAGTTTAAGCGAGTTGTACGAATTATTGGCCATTAAATCGGTGCGCACCAGCGCCTATCACCCACAAACGGATGGTCTGGTCGAACGGTTTAATCGCACTTGATGATTCGTAAATTCGTACAAGACGACGCGAAAAATTGGGACAGATGGCTAGAACCCCTCTTATTCGCTGTGCGCGAAGTCCCGCAAGCATCCACAGGGTTTTCCCCCTTTGAGCTTCTTTATGGACGTCAGCTCCATGGGGTTTTAGACATCCTAAAAGAAACTTGGGAGGACGGACGCTCAGATAGCAAAAAATGAAATTCAGTATGTCATGGACCTGAGAGCAAAACTCCATATACTGGGGCGGCTCTCTATGGAGAATTTGCTTCAGGCTCAGGACAGACAAAGCCGGCTGTATTACAGGGGAACTAAGCTTCAAAAGTTTGCACCAGGAGATAAAGTGCTCGTTTTACTACCAACCTCCAGCTCCAAATTGTTAGTGAAGTGGCAAGATCTCAATTATGAGGTAATACGAACAGACAGAGGCGATTCACGGCAAATCTACCACCTCAACCTTCTAAAAAAATGGAGTGAGTAGGAGTCAGTGTTGCTTGCGACAGCAGTGAGCGGAGAGGAGGATCTCGGGCCAGAAGCGATCATCAAAGAAAAATCTCTCGCCCAGGCCCCGCGGGGGATCACCTCTCGCCCTCGCAGCTCACTGACATCACAAGATTACAAACAGAGTTTGCAGATGTGTTTTCACCCCTGCCTGGTCATACTAATCTGATTCAGCACCATATTGAAACAGAGCCGGGCGTGGTGGTTCGCGGCCGGCCGTACAGGTTGCCTGAACACAAAAAAAAGTGGTTCAGACGGAATTAGAGGCAATGCTGGAGATGGGAGTAATTGAGGAGTCCCATAGTGACTGGGCGAGCCCGATAGTTTTAGTTCCTAAAACTGATGGCTCAGTACGGTGATGTGTGGACTATCGCATGGTGAACGCAGTGTCGAAGTTCGATGCATATTACACTCAATTAGTAAAAATTTATCATTTTAAATCGAATTTATTAGACCTATCAACTGGTGTTCCACAAGGGTCCATACTGGGCCCAATTCTTTTTAGCTTGTATATTAATGATTTACCTAAGGAGTGTGAACAATGTAATATTCTAATGTATGCTGACGATACAGTAATTTTTACACATGGTAAAAATGCAGAAGAGGTTGCAAAAAAGTTGACAGACGTTATGGTAAAAGTTACATCCTGGCTAAATCAGAGTTTTCTGAGGTTAAATGTGTCAAAAACAGTCTGTATGTTATTTTCTAAAGGACGTAGGCCTGATATAAAGCAGGACATTTTTATTTCAGGAGAAAGATTACAGGTCGTTTCAGAATGTAAATATTTAGGGGTACATCTGGACTCCTGTCTTGGTTTTAAAACTCACATAAAAAAAGTTTGCAAAAAGATTAAATTTAATTTGGTTAACTTTAGGTTTATTAGAAATTGTTTATCAAATGAGGCAGCAAAGATATATTTTCACTCTATGATTCTTTCTCATGTCACATATTGTTTGACAAGTTGGTCAAATACACATTCTATAGTCCTAAAACCATTAGAATCACTATACAAACAAGCACTTAACATTTTAGATAAAAAACAATTCAGCTTTCATCATTGTCACATTTTAAATAAGTATAACTTGTTTAACTGGGAAATTTTAATCAACTTTAAAAATGTTTGTTTAGTTTATAAGATCATGCATGGTTTGGCTCCTCCTCCTTTGGCTGATTTTATTAAATTTAAATCTATTGAAAACAGAATTACAAGAGGAGCAATTAGAGCGGATTGTATAATTCCACGTAGGAAAACATCGTTTGGCCAAGCTGTTTTCTCATACAGAGCTTCACATCAGTGGAATACTGTACCTCACTCAATTAGAGAGTGCTCAACATTTAACTCTTTTAAGCTTAATCTTAAGAAATGGCTTCTTCATAACCAACAATGTGAACATTAATGCTGCTCCTCTATTATTATTATTATTATTATTAATCTTATTATTAATTTTATTATAGACCTAATCAGTCATATTTAACTCATAACAATTTTTTTTCTATTGTGTGTACAGATGGTGGACAACCAGAATCCCTATTACCGCCGCGCCAGCTGCCGCGGCGAAATCACCGCGGCGAAAATAAACCAGCCGCATTTCAAAGTCGTTCCCGAAATGACCGCCAGGTGGCGCAAAGGGACATTGTGCAAAACAGCAGCAATTGCCGTATTTTAAAATGTAAGTGGGTTAAATATAAAACCCTAAGCCTAATAGGCATATTTTTCATATATATAAATAGGCCTATAGGCTACAACAGAATAGAACCAAAGATAGAATCAATTTTAGAGCTGAAAAAATAGAATCAAAAGTTAAAAATAGAGACGATATTAGGAGCAATGACGCGGAATATTTTTACTATTCTATTGAGGAATTAGATAAATGAAGAGCTCTCGAGAGCGATACAATTGCATAGTAATTTATAGTGATTTCAAAAGCAGTATAAAAAAAAAAATACATGGAGTAGTGTGGCATAATTTTTGAGAGATTACTCGGAACGCGTTTTAGTTAAGATCCCGGTTTCAATGCCCTTAATGTATATAGGCTAGGCTACTGCTTTAAAAAAATGTCACAACGCGTTTTGAGATTGTTTTGAATTAAACATTGAAGTTTAAAATGTAGTGTTTTGGCACACCAGGCCGAGTGGCGTTAGGCATTGTTAAAAAATCAGGTTTTATTCTGGCATGTTGAATTGGCGTTAGATTTTTTTTTTAGATTTATTAGATTTAGATTTTAGATTTCGTTAGATTTATTTTTCTCATAACAGCTAAACTAACTAATATATGCCTTGTCTTAATATGACCTACTTAATATAGGCAATAGGCATATAATAGCCTATATAATAAATTAGCAAAACTTGGCCACTAAATATTTAATTTTCAATTATTTTAATTATCACAATTAAAGTTTTAATTTTATTAAATTGAACAAGCGCAACAATCAGCATTTAATCAAATATTCTAAAAGATGTATTATTAATAATAATGTTATTTCAACATAATATTTCGTTTTTTCGACATAATGTGTGCGTGCAACAAGCAAGATGTGTATTTGTAAATCCGGTGATGCGTGCATTGATTTTTATCAATAAACAAGTGTTTTCTGACAGTGTCGACTGCAAAGATGAAGTTGACGATCGCCATATTTATAGTGAATGCACATAAAGACATAATCAGAGAGTAGCCTTTTTCTTTTCGTTTTGAATTATTTCGTTTGAAGACATTTCAAGCTTTGTGTATTTGATGTATTTATCATGTATGTGTGAGGCATACGCTGAGTTTCGTTAAGTTAGGAGGATGAGATGCGCTCCAGCTGACGTGCAATGCAAGTGACCGCGCGGGCGCCTCCATGATTAGTGTCTGTTATATTTGCTTCTCTTACTTATTTAAATCCAGGCAATTGGTTGATGAAAAATTGATTAAAATTAAGATACAATTTATAGAAAACGAAATTCACTTTAAAGAAAGGTTTTCTACTAAACAAAACTTAATATCCCACTCCATATCCATCTCTCGATATAATGCATCCTATCTTACTCGTGCTGTTCACTTTTCATATTCAACATAGATGGAAAAAAATAACATTATAATATTTTAACAAATATGATACTAAATGAGATTATTTAATGGCTACAACAGTATAGTAGGCCTATAGACTTTTTTTTTTAGAATAGAATTTTGCTGTGCACTTGCATATTAGTGTCAGCTGGGAAGGAAATATAGAGACCAGACCTCTTGGAACTTTAATTGAATACATAGCGTTGGTAAAGCATACTGAAATTACATCCCTACAAATGTATTAGGCCCTACTGAAAATAAATGTATCGAATTTAAGCAAAGTAGCCTAAATGTTAAGACTGTAAGCCCTTTGCTTTTTTACGTAGCCTATAAAGGACTCTTATAGCCGACTTTGTGTTAATTTAATTTGTAGAGGATTTTTTTTAACTCAAACATTAACACTGAAATAAATGAAACTAAATTATTGTAAATTTTGTACAATTTTTGTAATATTTTGTTTTAAATGTATTTTTACATATTTTTCTTTCGTTAATGTTAACCAATTCTGTTGTAGCATAATAGGCCTATATTTTTTCCCTAAAAGTTTGTTTTATTCTCTGCTTTGTTTGTTTATATTTTTACATATTCAATCAGTCTCATTTTTGTTCAAATAATGAAATTTTTTTTTTTTTTTTTTTTTTTTACAAGATCTTGCGCCATGTTTCTTTTTTTTCAATTTTTTTTTTTTTTTAAATAAACAGATAGGAAACTTACCTTTTAAAATGCCGCAGTTGCTGCCGTTTTGCCCTGTCACTTGTGCCACCCGGTATAGCCTAGTCATTTCGCGAACGACTTTGAAATTCGACTGGTTTATTTTTGCTGCGGCAGTAATAGGCATTGTGGTTGATTATTTATTAAATAATTAAATTGATAATCATAACAACATGTAAGCCTATTTAATTCTGAATATAACAAAGAATGCTTAAACCGACTAACATCGGTTAGTAACTGCAAGTCCTGAAAATGTTTTAATTTTACGTAAGTAAATGACAAGTAACCTATTGACATAGCCTTTCTAAATTATAGAAAAACTGGGCACACAATTGTAACGTGTCTACTTTGTTTAAATTTAATGAATTTGAATTCGTTTAACCACAATATTTATCTTGAATTTATCTATGGCCTCAGCTCAGATTACTGCCGCGGCAGATTACGTCATAAAGAGAATAAACGGACACTTTTCAAAGTCTGTGATTACAGCGCCACTCAGCGGTAAAAGGCAGCAAATACACATCCCAATTTTACCGCCGCGGGAACGGCGGCGGTAAAAGTCTCATTCTGGTTGTCCACCATCTGTATATTGTCTTTTTGTATAATGTTCTTAATTGTATTTTATAGAGGTGTTTACAAGTTCTAGATTTATGATTGTTGTAGTGTATTTTTTCTTTTTTCTAGTTTAGAGCCTAATAACATCCGGCAAAGGGACTACCAATGAAAACTAGCCTTCGGGCTAATTTGGGTACATTTACATTTATGAATGTTAATTAATGTACATTGTCCCTTTTCTAAATAAATAAATAAATAAATAAAAATATCCAATGCCGCGGATTGACGAGCTGCTTGATCGGTTAGGTAAGTTTTTATTCGACACTGGACTTAAAGGGGTCATATAATAGTACATGCACTTTTACAAGTTGATTGCACTGAAATGTCTGTTGGGAGTGCCAGTACACAACCATCCTATTATGATAAAAATCCATCCAGTGGTTTTGTTTTAATCTCCTTATATGTTTTCCCCTTCATTATATTGAGCCGTTCGATATTGTGACGTCACAATATCCAACGCCCCTCCCGCGATTGTTGACTGACAGCCGTGTTTCAACACAAGACCCGCCCTGAGCGAGCTGTGACAGCTATCGTCATAGTAGTCTGCCATTGTTGATATGCTGGAGCAGAATGGCGTCTAAGCGATTGTGGTGTTCTGTTCTTAGATGTAATAAGGAACACAGCAGTCATTTTACTGTTCTGAAATCAGACCCGCTGAAGACGCAGTGGCTGAGTTTTGTTTTTGAAGGAAATATTCCCAACGATCAATCTAAATGCCATTATGTTTGCGCTAATCATTTCTCACCAGACTGCTTTTTAAACGAGTATCAGTATAAAGCTGGTTTTGCTAAGAGGCTGCTACTGAAAAACGAATCTGTACCAACTATTCGTGTGCCTGCTGCAATTCCAGAAGAAGTAAGTATAACATTTTATTAACCTGTATATTAATCTTTGCAAATCGCTTGCACTTTATGATGAATGTGGCTAATGTTTACACTCATTACTGCATCGTAGGGTACATTACGGCATGTTTTCTATGTAACGAGTCTAACGACGTTCTCAAAACAACTTGACAACAACTCAAATCCTATACTGTATAATAATGAACAACGCATTATGGTTAATGTGTTATAAAAACTGTGTACACAGGTGTTATAGTTAACGTGGTAACACTAAGTTACACCTGGTTTACTTGTACTAAGTATAATGTTTTATTAACCTGTATATTAATCATTGTCATAATGCAATGAACATAAACGTACTTTACAACAAATTATTAGGTATCTTTCAACTACTGCTAGAAACAGTCAACACAGAGATAATGTTACGCAATACGCATCATTGAGAAGCCTAACATTTACAAAAAAAGTTTTTCAGCATCAATCTGTCAACGAACTAACCTATACATAAGTAAAGTTAAACACATAGCGTTTGTATCTCACTATTCTACCGTGCCAGTACATACAAAAATAGATCAAAATGACATTACGTTAACCAACCAATCAGAAACGTCCTGTCCGAGCCGTAATGGTCGAACTTCTTCGGGGCCGTCATCTTGTTCAGAGTCCGACTCGGGTTCAAATTGGTATGGTTGCAAAGACGTATCCCCAGAAACTCCCGTTGCCATTCTTGTTCCAAAATATAACCTCAACTGTTGTCAAGGCAACGGTCCACGTGCGTTGTTTCAGAACGCCCCACAGAACAGAGGGGCAGGGTGAGCAAAGCTCATTATCATTTAAAGACACATGCACTGAAACGGTGTGCTGAAAACAGAGCTGTTTTTGACCAGGTAAAATTAGTGTTTTCTTACAATACTAATGAGAATTTTTAATTAAAGTATATTACAAACTTTTAATTTAGACCCTAAAGAAACATATTAGCTTGTACAAAAATGGCATTATATGACCCCTTTAACGAAAGGATATTGGCAGATCCCCTTATCTCCCATGTCCAAAGAAAAAACATGCCTTTTGGATTACACCAATTTGTGACACTTCCTTTCGGGCTGTTCGGGGCCCCGGCCATGTTTCAGCGCCTCATGGACAGAGTTCTGCGGCCCAATGCTGCATATGCCGCTGCTTACTTGGATGATATCATCATCTACAGTAATGACTGGCAGCGGCATATGGAGCATTTGTAATAAAATACCCAAGAGCCTCAGCCAGCCGACCCCGGTCTCCTTCCTTCTCACATTCACAAACAAGGGAATTTTACACTCATATTAAATAAAACTCTGATTTGCACGGCTGGAACTGAACTTGGTCTGATCTCCACACAACATCAAACACACAAGACACTTTTACTTCAGACGAGAATCACGTCACACTGAAACTAATGCTGTTTGAGCTTCAGTGTTTTATAGAACCAACATTTAGAGAAACAAACAGTGAATCTGATGCAGAAACAACTGAAGCCATAAAAACACATTTAAACTCACCATCCAGACGCCAGAAACACAAGCAGAGCAAAACAGGGAGAAACATCTTCAACGGTTTCAGTCCACAAATATGAAAAGACAAACTCTTCAAAACTGGTTCAGTAATAAAAATGACAGACGCACTGATGTGAAGCTGCTCTGTAGTAAAGTGAAGTGAAACTCTACAATTACTTAAAATAACTGCCTATTTATTCAGTGTTAATGGGTGTGACCATCTAGCTCTATTTTGGATGATTAATTCACACTTTGATCATTGTCAGTTTGAGCTCCAGTAGGCCTCAACTTCCTGTAAGTCACTGGTGTGACTTTCAACAGAAATAAACTGACCAATAATGTGTTAAAAACATCTTAAAGCAACAGTTTGATCTTGTCATGAGATCCTGTGAGTGTTTGGCTCTGCTCTCTCCTGTAACTCTCTTCAGGACGTTTGTTGTTCATTTCTGATCAAATGTCTCGATTGTTACTCCTCTCAGACTGATTTCAGAGTTTCTCTAATGGCTGTATGGAGCAGGAACAGATCGCCTGCTATAACTGTGTGTATGAAAGTGTTCTCTGATATCTTCATATGAATAATAGTCAAATAAATATGCTCTATTAATACAAACTCACCAGGATGTTGAATATCTGTGTCAGGAACAGGAAATACTGCTGTAATCATGCCCGCCGACAGGGGGGGACAAACGGGTCTGTTGTCCCGGGCCCATATTAGAGGGGGGGCCCAGAACTGGGCCCTCATTAAATTATGGAATAATTGAAAATTATTTTGTTTAAATAGGCCCATTTGTGGAAATAAATATGTAATATTTGAGTTACATAAAAGCTTTTTGTTTGTTTTCTTCCTAATTGTCCTTGAAATAGTGGTCAAGAACCCCTCCACCCCCCAACACAAAAATGGTTTGGCCACTGATCAAAATTTGATGTTGTCATTTGATTTGAAGTTCAGTTCAGTTCAAAATGTCCGGTCAGCACAAGTCCGGTGCTCAGAAAAGGAAAGAAAAGAGAAGAATAGAAGAAGAAAAAAGAGCCCTGGGAGATTTTTTAAACAAATATTTAAAAAAAGGTGGTGACGGTGAAGCTGTAACTAGTAAAGTCAACGTAGAGCAAGGTAAGAAACAGCGCAGCCAACGTTTACGAGACTTGTCAGGGGTTTTCCTGCATAAGATTTTTTTTGAAGCAATTTTTTTTTTGTCCTGCCAAAGCCTTATTTGATCGGTGACTTATGTATAATAGAAGAATGAATGATTGCTGCGCTTGACAGGGCGATAACAGGGGGGAAGGAAGTCGACCGGAAGTTGAAGTCGGCTGCGTGCCGCCATCTTGTAGCAGAACTTCACCTGCAGTTAGCATCCCATTGACTCCCATTCATTTTGGCGTCACTTTGACAGCAAATAACTTTACATCTGAGGCGTTTAAAGACTCCATTTGTCCATTATTTATTTCTAAAGAAACACGACAATGTATAAAATGCTCCATTACCTTGTAGCTTATGTTATGGCCCCGTAGAAGCAGTTTTTGTAAAAGTAGGCTAACGATTGCGTCATAACCACACGACTCTCTGTCGCACAGTAGAGAGATTACCGTATGGACAGGAGGAGAAGCTCGCGGGCAATCGGGAGGACGTGTAGGCAAAATGACTATATAATTAATCAGAATACCTAGCAAAAGTTGCTCCTGCTCCAAGCTCATGGACAGCTCCTACTCACACTCTCCGTCTCTGCAAGATTCGGAAGGGAATGATTCAGATTTTTCTTGGCACAGCTACTAGAAGACAGACGGGTTGCTCACGTGGTCCGTGTAAAGCTTTGCTCGGTTTGAGTCTGCGCGTCAGGAAAGGAAGTGCTAAGAAATCGCTAAAAATGGGCTTCACTTGTCTCAATTGAGTTCCAATGGGGTCGCTGTGTCCATTTCTTTTACTGTCTATGGGCGATAACGACCAGAGAGAGCCCCGGCCGCGCGCGCGCACTCTCACGTCTTCAAACAACACGAGCGCTGTCTTGCGCTCTCTCCCTCGCGCATAATAATCAGTCAATTGACACGATAGTAAAAGGTCGGAAGACCGTAGTTTCACGTGGAGCATTTGGAGATTCTGAATTACCGCGGGGTGTGAATTGTGCTAAAAAAAAACTTTGCCTTATCTTTTCCAAAAAGCGATCCGCCCATTCAGCTGACATAAACCACAATTTCAGTAAACGAAAAAACCTATCCAGTGATGAAATGTTTTCTGTGTTGACACAAATCTTGTGCGATGTCCTAAACACCCGAGATAATCACACAATGCGAGCCATATACGCAAACGAATGACTCCTTTGAACCATTCACTTTAATGAATGGTTAAAACAACTGTCCAACACTGAATTGGTGTATAAAAAAATCAGTCACACTTTACAATAATGTTTCATTTATTAAAGGTGCTCTAAGCAATGTCCAAGCAAACATCTCCGCAAGCTGCCTGTCCCCTGAACACACTGTAAAAAAAAACGCGGCCTCTGTAGACAGCCCAGGCTCCACAAATGGCAAGAAAAACCAACTGGGCTCACCCGCACCACGAAACATAAAAACTGCTCCAGCCAATAACCGACAAGAAGGATCTGGGGTGGGGTTTGGGGGGTTAGTGCGCGAATGAGGAGGAGGGAGGGTCCAGCTAGCCTCCATTTTGTTTGACAATACTTTAAACGTCAACTAGAAGTAACGTCACCCAACATCACTTAGAGCACCTTTAAACTATAGTTAACTAAATTAGTTAACATAATATTAATAACCTGCACTTCTACAGCATTGTTCATTTTAATTTTAATATTTAGGCTATTAATAGCCCCATCTAGATTATCTTGTCCCGGGCCCAGGCAAGACTGTCAGCTGGCCTGGCTGTAATCATATCAAATATTTACATAGAATAGAATAGAATAGAATAGAATAGAATAGAATAGAATAGAGTAGAATGTTCTAAAGCATAAGTTCTCAAAGTGCGGCCCGCGGGCCAATGGCGGCCAGCAGAAACATTTCTGGCGGCCCGCGATAACATCTGATAACATCTGTAAAACTGTTAAAACTGTACATTGCTTTGAAAAAAATAATCTCCGTTTAGTGGTGTTTAGCGGCATCTATAGGCATAAGCGGTAATTACAGGTGTGGTCCGACCGATCGCATGTGACAAGTGACTTAATGACAAGCTTATTAATAGCCGCGTTTCCATTACCTTTCAAATTTTTCGCGGGCGCGAACACTTGCATTTTCCTATCAACAGTGGAAAGAACTTAAAATACTCTATAATTTCTGGTCATACAGAAAATAATAATACATTATTCGCAACTAGACTACTTTTATTTGTGTAAACTCATAATAACAATAAAACGTTGTGCTTTTGTAAAATAAAATAAAACAATCAGTAGCCTACGCGCTTTCATGATCTCCGTGAACTGGAGCGCGAGAACTGAAACAAAATATAGCCTATGTAGGCTAAACCTTGAAATGTCCACTTTTAAACAAACAAACACGAATCGAAAGCTAATACCTTCTGATTATGTAATCCGTATGAAAGGTGCATTTCTCTCTAAAAGCGCATCTGCTTAACAGCGGAGATGGAGATATGTTTTTAGCCGACACTTAGAAAACAATAGTTTATTAATAAACAATTAAAATGCCTCGCTGTTTTTTCAGACACATTAATTATCATTTTACTATAACTCACCTTTCTGTGGGCTGTGGTTCCAGAGACACAGGCTATATATTCAGCACTGTGGGGAAAAATATCAATTCCAGGTTCTAATTTGGCCTTAGAAAACCAGTAAAATCGACATGTTTTTATTAATTTGTGAATATTTTAAATGTTTAATAAAGGGGCAAAAAGTCATAAACAAAAATCAGAAAATTCATCAATATTTACTTTTTTGCGCAGCAGTTGGTGTAGCCAATTCAAATTCAAATTTTGGTGTTCAACTTTGCGTTTTAAAAAGACAACAACCGTTCATTTTTCGTTTTTCAATTACGGGTTAAAAAAATAGATAATATATTATTATAATAGCGCAAAACTTTTGCGCAAATCTGTAATAATGGAAACGCGACTGACAGGCAATTATAGATATGAATGATGATGATGATGACTTGTTTGGTAAGCTTCTATTTTAAAAGTCTCTCTCTCTCTCTTTCTCTCTCTCTCTCTCTCTCTCTCTCCTTCTCTCCCCCTGTCCCTGTCCCTGTCAGGTTTTCCTGTGGTGCTTTGGTAGCTTAGCCTAGAAATCTAGACGCACCCTAGCGGCAGCAAAATTATTTTGCAGCCAGGGTGGGTCTAGCAACTCTCAATAGACCTTTTTGCTGCAAAAACCTAAATTGGGTCAGGCCAATCACGTCGTGTATAGAGTAGGCTCGTTTTTTTTTTTAGCAATGAAAAATAAACACAAAATGCTCTGTTAATTTTGATCTTTCATTTTCGTGTAATACATCAATCGATCCTGTTCAGTTTCTATTTTTTTTCTGTATACTCACAATAAAAATAAAGTGTTTTGCTTTTTGACAAATAAAGAAAAACTAACATGATGCTATTTCTGCCTTCTCTCTGTCAGTAAACTCCCATTTGAAACGCGTTCGAAAATGATCTATAACTCCGCGAAAATTCAGTCAAACAGGGAAACAGACCCACGGGCATAAAGCTTGAGATCGCAGCTTTTAAATGAAGTAATTTATATAAAAAACAAATATTATCAGCTTCTGTAATCTGTATAAAAAGAGAGCGACTCCAGTCGAGCTCATTACGAGATGATTCACAGTAATTTGACCACGCCCCGGAGAGCGCGTGCTATTCAAACGCAAATTCTGAGAACCATTTCAGTCTGTGAAACGCCCACATCAACTGTAAACAAAGAGGCATAATATAGCCTACCTTATGGAGAAAATTTTCCGTGCTGATATGAGGAGCAGATCCCGCTGAGGAGTGAGGTAGGCTAAGTTATCCTTTCTCAAGTGTTAATGTGGAATAACGTTATGGAATAACGTTAGTGTAGGCCTATGTAAACAAAAAGATGAATCGCGTTTCTATAATATGAATCGCGTTTCTGTGAGATGAATGAAGGGTACATATTTGTAAAGACTGTTTACCCTAAATATGAATCGCGTTTCTGTGAGATGAATGAAGGGTACATATTTGTAAAGACTGTTTAGCCTAAATATGAATCGCGTTTCTGTGAGATGAATGAAGGGTACATATTTGTAAAGACTGTTTACCCTAAATATGAATCGCGTTTCTGTGAGATGAATGAAGGGTACATATTTGTAAAGACTGTTTAGCCTAAATATGAATCGCGCGTCTGTGTGTGAATAAACTGCTTTGCTAGAGCCTACTGAGATGAATAAAAATCGACTGAAATATGTTGAAATAAAATGTATTTGTATAAGCAACGTATTAAACTGCAAATTAACATTTATAGGCTATGCCCTAATATTTCATAAAAACAACGTTACAGTCAGGCGAAGTATGAAAGACAATATTTTGTTGACTAGATTTGGGTACAGTTTTTACTGTAGAATATACTGTCACATCAAATAAGCTTTTCTGCTCATATATATAAAATACTATTTTGTCAAAAATAAAGTCATAGACTAAGATGTTCCAATGTTGGCTATATTCAAACTAATGAATACATATGATAAAATGTAGGCCTATAATCTTTTTTTTTTTTTTTACAAAGAAAGAGTACTTTTTTTGCAGAAATATTGCTGAAATTGTAATTATTGTTGTAATTGTAACCTTTTTAATAAAATAGCAAAACATATTTACAAGATAGATGTAAGCAAAATCTTAAATGGTCAATATAAGTCTTCTTCTAAATATATAGGCTATTTTGTCCTTGCATTGTGGCTCAGTCAGTGTCACACCTGAATGAATGGCTAATTATGCAGAGTCATTATGCAGAGTGGGTGGGACATTGTAATCTAAGGTGTAAACTACTCCTCCCCCTCGCATATTGGCTTTCCAAGCAAAACCTGTTTTACACCATTTAAATCAATGTATTTTTTTTTGTGAACGATAAAGCAAGACTATTTTCACATAATTTTGAAGCTAGAACTCGAAGAGAAAACATCCATTAGTCAAAAGTCTTGTGGGCACATATTTTGTATGAGTTTTGTGGTCTTATTTCAGCAACTTTCATTTTTATTTTTTTAAATAACCACGCATAAACATTATTCTCTTAAAAATACAAACATCTACATACATGTTGCTCGCATATTATGGTAGGCCTGTTTGTGCTATATAGAGTGAATTTACACCTTTGCCATTAACATGTTTATAAATAACTGAAAAAAGCACAAATGTCAGAGCATGTCAGAACATCTCAAGGGCCCCAAAAACAGCTTGGTCCCCAGAGGGTTAACATATGACGACAGAGTTGCGACGGCTCCCTGCCACTTGAAAACAAAGAATGGCTGCTGCGGATGGAGAACAACGGTCTTTCGAATCGGCTTTGGCCGCAACTCTGGAGGAGTTGGAGTTAAGTTTTTCTTTGAGAAAAGAACAAAGAACGGCACTTAAGTCATTCTTAAAAAAAGGAAGATGTGTTCGTAGTTTTGTCGGCCAGATTTAAAAGTTGAATCTATCAACTAAGCTCCGCTGTTGGGAAAACGCTCTGGTTGGTTGAAGCGCTGTCCGCAAGCGATTGTGTGCAGAGGGAATTTGAAAGACAGCCGTTTATCCCGCCCATCAGATTGACCGTGTCTATGGTGAGTTGCCAGACTAAACATCTTGATGTACGTCTGGCTTGCCAGGCTATTGGTAGCTGGAATTGTCCCTGAATAAGGCCTATGCTGATAAGAAGCAAGGCACACTGAGACTGTTTGTTCTAAATAAGTTTGTTCTTGAAATGGACTGCACACAGGACTGTTATATCCCAAATTTGTCTGTTGAGGGTAGAGAACCCCAGGGATTTTGTTTGCATTGCAATTTTTCTCAAGATTTTCACAAGTTTTGCCAGGTTTAGCCTCAGTTATAAATTAAAAAGTGTTTATTGCAATAAATGTAAACTGTAGAGTTGCAACCTGGTCATTCAGATTATTTCAAATGGGATTTTCTTTTCAGTATTTTTTTTTTCTTTTTCTCCCCCGCCCCTTTGGCGGCCCTCAGTTCAATGTTGGGTTCCTAAATTGGCCCTCACCTATCAAAACTTTGAGAACCCCTGTTCTAAAGGATATGAGAGATGAACATCAAACATCTTAATGTTGAGATTCAAACTAACAACCTTCAGTCTCACACTGACGTCATACAGCACTGATGGAGCTTCAGGTCTCACTCCTCGAGGAAGAGGAATATAGAAAGACATTAAAAATCAATAATCCTGTTATCTCTTCTGGATCAGATCTGATGTGATAAACCAGAATGATGACAGTAGCCACGCCCACCAGAGCAGAGAGGACCAATCGGATCACAGCTTCAGTAGGACCACAACAGTGGACAGAGTCTGAGGAATAAACACATCAAACTGAGATCAGGGCTGCGTTTCCCAAAAGCATCGTAAGCCTAAACTGATCGTAAAAATGATCGTACGACTGATCTTAATATTACGGTCTGTTTCCCAAAAGCATCGTAGCTTAAGTAGCACTTGAAAATATTCGTAGAACTACGAGTGCTCTGGAGTAATCGTACATCCCCAAGTGCATCGTTATCGGGAAACCCGGCCCAGATCAGTCAATAAACGGTTTGTAAGTAATTCAGTGAGTTTTATTGTGATTTTAGATATACATTTTTAAAAGTTACACTTCCTGAGAGGCCAATATCGGAATAATTAATGAAAATAAATAATCTCAGATTTTCTCATTTCAAGATATTCATTGAAATGTCAAATTACAACAAATTGTTGTTGATAAAAAAAAAATGTATATGGACCAATAACTAAGCAACAACTTCACATAAGAGTAATGTCACACTCAAACTAATGCTGTTGGGTATTTGAGCTTCATATTTATTCTATTTTATATTATTTTATTTAATAATCACTAATAACTGAGTTTAGAGCTGAACTCAAACTTGATCTTTCAGTAAAATCACAGTTAAATAATTTCTATATGAGACTAACTGTGAATGTTAATCTTTGACTAATTTCACCAGTTATAAAATGCCACAATGATTGTGGGAAACGGGAAGACTCCTCTAGTGGTCATCAAGAGCACTTCATTATTTAATGTGACATTTTTATTTTTAAAAATAATTTATAGGAAAAATGACTCATGACTCATTGATTACTCTGTGAGGAAACAAACAAATATACAGAATTTATTGTCTTTTATAAACATTAATTTCTTAAATCTAACCATGACAGAAAGTTTATAAACAATAAAATGTTTTTTTGAAATAAGAGTAATAAACAAATTACAATTTAATAGTAAATGAAAAAATATATTTCTGAAAAAGAATAATGATCTTAACAATAATGTACATTTACCAATGATGGTTTAAATCATGTAAAGCTGTATATGTTGCTCTCTGCTGATAATTATATATATATAAAGTTAGTATTCCTCCAGGAGGCGCTCAACATAATAAATGTAATAAAACATGGGCTGTGTCCGAAATCGCCACTAGACCCTTAAATAGGCCATAATTTGAGGGAACAGTCATTTGTTGTCCAACACCATAGTGGACGTTATTGAGTGCACTCATTCAATCCCACAATGCACCGCAATAACGAGTGTACGGCTGCGTCCGAAAGCTGATAAATGCTGCCGGACTCATTCCAAGGTCGGAAGACATCAAGGCACGTCCGCATGCAATGTTAGCTCACTTGTCTCCTGGGTCACCGTGATTTTGCCAAGTAAGACATGTTCCTGGATCAACATATATTCATATCCTGGAATAACATTCCTGTCACAAAATGTAGTCCTTACCCTATCCCAGGGGCGGATCTACTGGGGTGGCACGGGGTGGTAGCTGCCATCCCTAGTAAAGGTCTTGCCACCCCATTGATGTCAGCCAGGCCGGCTGAAAATAAGACGACATTTACGGTAAAAACCTTTGTTTCCTGGGCGCCCCTAAACGCATCATGACTTGAGTAGAGCCTCTCCCTCCCCATGACATGTGCAGTCCAGCCAAGCAGTCTTTCAACTTTTCTCGACAAGTTTCAAGTGAGGCTCACGTGGACACACACGACGAAACACGGTAAGAAGAACACGCTTTTATACATCATATTTTCAAAAATGGCTAACATGATGCAACTCTATCAGAAGGGTCGATAATGTTACAATGGGACAGCCCGCCTCGCTAATGTTGAACCAAAAAAGTATTCTTGTTTTTAATGCGAACGCGGTGAATCCAAACGGCGGACAGCGGTGGCAGTGCTTTCGGTAGTTTCGAAGAAGGAAAGGCACAGAAAGACTAAACTGTGTCAGTCATTTGAATCTGCTTGCCTGCAAAGTACAGACCGCAAAGTACCGGGTTTAAGCAGGGACCAACATGAGTTTCAGTTGGTTAACAGCTAAGTTTTCGGAGCAGTCATTGTGACACTTGTGTGCCATCTCTCCTGTTTACAGGTAATGACGACGACTAAAGTCCTTCCCGCGGCTGCCCATCAGTGTCAGTCTCTTCCCTTTCCCTCGTTCTATTAAAGTATTAAATTGCTCCCATACCCAACTTTGTCCTAATTCGATCAGTTGCATCATGATAAGAAAATAATGAGAATATCAATCTCAGTGTGGTACTTTACTGTCATATAAATAAAATGTATATCGTCCAATCATTAAAAAAAACCAACTTAATTATTGACACTTAAGATGTGTTCATGTATCAAAACAAAACAGATCTTAAATCAAATGCATGCATAAATATGTCCAGAATGTGTCCATTGTTTACTTGACCCCACAATGCTGTTTAATGGCAAAGACTAAGTGTTTCTCTTTCTCTTTTTCTATAGATGATGACCTAATGAATGGGAGAGGAGAGGGTTGGTCCTGATCTCCCATTGTGGCAGTAAGTAAAGTATTTTTGAGACATTGGATATAGTCGAGTCCCAAAATAGATAAATAGCCCTGGATAAGATGCAGTAGGCATTTTTGAGGAAAAGTACTTCAAGTGTTGTTTCTATATGATTTTTAGGTGCTGAATCCATTTCTGCCGTATAACAAGTTGTAAACATCACTGTTTTGGCATAAACAATAAAAACAAAATGGCTGCCAAAAAAAAAAAAGTTTTAATGCATTTATTGCAGTTTAAACATTAAACATTATAACTAAACTATGCATTCTCAGAATATTTAAACATGTAAACAATGAAAAAACAACATTAACATGAAAGGGACAGTTTTTAATGGCTGCTGGAATTATGCCAAGGTACCAAGGTACACTGGGAAGCATATATCAGTGGAAATATGCAATTATGCCCAGCCCGAAGAGGGGAACTTGGAATACACATGACCCCAGGGGGCTGCATATTGAGAATCACTGGGGTGTCCAGCCGCAGGTGGAATATTTCAAACCCAGGGGTGGCAAGGTGGCTTGCCGAGGGCAAGACTCAGAGAGGCTTACAGTGGACTACACACATGGGGGTCGCCCAGAGGCCGTGTTAGGTGTCGCCCAGCCTGCAGCTCTACAGATGTCTGTTAGCGAGGCGCCATGCGCTAGAGCCCAAGAGGATGCCACACTCCGGGTGGAGTGGGCCGTCACACCAAGGGGGCACGGTCGACTTTGCTGCTGGTAAGCCAAAGCAATGGCGTCCACTATCCAGTGAGACAACCTTTGCTTGGAGAGAGCCTTTCCCTTCAGCTTCCCACCATGACAGACAAAGAGCTGGTCTGAAGTCCTGAAACACTGCGTTCTGTCTACGTAAGCATGGAGGGTGCGTACTGGACAGAGCAGTGCCAAGGCTGGGTCTGCCTCCTCCGAGGGCAGCGCTTGCAGGTTCACCACCTGGTCTCGAAAGGGTGTGGTGGGAACCTTGGGCACATATCCAGGCCGGGGTCTCAGGATCACGTAAGAGTTAGCCGGTCCAAATTCCAGGCACGCTTCGTCAACCAAAAATGCCTACAGGTCCCCTACCCTCTTGATGGAGGCCAATGCAACCAGGAGCACTGTCTTCATTGACAGGAACTTAAGCTCCACTGATTGCAGAGGCTCAAAGGGAGCACTCTGCAGAGCAGTTAAAACCACTGAGAGGTCCCAAGAGGGAATGAGAGGAGAGCGAGGAGGATTCAGTCTCCTCGCTCCTCTCAGGAAACTGATGATCAGGTCGTGCTTTCCAATGGACTTACCATCAACTGCATCATGATGTGTGGCAATGGTGGCACCATACGACACCGTCGAAGGACGGCAGGTCGAAGTCACTGGGACTCGGAGCGTGCCGTGTTGCCATGCCCACCTCGGGACTTGATCGCGAAGCGGTCTCATATGAAGCAAACCGAGCAACGTTACTGCGGCTGCGGATGCCATATGCCCCAGGAGCCTCTGAAATAGTTTCAGTGGAACCGCACTCTTGCCCTCGAACCGACGAAGGCAAGTTAGCAGTGACTGCGCGCGCTCGCTTGTAAGCTGCGCGCACATGGCGACCGAGTCGATTTCCATACCGAGAAGAGAGATCCTCTGCACGGAGCAGAGTTTGCTCTTCTCCCAGTTGACCCGAAGGCCCAGACAAGCTAGGTGCCGGAGCACTAGGTCCCTGTGTTCGCAAACCTTGTCTCGAGAGTGAGCTAGGATCAGCCAGTCGTCGAGAGGAACAAGGGCTGCCTCGACAACCTTCGTGAAGACGTGAGGAGACAGGGCTAGCCCGAAAGGGAGAACCGCGTACTGGTATGCCTGCCCCTCGAATTATATATATATGTATATATATATATATATACAGTATATATACACTCACCTAAAGGATTATTAGGAACACCTGTTCAATTTCTCATTAATGCAATTATCTAATCAACCAATCACATGGCAGTTGCTTCAATGCATTTAGGGGTGTGGTCCTGGTCAAGACAATCTCCTGAACTCCAAACTGAATGTCAGAATGGGAAAGAAAGGTGATTTAAGCAATTTTGAGCGTGGCATGGTTGTTGGTGCCAGACGGGCCGCTCTGAGTATTCCACAATCTGCTCAGTTACTGGGATTTTCACGCACAACCATTTCTAGGGTTTACAAAGAATGGTGTGAAAAGGGAAAAACATCCAGTATGTGGCAGTCCTGTTGGTGAAAATGCCTTGTTGATGCTAGAGGTCAGAGGAGAATGGGCCGACTGATTCAAGCTGATAGAAGAGCAACTTTGACTGAAATAACCACTTGTTACAACCGAGGTATGCAGCAAAGCATTTGTGAAGCCACAACACGCACAACCTTGAGGCGGATGGGCTACAACAGCAGAAGACCCCAATTTGGCGTAAACATAATGAGAACATGGATCCATCATGCCTTGTTACCACTGTGCAGGCTGGTGGTGGTGGTGTAATGGTGTGGGGGATGTTTTCTTGGCACACTTTAGGCCCCTTAGTGCCAATTGGGCATCGTTTAAATGCCACGGCCTACCTGAGCATTGTTTCTGACCATGTCCATCCCTTTATGACCATCATGTACCCATCCTCTGATGGCTACTTCCAGCAGGATAATGCACCATGTCACAAAGCTCGAATCATTTCAAATTGGTTTCTTGAACATGACAATGAGTTCACTGTACTAAAATGGCCCCCACAGTCACCAGATCTCAACCCAATAGAGCATCTTTGGGATGTGGTGGAACGGGAGCTTCGTGCCCTGGATGTGCATCCCACAAATATCCATCAACTGCAAGATGCTATCCTATCAATATGGGCCAACATTTCTAAAGAATGCTTTCAGCACCTTGTTGAATCAATGCCACGTAGAATTAAGGCAGTTCTGAAGGCGAAAGGGGGTCAAACACAGTATTAGTATGGTGTTCCTAATAATCCTTTAGGTGAGTGTATATATATATATATATATATATATATATACTGGTATGCCTCATTTGCATATGTAAACATGACATTTCAGAAAACTTGTAATACAAAAAATGTCTGTCTCTATGTAAGTGAAAAACTGGAAAGGTTTTATGGTGATATCTATAACTTAAAAATGTTACCCTATCCACCTGTAGTGTTTCGGCTGTGAATAATGCACCTATTGTTTCAATAACAATTACAAGAAAATGGAACCCTTATTTCAATGTTATACGGTGGATCCTTATTCAGGAGACATTGAACTTTCTAAAAATGTGGTATAACAACTTTTCCTCAAAAATGCCTACAGGGTTACACAATCTTGAAGATTCGGACCTGACTAATAATATGAAATATTAATTTTAATTGAGTATTTTATTACATTAATCACTTGTAGCCTAAAAATGAAGCGGAAAAGCATAGACCAGTTTTTCTCAACCAAAGAAGACGCTTAAAGAACAGGAGAGTGAACATGTGAAGGAACAGACAGACAGACTGAGTGAGGAAGACGTAGAAGTTGACAAAGGGACAGATGAGGACTGTGAAGGATCTCTTCCGCCGGATCCAGGCCGTATCCAGATCCGATGAAGGACCTGTGCCTGGACGCGACGACAACACAGTACTGAAGTGTCAACCAGTCTCTCCGTTTCTGAAGTGAGGTGGACTCCGGCCGTATCCGGATTAGATGGTGGATCTGCACGTGGACCCAACCATGACGCATCTCTGAAGTGCCGGCCTCATCGACACGACCAATCTGTCTGCCTGGATCATAATCATACACTGTTCGCTCGTTGGCCAGAGGAAAACTAGCCCCCGACTGAGCCTGGGTTCTCCCAAGGTTTTTTTCTCCATTCTGTCACCTGATGGAGTTTTGGTTCCTTGCCACTGTTGCCTTAGTTGGGGACATTTAATATTCAACGATATTATTGATCTGCCTAATTAGGGTGGACAATGATGCAATTTTCTTCTAGAAACAAACTTTGTTGTATTATTTTCATTTTATCAATGCGAAGCTGCTTTGATACAATCTGTATTGTAAAAAGTGCTATATAAATAAAGGTGACTTGACTTGACTTGAAGATGCAGTGGAAGAAGAGATGAGTGACAGCAACAATAAAGAAACTGAAAGGGAGCTGGGCGATGTTAGGCTATAGTCTCAAGAACAACTTGATATGATTTATGAATTTCCGTGTCAAATAAGGGATAGCTGCAGTATCAATGCTGAAATATTAGTTGTAACTGATGCCAACTGTATTAATAAGGAATTTATATTTTCTGTCCTTTTAGATATATCAAAATCCTGGCAAGAAGGACCAAAGCAAGTGAAGTTAAATAATTTCCCCAAGACTTTCACATGGCTTGAGTACTCTGCAAGAAAAGATGCAGATTACTGCTTTGCTTGTAGACATTTTTCTCTACCAGATGCCGCTAAACGTGTGTTCACGTCCACGGAGGGTTACAGAAACTGGAAAAAGGCGAGCTTTAAAGACAGTGGCTTTAGCTCACATGCCAAATCTGAGAACCACCAAAAAGCAATGTGTGCATGGGCAGAGAACAAAAAAAGACAAGACAGTAACACTTCACTTGTTGCAATAATGGACGAAAAAAATAAGAAACAACTGACTGAAAACCAAAAGTTTGTGAAAGCATTAGCTGAAATTTTAATCGTGACTGCAACTGAAAACACTGCTCAGCGTGGCCATAGGGAAACTACAGACTCTGAGAGAAAAGGTATGTTCCTGTCAATGTTGGAATTACTTGCCAAACATGACCCAGTGATCAGAAAGAGATTACAAAACCAGCCAAAAAATGCCATGTACACAAGTAAAACGATACAAAATGAAATACTTCAATGCTTAGCAGGAATGGTAAAAGACAATATTATCAAAGAGGTTAAAGAAAGTCAACAATTCTCCATAATTGTTGAGGAGACAAAAGATATTCAGAAAAAGGAACCGATTTCATTTGTTCTGAGATACTTTTATGAGGGTGCTGTTCACGAAAGCTTTATTGAATTCTCTGAGGCACATCAGCTAGATGCAGGTGCTCTCTCTGAAAAGATCATTTGTTTTTTTGGAAAAACATGGGTTGGAGTACAAAAAAAAATCTGGTTGGTCAGGGTTACGATGGCCAAAGTGAGAGAGGTGTCAAAGCATGCATTTCATGTTCACTGCAGTGCTCACTGCTTAAACTTGGTCATTGTGGACAGTGTCAAAAATGTCTCAGATGCAGGAACTTTCTTTTCATTATTAGAGCACTTGTATGTATTTCTTTCAGGATCATATGTACACAACAAATGGCTGAAAGTGCAGCAGGACATGTTTGATGGTGCCCCTAGACAACTCCAGCATCTTAGTGACACCCGGTGGGCTTGTCGGCAGGCCGCGCGTCGCAATGTTTTAGACCGGTTGCCTGCTATTATACGCGTCTTGGAGGAGATAGCTTCTGAAATGCACCCACAAAGAGCTGTTGAAGCTAGAGGGATACTTGGACAACTTGATCTGAATTTTGTTGGGTGCCTTTGTGGTTTTTAAAACGATCTTAAGTGAGTCAAAAATTCTCTCAGATCACCTTCAATCAGAAAACATTGACTTCAGCAAGGCAGTTAATCTGATCAAAGCTTTTAAAGATACTCTGGATGATTATCGCAGTGAGGACACTTTTGGTGAACTGTGGAATAACATTGTTGACACGTGTCACCAGAGCAATATCTCCACAGCACAGAACAAATGCAAAAGGGTCAGACAAACAACAAAAGCGCTTCAGGACTCCATCATCGCCTCAACATTGGGACAACACGTTTCACCAGACGGAAAGACAAGTTTTCGAGCGGCGTTTCTCAAAAACAAATTGTGACATAATGAATGGACTCCAGGCTCTGAATCCTTCCAGTCGTTCCTTCTTGGGTGATGATGTTATGCTGTTGGCAAAGGCATATGGATCAAACGCTGATGACCTAAAACATGAAATTCATCAGTGCAAAACTTTCCCTAAAATCAGAGGGAAATGATAGGTGAATAACACTGATGTTGAAGCACCTCACCCTGGGTCTGAGCCTAAACTTGACATAAACTGTTAACTTGTCCCTCAAATCTGATTGGTTGATTGGAAAGTTGTTCCAGGATCAACAAAGATGTTAATCCAGGATCATGTGGTACTTGGTGAAATCACGTTCACTTGTCTCTATCTGAATGATTTTTGAAGGCAGCATAGATGTATCCTTCTCTGCCTTTAATATCCCACAATCCTGTGCTTTCCATTCTGTGACTGTGACAGTTGAGCTAGAAAAATAAAGATGGCGTCTGAAAGTTGCGTCTGGTGGTTGCGTGTAAATGTACATCTTTGATCAACGATTTCCTCTTATGATGTCATTTCTAGTGAGAAATTACTGTTGTAGTCATTAAATATTCTCTCAGTTTCACTAAAGCTCTATTCTGTTGTAGATCATTAAACTGTTACGCTGCCTCAGAAGAGTGTCTGAAATCAGTTTTGAGACGTATCTTCGTACGCAAACGCTGCCAGCCGGCCCCCATCTTCACACAGATCTTCAACAGATCACTAGAGCTGTGTGAAGTTTCTTCTGGCTTCAAACGCTCCACCATCATCCCAGTCCCAAAGAAACCCAAAATCACTGGACTGAATGACTACTGACCTGTTGCCTTAACATCTGTGGTCATGAAGTCATTTGAAAGACTGGTGCTGGCCCACCTGGAGGACCTCACTGGACCCTTGCTGGACAGTTTGAGCAAACAGGTCTGTGGATGATGCAGTCAACTTGGGACTGCATTATATCCTACAACATCTGGACAAACCAGGGACTTATGTGAGGATCCTGTATGTGGACTTCAGCTCGGCCTTCAACACCATCATACCAAACATCCTCCTGTCCAAATGAACCCAGCTCCCTGTGCCCGCCTCCATCTGTCAGTGGATCACCAGCTCCCTGACCGACAGGCAAAATCCTCATCCAGCTCCTGCATAATCAGCACTGGCGCCCCCCAGTGGACTGTTCACAGCGCCATCTAGTGGCTTTCTTGAGTAACAGACACAATCACTGGATCTCATTACAGAGACTGAGTAAATAACTCCTGATAACATGTGAGTTCAGGGTGAGCCACTAGATGGAGGTGTTGCTCCTCAGACGAGACCACAGAGACAAATCACACTAGAGATTTAAAGACTTTATCGTTGGAGGAAATGGAGAATGATTCCTGTTAACTTTGAAGAAGTTGATGTTATACTAAAATGTTTTTCATTTGATGGTGATAAAAATCTTTTGTTTAAATTTGATTTCATTATTATGTTTGCCCGTTTCTATATTCATAAAGTCAAATAGAATGAAAAAAATGGCAAATTCTGAACAATTTAAAATTGATATTAAAATATATTTAAAAACAATTTCCAAATGTAAAAACTTAACTTAAAAGCAAGGAAAACTACACAGTTTGTTTAATAGGTACAAATTCTTTGTAAAATCCATTTTTTTCTCTCTTTCTTTCTTCCTTTTCCCCTTGTTTACCCCTGACATGTATATGTACTCCTGATATGTACTCCTGTATGTAAATTGTTTTGTTGTTATTAAAATGCATAAAAATTTTAAAAACAAGTATCCTGAGATCCTTGACGTAATAATGAACAAGAAAAATATATGTGATGCTGCATGTGATCTGTAACATGAACTTTTTATATAAATAAATAACACGGTATTGTATATTTTTCTTGCAGTAAATCTGCCACTAGAAAAATTTAACAGATTTAGTTTTATGAGTTAATACAATTTTAAAAACTTTTCTTTTTAAATAATATTTTAGCTGTATTTGTTGTTTATACCGGAATATATTGCAAAAACTAATTGGTAATAAAAAAAATTACCAAAAAAAAATAAAAAATAATAATGTTTTTACAGATAGGCTATAAGAAGCACCTGTGAAAAGAGTAGAAATAAAGCTGTATATGGTACACTGCTGAAATATTTAAAATATACATAAAGTTTGTATTCCTCTGAATAAATCATGAGAGACTCTTGAACCTCAGAGTGAGAAACTTTATTGATAAAGGCAAGAAAATACATATGACAAATATACAGCAGTAGTAAAGAGAGATCTGTGTGTCTCTCTATTCATTTTTTTCATTTTTTTTCTGAGAGAAATATAAACAATAAAGTGACACTGATAAAATCTGACACTGAAAGAGAGCACAAACTCAAATAATCATCAGTATTTATTATGAAAAAAACACTAGAAGAACAAAAACACACTTGAAGAACCTTTAAAGTTCAGCGTTCTGCTTTAGATTTCAATACTTCCTGAAAAAGATGAGCATAAAAAGCCATACATTAATAAATCTCACAGATATTTATACATGCAGTATCAGTTTGTGAGAAATGACATCATCAATCATGTACCTGATGTGTGAATATGTGCTTGATCTCGTTCAGCTCTTCTGGATCTGATCTCATAAACCACAATAAAGACAGTAGCCACGCCCACCAGAGCAGAGAGGACCAATCGGATCACAGCTTCAGTAGGACCACAACAGTGGACAGAGTCTGAGGAATAAACACATCAAACTGAGATCAGATCAGTCAATAAACACTAATATCAGCGCTGACATCAACTAATATTTCTGAATACACAGAAATATGATCAAATCTAATCAACAATCTTATATTCGGTTCCAAGTGAGTTTTTATACGGTCTGTCATCTCAAATTGTAAACGATTCAACAATTCAATATGTAAATAGTAAATAAGAATATTTGAAGGAGAAGAAAAATGATCTTCACTCACCATAGACAGAAACTCTGAATGATTTTGATGAGAATCTTCCTCCTGTAAACATCATTAGTTTATAATCTCCATCATGTTCAGTTGTGGTGTTTGTGATGGTCAGAGATCCAGTTTGATTGTCCAGCTTCAGTCTGTCTCTGAATCTCCCATCAAGAACATCATCATATACAGTGATTCTGTCGGCCCGTTTATAGATTTCTGCTATTAAAGTGTTTTTAAGCTCATCTCCAAACCTCCACTGAATCACAACATCATCCTTCATTTCAGTAAGATCAGAGTTTAGAGAGACTGAATCTCCCTCCTTCACTGACACTGACTTCACTTCATCTGTCAAACACACAGAGAACAAACAGAAACAGGGTTTGCAAAGATTAATAATGTTAAATCACTTTATAATGGTTTACTAAATTTGAACAGTTTAAAATTTACATTAAAAATAAAAATATAAAATAACAAAAACAAAATCGTGTATGAATTCATTTAAATTTTTTCATTAAAAAACAGGTGTAAACTTTTTTTAACTCACCAAAGACAGCGAGAATGAACAACTTGCTCTGTTGGTTGATCAGTAGATGATAATATCCTTCATGTTCAGTTCTGGTGTTTGTGATGGTCAGAGATCCAGTTTGATTGTCCAGCTTCAGTCTGTCTCTGAATCTCCC
This sequence comes from Rutilus rutilus, assembly GCF_951802725.1. Taxonomy (NCBI): domain Eukaryota; kingdom Metazoa; phylum Chordata; class Actinopteri; order Cypriniformes; family Leuciscidae; genus Rutilus; species Rutilus rutilus. Next base: position 6,662,936 of record NC_140222.1, on the reverse strand, counting down.
ATCAAGAACATCATCATATACAGTGATGCTGTCGGGCCGTTTATTGATTTCAGCTATTACAGTGTATTCATATCCAAACCTCCACTGAATCACATCATAATCCTCTATTTCAGTAAGACCAGAGTTTAGAGAGACTGAATCTCCCTCCTTCACTGACTCCTGGACTGAATCACCACACACACACACACACACACACACACACACACACACACACACACACACAGGGTTCGTCACAGATTAAGATGGCCACTTGATGATTTATAAAAGTAAATAGTTTGAAATTTAAATTTGAAATGAATATCATCATTAAACACCAAAAGCAAAATGGAGTTTGAATTATTAATTGTATCTTTGTGCTGATTAAAACATAAAACAAGTGAAACTGATATTTAACTCACCAATAACAGAGAGCCTGAACCTCTTGATCTCACTGTTGATCTGTAGTTGATAAACTCCATCATGTTCAGTTGTGGTGTTTGTGATGGTCAGAGATCCAGTTTGATCGTCCAGCTTCAGTCTGTCTCTGAATCTCCCATCAAGAACATCATCATATACAGTGATTCTGTCGGCCGTTACATTGATTTCTGCTATTAAAGTGCTTTTATATCCAAACCTCCACTGAATCACATCATAATCCTTCATTTCAGTAAGATCAGAGTTTAGAGAGACTGAATCTCCGTCAATCACAGACACAAACTCACCAATCACTCCTGAAGAACAGAGTTTTTCACAGATTAAAGCTTTAAAGTGATGTTGGTTTGATGAAGCTTCACTAAAATACTTTAAAAATAAAATGTGAAATTAATATTCTGCAGCAGTTCAAAGACAAAAGATGATAAATGATAAGAGAAATAGATTTATATTATAAACTTTATTACAGGCTCTAGGCCCAACAGCAGGACATACACCATACAAAAACAAAAAACACAAAACAAATTTTTTTTTTACATGTGGAACAATGACTAAAAAATACACTTTTACTTTAATGTTTAATGTCACACTAAAACTAATGTTGTTGATTATCTGAGCTTCATATTTATATTATTTTATTTAATCCATAATAACTGAGTTTAGAGCTGAATTCAAGCTTGATCTGACAGTAAAATCACAGTTCAATCATTTCTATATGAGAATAACAGTGAATGTTGATCCTCTGACTAATTTAACCAGTAATTTATCACATCAGAACAGAAGCAACTGAAACCATAAAAACACATTTAAACTCACCATCCAGACGCCACAAACACAAACAGAGCAAAACAGGGAGAAACATCTTCATCAGTTTCAGTCCACAAATATGAAAAGACAAACTCTTCAAAACTGGTTCAGTAATAAACAGACGCGCTGATGTGAAGCTGCTCTGTAGTAAAGTGAAGTGAAACTCGACAATCAGTTAAAATATCTGTCTATTTATTCAGTGTTCATGCATGTGACCGTCTTTTTTAGCTGATTAATTCACACTCTGAACATCGTCAGTTTGTCACTTTGAGCTCCAGTAGGCCTACAATTCCTGTAAGTCACTGGTGACACTTTCAACAGAAATAAACTGACCAATAACGTGTTAAAAACATCTTAAAGCAACAGTTTGATCTTGTCATGAGATCTTGTGAGTGTTTGTCTCTGCTCTCTCCTGTAACTCTCTTCAGGACGTTTGTTGTTCATTTCTGATCAATTGTCTCGATTGTTTCTCAGATCACCTGCAATAACTGTGTGTATGAAAGATCAGATTAATATTCAAATAAATATGCTCAATTAATACAAACACACCAGGATGTTGAATATCTGTGTCAGGAACAGGAAATACTGCTGTAATCATATCAAATGTTTATAGAATAGAATAGAATAGAATAGAATAGAATAGAATAGAATAGAATAGAATAGAATAGAATAGAATGTTCTAGAAAGGATACGAGAGATGAACATCAAACATCTTAATGTTGAGATTCAAACTAACAACCTTCAGTCTCACACTGACGTCATACAGCACTGATGGAGCTTCAGATCTCTATTCACCTTAAGATAATATTGGGACAACAAGGGCGACGCCATTACGCTCATTTTGTCATCTTACTTCCGGCTGAGCGGGACTTCGACCTCCGGCTGAAAGGACCTACGCTAGTTTCTAGCGTAATTCTATAGTTGCAACGGTATGTAAAGTATTATATGCTCAGTTAGGGGCTGCCATAACAATTGGATTAAGAGGATAGAACAATTTAACCAACGGTGTTACGAACACAATGTAAGCTAAAGCGATTGGAATGTTGTGATGTACTTTACGATTTACACGAGGAGCACCTGAGGCAATGGCGGAAGGCGCTAAACTTGAAGTGCTCACCCAAGCGCTGTGTGTTCGTACCATTTTATGGACGTTAAATAGACCTAATGTAGGATAACCTGAACCCCGTGGTTTACACTGATGTTAAAATAACATATCTTATATACAGTAAAACACTGATGTTCACTTTCACAAGTTGAAGGGATGTTTTCTTGTTACAAAAAGAATGTGAAACACATATGTAGGTTATATAATTTTAAATCTAATTTAAGTTAATTTTATATACTTTAAGCATTATCGTATCGCATATCGAATATCGCATTGTTTAATGAGTTATCGCATTTTTCTTCAATATCGTGCACTTAATAACCTCGTCCAGGCGATGAAGTAATGGCAGACAGAGGCTTCACCATTACCGATCTCCTCTATGAAAGGAAGGTGAAACTTGTCCTCCTTGTGAATCTTGTAAAACAGATGTTCCCTGTTATGAATAGTTATTTGTATAAACCTTTACAATGTGACCAGATGTTACCTGTCAGTCATAAAACAATATAATGTGAGCTCTGTAGATTCCCCTTAAAACTTAAATGAATTAAGTCTTCTAGTTAGAAGGAATAAGTCACGTCAAGTTTGCAAATGAATACCATCTTGGTTTATTACTTATGAAATTTAAATGGTGAAATGTATCTACATGAAGGTCAGTAGAAGGTGTCTCTAGCTTCCTGAAAACATCAAACACTTCTTACAACTGATTTTATACAACTTATTTAATCGTTCATATTTAACCAATTACCTAATCTCCTATCCTTAACCCTAAATATTCTCATTCCTTATTATTTACAAATATTTTTTCATTGCTGCTCCATCAACTCCTTCTGACAGGACGTAGTTAAATATTCCCATAGGTTACCTCTGGCCACGTTAACAATGATGATGGATGAGACAATGTGAGACGAACTGATAGTCATACGAAGTTTTCTCCGTGCTCTCAATTTAAAACATTTACGGTATTAACATTATTTGTCATTTTGATAAAGTTTTGGCTAACTATAAACAATCTTCTAACTACTGAAATAGCTACCGGATGTGCCGTGTCAGTTTAGCGGAAGTCGGATGGCAAAATGCGGAAGCGCGAAGTATTAAAAGTGTGCGGGGCGGAATAAGGTGAATAGAAAAACATTAAAAATCAATAATCCTGTTATCTCTTCTGTATCTGATGTCATAAACCAGTATAATGACAGTAGCCACGCCCACCAGAGCAGAGAGGACCAATCGGATCACAGCTTCAGTAGGACCACAACAGTGGACAGAGTCTGCGTTCCAGTCCAAAATTGTCATGCCCTTCACTCGCTAACTTCCCTCCGTCTCGTTTACTCGGATGTACGTCATTGATTATGTTGCACGAGTGCCCACTACTGGCGGAAACTGCAATGGGCTGAACTGGAAAAGTGAAGCAAATTAGAAGCACTCACTTCCTGATGGTCGATCGTACTGCGCAGACTCAAACTGAGCTTGACGACGTAGATGTGACGTGAGCAGCCCGTCTGTCTTCTAGTAGCTGTGCCAAGAGAAATCTGAATCATTCCCTTCCGAATTTTGCAGAGACGGAGAGTGTGAGTAGGAGGTGTCCATGAGCTAGGAGCAGGAGAAACTTTATGACTCTCTATACGCTGATTTCACGCAGCCGCCATTTTGAAATCGAAAATGAGGCTCCGGTGGGAAGAACCCCGGAAGTAAAGATAAACAACAATGCCTTGGACTACCAACCTGAAGCTGCTTCCGCGATTTACACTATTGGATGTTAATATCCAATATAGGATATATATATATATATAGTTCATTCCTACTTATTTTTTGACTTTCTGAATTATATAAAAAAAATATTTTATTTATAAATGAATTTCACTGTATATAAAGTATGAAAGAAATGTATGTACAGTTTTAGAATTGACACAACATCATTAAACACAACAATACGCCATCGCATTCACGACTCTCCTGCGGTTAAAGGCGACACTTCCGGTTTTCTTCCCACCGGAGCCTCGCTTTCGATTTCAAAATAACGGCTGCGTGAAATCAGCGTATGGGCTTCTCCCTTAACTTTATCGGACTTTATGCCTCCACGTCCCCCCGATTGACTGCGAGCTTCTCCTCCTGTCTCTACAGTAATTTCCAGAGAGTCGCGTGGTTATGACGCAATCGTTTGCCTGTTTTTACAAAAACTGCTTCTACGGGGCCATAAGGTAAGATACAAGGTAATGGAGCCTTTTATACATTGTCGTGTTTCTTTAGAAATAAATAATGGACAAATGGAGTCTTTAAACGCCTCAGATGTAAAGTTATTCGCTGTCAAAGTGACGTCAAAATGAATGGGAGTCAATGGGATGCTAACAGCAGGTGAAGGCTTGATAGCCAATGGCGGCCGCCGGGGGTGGTACTCGCTCCCTCTGTCAAAATCGAGAGACCGAGGGTCTGTCCATGACCATTAACTTCCCTCGTCCACTTCACGAAGTGGAACGCACTTCAAAATGGCGGCAGGGATTCCCCCGAGGGGAAGTGCTTAGAGAAGTTTGCAAGTGGTGTCTAAAAGTGGACTGGAACGCAGCCCAGGTCTGAGGAATAAAAACATCAAAGTGAGATCAGATCAGTCAATAAACGGTTTGTAAGTAATTCAGTTATTTTTATTGTGATTTTATATATACTGTATATATATATATATATACATATATACATATATATATATATATATATATATATATACAGGTCCTTCTCAAAATAATGTAATATTGTGATATATTATTACAATTTAAAATAATTTGTTTTCAATTTATTATACTTTAAATTGTCATTTATTTCTGTGATGCAAAGCTGAATTTTCAGGATCATTACTCCAGTTTATCACATGATCCTTTAGAAATCATTCTATCTATCCCTGACCCTGCGAGCCACCCCGTGATTTTTTTTCCAGATCCGCCCCTGCACTATCCCTACCCCTAAACCTAACCCTACCCATAACTTTTCCCTAAAATCAGAGGGAAATGATAGGTGAATAACACTGATGTTGAAGCACCTCATCCTGGGTCTAAGCCTAAACTTGACATAAACTGTAAACTTGTCTTGTGACTTGTGAAGGATCTCTTACACTGTTGCCTTAGTTGCTTAGTTGGGGACATTTAATATTCAACGATATTATTGATCTGCCTAATTAGGGTGGACAATGATGCAATTTTCTTGTAGAAACAAACTTTGTTGTATTATTTTCATTTTATCAATGTGAAGCTGCTTTGATACAATCTGTATTGTAAAAAGTGCTATATAAATAAAGGTGACTTGACTTGACTTGAAGATGCAGTGGAAGAAGAGATGAGTGACAGCAACAATAAAGAAACTGAAAGGGAGCTGGGCGATGTTAGGCTATCGTCTCAAGAACAACTTGGTATGATTTATGAATTTCCGTGTCAAATAAGGGATAGCTGCAGTATCAATGCTGAAATATTAGTTGTAACTGATGCCAACTGTATTAATAAGGAATTTATATTTTCTGTCCTTTTAGATATATCAAAATCCTGGCAAGAAGGACCAAAGCAAGTGAAGTTAAATAATTTCCCCAAGACTTTCACATGGCTTGAGTACTCTGCAAGAAAAGATGCAGATTACTGCTTTGCTTGTAGACATTTTTCTCTACCAGATGCCGCTAAACGTGTGTTCATGTCCACGGAGGGTTACAGGAACTGGAAAAAAGCGAGCTTTAAAGACAGTGGCTTTAGCTCACATGCCAAATCTGAGAACCACCAAAATGCAATGTGTGCATGGGCAGAGAACAAAAAAAGACAAGACAGTAACACTTCACTTGTTGCAATAATGGATGAAAAAAATAGGAAACAACTGACTGAAAACCAAAAGTTTGTGAAAGCATTAGCTGAAATTTTAATCGTGACTGCAACTGAAAACACTGCTCAGCGTGGCCATAGGGAAAGTACAGACTCTGAGAGAAATGGTACGTTCCTGTCAATGTTGGAATTACTTGCCAAACATGACCCAGTGATCAGAAAGAGATTACAAAACCAGCCAAAAAATGCAATGTACACAAGTAAAACGATACAAAATGAAATACTTCAATGCTTAGCAGGAATGGTAAAAGACAATATTATCAAAGAGGTTAAAGAAAGTCAACAATTCTCCATAATTGTTGATGAGACAAAAGATATTCAGAAAAAGGAACCGATTTCATTTGTTCTGAGATACTTTAATGAGGGTGCTGTTCACGAAAGCTTTATTGAATTCTCTGAGGCACATCAGCTAGATGCAGGTGCTCTCTCTGAAAAGATCATTTGTTTTTTTGAAAAACATGAGTTGGAGTACAAAAAAAATCTGGGCTGAGTTTCCCGATAACGTTGTCTCTTAGCGCGCTACGAAGACTCTTAAGGTATAACTTAACTAAAGGTATACCACTGATAGGCGTGTTCCCCGAACTATACCTTAGGAAGCTGCTTAAGATATACCTTCTTATGCGCGACGTTACCTGGCGCTGTCCGTGGCGATGGTGCTGAATTGGTTAATATTGATGGCTCGAGAATCAATTATTCTCTTGTGCAGGGGCTGTTTCACTGCATTATGTGAGAAAGCGGTGTTTATAAAAGAAGCACTTCAGAAATAGTTGAAATTGCATTTATTAGGACTCATGGGATATTATAAAAAATAATCCAAACTATAATAGCCTATAATAGCCTAGCCTACATATTTTAAAATTGTATCATGTATTGCTGCCATGATAACCATTTCAAAAAATTCACGTGCTTTCTTCTCTTTCCCATTTTTGTTCGCTGAGGTGGAGCTGCGATGAAATATTGTTCTTGTAAATACTTTCCAGCATTTCAGTAATAAAAGTGTACATCTTACATACGGTACTCAGTAGTGATCAAAAAGGATTTAAACAGTGAATTTTGAATCTCTTCTTGTAAACTCAGAGATGTGGATTCAGACGGCAATTATATTCCCACACGACCTGTTTCTCAAAAAACAATTTGGCCTGGGATTTTTACGGGGGTTGGGCCCGATCTCATCCCAAGGCGTCATATACTGACGCTTTTGACATTTCGTCTACATCCAACGCACATGGCACCCTTTAGCGTCAATATGAGACGCAGATAGATATGGGCTAGAAGGCGCCTCCTAGCGGTCTAACCCTACCCCAGACCTAAACCTACCCATAACCGAACAAAGCTCTGTGCGTGTCATATTGACGCTAAAGGGTGCCATGTGCGTTGGATGTAGACGAAATGTCAAAAGCGTCAGTATATGACACCCTAGGATGAGAATGCATTGGAAAAAACACTGACATTATGGATTCGGATGGCAATAAAATCACTCACCCCTGTAAATGTTTAAAATAACGTATGAGCCCATAATAAACAATTAGCGTCCGAATAGGACTTAACTGACAGTAGCCTATGCTTTCACTGGCTTTTGAAAGCGCTCTGCGGACGGCGCCGTCTTTTAGAACAACTATTCGCTGTATCGCTGCCATAGTTTGAGCAAACTCCCCACCATAATAGACTATTAAGCCTTTTAATGGTTCGGCAGCTGATGTACCTTTGGATAATATAATTAAAAATCTAACAACAATCCGTATAATGAAAATTTTATTCTTTGCATGAAAACACTTGAATTAGCCTAACTGAACACTGTCTGGGTGTATTAAAACTTCAGAATTATATTCATATAGACCTGCAACAGTGATAAGGTAAAGCTAAGAGTGGTCCAGACCAGCCTTCCGAACGTATGACTTACAGAAGGTATACTAAACTAAGAACGTTTCGGGAAACACGTATTAACGATAAAGTACAGCTTAAGGTGTAACTTAAGAACGACGTAGTGTTAAGAAGGTTTCGGGAAACCCAGCCCTGGTTGGTCAGGGTTACGATGGCCAAAGTGAGAGAGGTGTCAAAGCATGCATTTCATGGTCACTGCAGTGCTCACTGCTTAAACTTGGTCATTGTGGACAGTGTCAAAAATGTCTCAGATGCAGGAACTTTCTTTTCATTATTAGAGCACTTGTATGTATTTCTTTCAGGATCATATGTACACAACAAATGGCTGAAAGTGCAGCAGGACATGTTTGATGGTGCCCCTAGACAACTCCAGCATCTTAGAGACACCCGGTGGGCTTGTCGGTGGGCTTGTCGGCAGGCAGCGCGTCGCAATGTTTTAGACCGGTTGCCTGCTATTATACGCGTCTTGGAGGAGATAGCTTCTGAAATGCACCCACAAAGAGCTGTTGAAGCTAGAGGGATACTTGGACAACTTGATCTGAATTTTGTTGGGTGCCTTGTGGTTTTTAAAACGATCTTCAGTGAGTCAAAAAGATCACCTTCAATCAAAAAACATTGACTTCAGCAAGGCAATTAATCTGATCAAAGCTTTTAAAGATACTCTGGATGATTATCGCAGTGAGGACACTTTTGGTGAACTGTGGAATAACATTGTTGACACGTGTCACCAGAGCAATATCTCCACAGCACAGAACAAATGCAAAAGGGTCAGACAAACAACAAAAGCGCTTCAGGACTCCATCATCGCCTCAACATTGGGACAACACGTTTCACCAGATGGAAAGACAAGTTTTCGAGCGGCGTTTTTCAAAAACAAATTGTGACATAATGAATGGACTCCAGGCTCTGAATCCTTCCAGTCGTTCCTTCTTGGGTGATGATGTTATGCTGTTGGCAAAGGCATATGGATCAAACGCTGATGACCTAAAACATGAAATTCATCAGTGCAAAACTTTCCCTAAAATCAGAGGGAAATGATAGGTGAATAACACTGATGTTGAAGCACCTCACCCTGGGTCTAAGCCTAAACTTGACATAAACTGTTAACTTGTCCCTCAAATCTGATTGGTTGATTGGAAAGTTGTTCCAGGATCAACAAAGATGTTAATCCAGGAACATGTGGTACTTGGTGAAATCACGTTCACTTGTCTCTATCTGAATGATTTTTGAAGGCAGCATAGATGTATCCTTCTCTGCCTTTAATATCCCACAATCCTGTGCTTTCCATTCTGTGACAGTTGAGCTAGAAAAATAAAGATGGCGTCTGATAGTTGCGGCTGGTCGTCAGGTTGTGTGTAAATGTACATTTTTGATCAACGATTTCTACTTATGATGTCATTTCTAGTGAGAAATTACTATTGAACAGTCATTGAATATTCTCTTAGTTTTCACTAAAGCTCTATTCTGTTGTAGATCATTAAACTGTTACGCTGCCTCAGAAGAGTGTCTGAAATCAGTTTTGAGACGTACCTTCGTACGCAAACGCTGCCAGCCGGCCCCCATCTTCACACAGATCTTCAACAGATCACTAGAGCTGTGCAAAGTTCTTCCGGCTTCAAACGCTCCACCATCATCCCCGTCCCAAAGAAACCCAAAATCACTGGACTGAATGACTACTGACCTGTTGCCTTAACATCTGTGGTCATGAAGTCATTTGAAAGACTGGTGCTGGCCCGCCTGGAGGACCTCACTGGACCCTTGCTGGACAGTTTGCTTATCGAGCGATCAGGTCTGTGGATGATGCAGTCAACTTGGGACTGCATTATATCCTACAACATCTGGACAAACCAGGGACTTATGTGAGGATCCTGTATGTGGACTTCAGCTCGGCCTTCAACACCATCATACCAAACATCCTCCTGTCCAAATGAACCCAGCTCCCTGTGCCCACCTCCATCTGTCAGTGGATCACCAGCTTCCTGACCGACAGGCAAAATCCTCATCCAGCTCCTGCATAATCAGCACTGGCGCCCCCCGGGGGTATTGTGGACTGTTCACAGCGCCATCTAGTGGCTTTCTTGAGTAACAGACACAATCACTGGATCTCATTACAGAGACTGAGTAAATAACTCCTGATAACATGTGAGTTCAGGGTGAGCCACTAGATGGAGGTGTTGCTCCTCAGACGAGACCACAGAGACAAATCACACTAGAGATTTAAAGACTTTATCGTTGGAGGAAATGGAGAATGATTCCTGTTAACTTTGAAGAAGTTGATGTTATACTAAAATGTTTTTCATTTGATAGTGATAAAAATCTTTTGTTTAAATTTGATTTCATTATTATGTTTGCCCGTTTCTATATTCATAAAGTCAAATGGAATGAAAAAAATGGCAAATTCTGAACAATTTAAAATTGATATTAAAATATATTTAAAAACAATATCCAAATGTAAAAACTTAAAAGCAAGGAAAACTACACAGTTTGTTTAATAGGTACAAATTCTTTGTAAAAAGCCTTTTTTTTCTCTTTCTTTCTTCCTTTTCCCCTTGTTTACCCCTGACATGTATGGTTATATGTACTCCTGTATGTAAATTGTTTTGTTGTTATTAAAATGCATAAAAAAAAATAAAAACAAGTATCGTGAGATCCTTGACGTAATAATGAACAAGAAAAATATATGTGATGCTGCATGTGATCTGTAACATGAACTTTTTATATAAATAAATAACACGGTATTGTATATTTTTCTTGCAGTAAATCTGCCACTAGAAAAACGTAACAGATTTAGTTTTATGAGTTAATACAATTTTTAAAACTTTTTTTTAAATAATATTTTAGCTGTATTTGTTGTTTATACCGGAATATATTGCAAAAACTAATTGGTAATATAAAAAAAATTACCAATAAATAAATAAATAAATAAATAATGTTTTTACAGATAGGCTATAAGAAGCACCTGTTAAAAAAGTAGAAATAGAGCTGTATATGGTACACTGCTGAAATATTTAAAATATACATAAAGTTTGTATTCCTCTGAATAAATCATGAGAGACTCTTGAACCTCAGAGTGAGAAACTTTATTGATAAAGGCAGGAAAATACATATGACAAATATACAGCAGTAGTAAAGAGAGATCTGTGTCTATATTCATTATTTTTTGTATCTGAGAGAAGTTATAAACAATAAAGTGACACTGTTAAAATCTGACACTGAAAGAGAGCACAAACTCAAATAATCATCAGTATTTATTATGAAAAAAACACTTGAAGAACCTTTAAAGTTCAGCGTTCTGCTTTAGATTTCAATACTTCCTGAAAAAGATGAACATAAAAAGCCATAAATTAATAAATCTCACAGATAATTATACATGCAAAATCAGTTTGTGAGAAATGACATCATCAATCATGTACCTGATGTGTGAATATGTGCTTGATCTCGTTCAGCTCTTCTGGATCTGATCTCATAAACCACAATAATGACAGTAGCCACGCCCACCAGAGCAGAGAGGACCAATCGGATCACAGCTTCAGTAGGACCACACCAGTGGACAGAGTCTGAGGAATAAACACATCAAACTGAGATCAGATCAGTCAATAAACACTAATATCAGCGCTGACATCAACTCATATTTCTGAATACACAGAAATATGATCAAATCTAATCAGCAATCTTATATTCGGTTCCAAGTGAGTTTTTATACGGTCTGTCATCTCAAACTATAAAATGATTAAACAATTCAATATGTAAATAGTAAATAAGAATATTTGAAGGAGAAGAAAAATGATCTCTACTCACCATAGACAGAAACTCTGAATGATTTTGATGAGAATCTTCCTCCTGTAAACATCAGTAGATTATAATCTCCATCATGTTCAGTTGTGGTGTTTGTGATGGTCAGAGATCCAGTTTGATTGTCCAGCTTCAGTCTGTCTCTGAATCTCCCATCAAGAATATCATCATATACAGTGATTCTGCCGAACCATTCATAGATTTCTGCTATTAAAGTGCTTTTAAGCTCATCTCCAAACCTCCACTGAATCAGATAATAATCCTTCATTTCAGTAAGATCAGAGTTTAGAGAGACTGAATCTCCCTCCTTCACTGACACTGACTTCACTTCATCTGTCAAACACACAGAGAACAAACAGAAACAGGGTTTGCAAAGATTAATACTGTTAAATAACTTTATAATGGTTTACTAAATTTGAATAGTTTAAAATTTACAGTAAAAATAAAAATATAAAATAACAAAAACAAAATTGAGCTTTGAGTTGATTTCATGTTTCTTTCTTGTGAATAGTTGTGTGTGTGTGTGTGTGTGTGTGTGTGTGTGTGTGTGTGTGTGTGTGTGTGTGTGTGTGTGTGTGTGTGTGTGTGTGTGTGTGTGTGTGTGTGTGTGTGTGTGTGTGTGCGTGCTGTGGTTCCATGACGTCACAAGCCGTTTGCTACCATATAAGAAACTACTTTAGTTTAATTGTTTGTTTTATTTACCTCAAGTTTTTTGTAACATTCTCAGTAACAATAAATGGTCATTGGACCGACTGGATCAACTTCTACTCCTCATCTTTACAACTGCACACGTCAAACTATATCCAGCTCAGCACACAGTAGCAAATAGAGAACAATCCGACTGGAAAAAGCTACTACAAATACTGTTAAATCACTTTATAGTGGTTTACTAATCGAATAGTTTAAAATTGACATTAAAAATAAACAATATAAAATAAAAAAACAAAATCATGTATGAATTCATTTAAATTTTTTCATTAAAAAACAGGTGTAAACGTTTTTTAACTCACCAAAGACAGCGAGAATGAACAACTTGCCCTCACGGTTGATCAGTAGATGATAATATCCTTCATGTTCAGTTGTGGTGTTTGTGATGGTCAGAGATCCAGTTTGATTGTCCAGCTTCAGTCTGTCTCTGAATCTCCCATCAAGAACATCATCATATACAGTGATTCTGTCGGCCCGTTTATTGATTTCAGCTATTACAGTGTTTTCATCTCCAACCCTCCACTGAATCACATCATCATCCTTCATTTCAGTAAGACCAGAGTTTATAGAGACTGAATCTCCCTCCATCACAGTCACATCACCAATCACTCCTGAAGAACAGAGTTTTTCACAGATTAAAGCTTTAAAGTGATGTTGGTTTGATGAAGCTTCACTAAAATACTTTTAAAATAAAATGTGAAATTAATATTCTGCAGAAGCACAAAGACAAAAGATGATAAATGATAAGAGAAATAGATTTATATTATAAACTTTATTACAGGCTCTAGGCCCAACAGCAGGACATACACCATACAAAAACAAACAACACAACAACAATTTTTTTACATATGGAACAATGACTAAAAATACACTTTTACTTTAATGTTTAATGTCACACTGAAACTAATGCTGTTGAGTATCTGAGCTTCATATTTATATTATTTTATTATGTTTGGGGGGGCCCCCCCCCCCGCGCTGGGCCCCCCCAAACCCAAAAAATGCAGTTTTTCCTAAATAACTACCTGAACCGTGAAATTTTTATGGTATGTTGCTCTTAAGGGCCCACATCAACCTAGCCCATAATCACTCATTTGTGATTTGCGCCCCTCCCATAAAAAATGAAAATGCAATATTATTCTGCTTTAATCGCCCCTATCTTCAGTGGAGATGTTCAGAACTGCACCATATTTCATGTGTATGATTAACTTGACATCCTCTGGGGGTATGCTAAGTTTCGTAGAATTTCATCCATGGGGGGGTATAAAATAAATTCATTTATGTGCACATTTAGTGACTGTACACTCATCGGCCTGTAGATGGTGGTGTTGAGCGAAGGGTTGCTGGTTTAGGATGATACTGTCACACACACACATGCAGGAATACAAACAAACGCAAGCATGCACACACACTGACATCCACACGCACAGACACACACCCATACACACACATACAAATCCACATGCACAGACACACACACACAAACACACACGCGCACACACATGTACGCACGCATACATACACGCACAGACACACACACACACAGACACACACATACACAAACACACACACACAGACAGACATGCACATACTACTACTTTTTTTAGGTATATACATAAACACGCAATACAGCCAAATTGCTCCACGTCATTTATTTTTGTGGAAAGCCAGTGCAGGCCTGAGCGGCGGTCATATTTTGTACCGCCATGCGGTACATCTAGTTATTATAAAAGCAAGTTTCTGTAAGCTCGTCACTGCTGGTACCATTGACTGGACACCATAACCGCAGACGCCAGACCGAGGTTGCTGCAAAACCTGTGTAAGAGGACTACTCGCTATTATGAAAGCAAGTTTCTGTAGGCTCGTGACTGCCGGTACCATTTACTGGACACCATAAACGCAGGCGCTGGTACCATTGACTGGACACCATAAGCGCAGACGCCCAACCGAGGTTCTCCCCTTCACACAGCCGATACACCAAGAGACTCACTCTTCACTCACGCCGCACCATTTTCCTGTTCATCTCAACACCTTTAAAGGGGATGCGTCGCTTACGCCACCTGATCCAAATAATCAGCCGGCCTTAAAGGTACACTTCCCAACTCAACCACCTGGCCCGCTACATTCACCGCCCCTAAAATGTCACCGTCTCGGTGGCAAGTGGCAAAGGTGCTACAACCAGGGCCTAAAAACAACAATGTGGGGGCTAATGGTTAGAGCAGCTTCCCCATTCCCCTTTTACCCCCGAACTAGCATCACAAGAGAAAGCCCTCGCGCGCACTGGGCGGACACCCTCCCCATCGTCAACCCAACGAAATGACTCTCTACGCACCTCTAAAAACTGCGAGTCAGGATTGAGGCGAATAAATTGTTTTAATTCCCTGCGCAACATTTTGTCTCGAACATTTTCCACAAACTGATCACGAAGAACCGAGTCAGGGTTAGAAATAGCAGTTGAATTTTTGCGCTGACAAATTTCCATTAGGACCATTAAGGAATGGGAAAACTCACGCAACGATTCTCCCTCACGCTGGCGGCATTGGAAAAACTTTTGTTGGGCCTCAATATAAGAGTGTGCACAGCCAAAAGTCTCCAATAATATTACAAAAATTCTCTCAGGGTCAGCCCTATCAGTCGCTGGACGAAGTTTAATCTCCAATTTAGCCTCCCCTTCAAGAAGATCATATACAAAATATGCCTGTTCACTGAGGGACATATGTCTAGCCTGTAAACATTTACGAACCTCTTCAACCCATTCCTCCAGAGGAGGACATTCCGGACCCGGACTACCAGAAAATTTGGGATATTTGCGTTCTCTTGGCACATAGACATACTTCATACCAGCTGAACCTGGCACTGACCGACTCGGCCCTCCCTGATTTGTATCCACTGGGGGCGCTACATCTCCCTGCCGAAGTCTTTCATTATCTGCTTGAAGTTGTTGGATCTGCTCAGTTAAAAGTCTAACCTGATCCTCCATGACCTATGATATTTGGGCAGAATAGAAAAACAGACAGTTTAATGAAGAGACAGTTAAATGCTAAATGCGAACCACTTATAGTGTCGTCGTCCCGGATCTCTCCTCAGCCACTGTTTTTCCTGTAATCAATATAACCTTGGTTATTAGCACCAAAAAAAAAAAAAGAACCCATACAACACAGTACATACACGAAAACAAAATTCACAAATATTACACCAGTCCCAATATTTAAAGGGGATGCGTCGCTTACGCCACCTGATCCAAATAATCAGCCGGCCTTAAAGGTACACTTCCCAACTCAACCACCTGGCCCGCTACATATATATATATATATATATATATATATATATATATAGTTAGTATTCCTCCAGGAGGCGCTCGACATAATAAATGCAATGAAACATGCATGGGCTGTTTTAAATAAAACTGTTCATGGGCTTTTGGCAAAAGCACTCAGTATCTGAATTCACTCACTCGTTTTCATTCACTCCCTCAGGTGGACTATATCAGTGGAGTAAAGTGGACTATATTAGTGGAGTAAAGTGGACTATATTAGTGGAGTAAAGTGGACTATATCAGTGGAGTAAAGTGGACTATATTAGTGGAGTAAAGTGGACTATATTAGTGGAGTAAAGTGGACTATATTAGTGGAGTAATGTGGACTATATTAGTGGAGTAATGTGGACTATATTAGTGGAGTAATGTGGACTATATTAGTGGAGTAATGTGGACTATATTAGTGGAGTAATGTGGACTATATTAGTGGAGTAATGTGGACTATATTAGTGGAGTAAAGTGGACTATATTAGTGGAGTAATGTGGACTATATTAGTGGAGTAAAGTGGACTATATTAGTGGAGTAATGTGGACTATATTAGTGGAGTAATGTGGACTATATTAGTGGAGTAAAGTGGACTATATTAGTGGAGTAATGTGGACTATATTAGTGGAGTAATGTGGACTATATTAGTGGAGTAAAGTGGACTATATTAGTGGAGTAATGTGGACTATATTAGTGGAGTAAAGTGGACTATATTAGTGGAGTAATGTGGACTATATTAGTGGAGTAATGTGGACTATATTAGTGGAGTAAAGTGGACTATATTAGTGCAGTAATGTAGGGAACAGTGAATGAGGGTATAGGGGATTTCGAACACAGCAATGGAGAGACTCTTGAACCTCAGAGAGAGAAAACTTTATTGATAAACACAAGCAGACACATATGGACAAGCAGTTAATCGGATAACGCATGTTATACTAAAAATTTAAAATGGTATTTGGTAATCTACAGTATTTATCATACAGGATCACAAAAAACTCATCAAAGATCACTTAGAGGAAATATAAATGACAAAACAACAAATCAGATTATATGACACCGGGGGCTTCCGGTGTCATGGCGGCAGCATAGTACACCTTGGCGTCCACCTTCCACAAATGTAAGACAATTTATTGTGTGTGCGGTCAGTTCTCCACTATTTATGAATGAACGTTAATTACAAAGCATAACCAGGAGTAAATGCGAAAAACAAGACAAACCATTGCTGCCCAGAGAAGCGTGATGGATGAACTTCAGGGAGAGCTCGGTGTTCAAAATGCGGCTCTGGTAAAAGTAATGGAGGCGACCATGGCGAAATACTTCAATGAGGCCGACGAGAAATCAGAAGCTCGTTTCAATAGACTCGAGAAACGACTTGATAATATGCACGCAACCCTTTCGCGGCATACGGAAGAGATAAGGTCCATTCGTACTGAATCAGTGAACCTTCGGGAGCGTACTGCCAATGTGGAAAAATCGTCTGCCTTATGTGTGAAGAATCTACAAACCTTCGAAGCTAAATTAACTGAGATGGAGGACAGAGCACGCCGGGATAACCTGCTTGTATTCAACCTCAAAGAAGGAGCTGAGGGGGCGAATGCCCGCGTTTACCTGATGGAGAAGATTGCGGAATGGTTTCCTGTCCTCGAATCCTCTATGCCTGAGTTGATGAGGTGCCATCGCCTTGGGAAACCTCCTACGCATGGATCTGTTAAGGCACGTCCTCGTCCGCTTATGATTAAGTGCCTCCGCTTCACAGATCGAGATCGCCTGCTTGGCGAGGCGAGGAAAAGCCCCCCTGAAGTGGATGGCGACCTATTGACGTTTACTGCAGATTACAGCGAGGCTACAACAAGACGTCGGAAGCCGTGCTATAAGATCATGTATGAGGCCCGTACTCATGGATTCAAGACTTTTCTTCTCTACCCAGCTACAATCAAGCTCTCGCGGGGGAAAGATACTTATACTTTCCAGGAGGCGAGTGAGGCTGAAAAGTTCGTTGTTTCCTTGAAGGACTAAAACTATTGGTTTGGTGAAAAGCTTCGAAGGGTAAGATTGATGTTAGAAGCTTATTTCGACAAAAGTTCCTAGGAACCGCTCAGGCTGAGCTACATGGTGTTTATTTCTGTGTATTTTCTTTTCTGTATTATATTTTGATATGAGCTGTTCATATGTTGTTATTTTTTATAGTTAGTAGTTAATTTACTTGCACTCTTATGGCATGTTAAGTGAACAGCAAGCTACTCTGTTAAGTGCTGAGGAAGAAATGGCTTGAGGATAACTATTTGCTTGATTTACTAAAGTGTGGCGCTCTGATCCGCAGCTCAAAGGCAAACTTTATATTTTGTTGGAGGATGGGTGGGGGGCTATGACTGTTCTACCAAGATGACTGGTATATTTTTTGGGAGGGTGGGTAGTTTTCCTCCTTTTTTGAGAGGACTTTGGATGGTCAAGGCTGAGCATTTTTTGCTTGTTTATGTGGTTGTTATGTTTTTTTTTCTACTTTTTTCCCTGTCTTATTATTATTATTATTATTATTATTATTATTATTATTTTTGTGATTCCTTTTGTGTGTGTGTGTGTGTGTGTGTGTGTGTGTGTGTGTGTGTGTGTGGTGGATGGATGTGCCGATTTGGGCATTGACCTTACCAAAACTTTGTTCCTTAGTAAATATTGTCCTTGTTTTGCTTCTTTATATTTACAAAACTACAATGTGATTAAATATGAGTAGAATAAATGTTATGTCATGGAATGCACGAGGCCTTAATTCTCCCCAGAAGCGCATAAGCACTCTGAAGTTTCTTTTTAGAAAGAATATCCACTTTGCTTTTATTCAAGAATCTCATTTACTTGAAGCTGATGTACATAGATTTAAGAATAAGTACTATCATGTGGTCGCTTCCTCTTGCTACACCAAGAAGAGCAAAGGTGTTTGTATAGTTGCAAAATGTAATCTAAATTATACTATTCTGGGCACAGGGGGATCCGATGATGGTCGAATTACTTTCTGTAAAATAGCTTTCAATGGTACTAAAATTGCATTGATGAGCGTTTACGCTCCGAATTGTTTTGATCAGCACTTTTATAATACATTGGCTTCTATATTAACAGATCTTCCAGAGTACCAACTGTTAATAGGGGGTGACTTTAATGCTGTATGGCTGCACGATATTGATAGAACAGGGGTAACAGAAAGCAGAGATCAGCGACTGGCATCTATTGCATTAAAAAAACTGTCTACTGACTATGGTATGACTGATACATGGCGAATGATGAATCCTTATTCCAGAGAATTTTCCTTTTTTTCATCTCGTCATAAATCTTTTTCAAGAATAGATTACATCCTCTCGTCTAAAACTCTTTTCAATGATATTTGTAGCACTGAAATGACCCCAATAGCTTTATCTGATCACAGGGCTGTTCTATGTAGTTTTTCATTAAGAGTTGGTCAATCTAGGGCAGTTCGTTGGCGTTTTAATACGTCTTTGCTCCAGAATGATGTATTTATAAGCGAGCTGGGGGCTGAGTTGGAGGAATTTATTAAAATAAATGGTCCATCAGTCGATGATCCACGAGTGTTATGGGATGCGGTTAAAGGGTGCATTAGGAACAAAACTATATCTTTTGCATCCTATCTCAATAAATCCAAAAAGTTTCGTATAAATTGCTTGGAGTCTGAAATTGCAGCTCTCGAACATGAAATGCTAAGTAATCCTTCTCCAGAAAACATCTGTAAGAGACAGAAATTAGTCGATGAACTTAGCAGTTTGTTAATAAGAGAAGCAGAATTTACTATCCATCGCACTAGGCAAAATCACTATCATAGTAGTGCTCGTCCCAGCCGTTTGCTTGCTTACAAATTAAGGAAAAATGATGATTTAGCAAAGATATCAGCTATAAGGACTAAAGAGGGGGAAATAACATCTGACCCGGTATGCATTAATAGTACTTTTCAATTATTTTATCAAAGTCTTTACACGTCAGAGGTACCTCATGATGACAAAGCCTGCTTTGAATTCCTTGAATCATTACAATTACCTAAATTGCCTTCTGAAGCTGTATGTTCCTTAGAGGCACCCATTCAGTTGGAAGAATTGAGATTAGCGATTAAAGCAATGAGTAGAGGTAGGTCTCCGGGCCTGGATGGGTTGCCACCAGAACTGTTCGAGGCCTATTGGCCCCAGCTTGGTCCTCTATTGCTGAATATGCTTAACTTCTCTATTAATAGAGGCTCATTTTCTGCCAGTTCAAATATTGCAATAATATCGTTATTACTTAAGAAGGATAAACCATCTCACGACTGTTCCTCTTATCGGCCCTTAAGTCTTTTGAATTGTGAGGTCAAGCTTTACGCTAAGGTCTTAGCTACACGTTTAGAGTGCTACATGCCTCATTTAGTTCATTATGACCAAACTGGATTTATCAAGTCTAGACTAGCATCGGATAATGTCCGTCGCTTGCTTCATATTATAGATTTTGCCTCCAATTCAGAAGATCAAAATGCCATTCTCTCATTAGACGCTGAGAAGGCTTTTGATCGACTGGAATGGTGTTATTTGTGGTCTGTCCTTCAAGTCATGGGCTTCAGTGATAGCTTTATCTCTATGATAAAGTTATTGTATACCAACCCCTCTGCAGTCGTTATAACGGGCAGCAACTGTTCAGTTAGGTTCCCAGTCACAAGATCGTCCCGTCAGGGTTGCCCTTTATCTCCACTTTTATTTTCTTTATCTTTGGAACCTGTTGCTCAGGCAATACGGCAGTCGGAGGCTTTAGAACCAATCATTATTCAAGACACTCCACATTGTATTTCTTTGTATGCAGATGACATTTTAATTTTTACAAAAAATCCTTCTAAATCCCTTCCACATCTTCTTAAAATTTTCGAGAATTTTAGCAGTATTTCAGGCTACAAAATAAACTGGACAAAATCGGCTTTAATGCTGCTGGGGGGATTGGACGATCAGATACCACTTTTCAATATTCCTGTTGTCAGTAGTTTTATATATCTAGGAGTGTCAATTAGTCCCTCACTCAATATGTTAACTGCTGAGAACTACAATAAAGTTTTAAAAAATGTGGAGGATGACCTGAATAGATGGGGGATGCTCCCTACTTCCTTTCAGTCTAGACTCTCAGTTGTTAAGATGAATATATTGCCTCGTGTTAATTTTGTGAGCAGTATGATCCCCCTAGCTCCACCAGGCGGTTACTGGAATAAGCTACATTCAACCGTTAGCTCCTATTTATGGAATAGAAAAAAACCTAGAATCAAAGCATCTACTTTACAAAGACATAGATTATCAGGAGGTGTTAATTTGCCTAACTTTGAATGGTATTCCTGGAGCTTTGTTTTACGTTCTCTTGCTACATGGTTGAATCCAGATATTCTGGTGTCATGGCGTCCTATTGAAGAACGTCTAATACATCCACATTGTCTGTCTAGCCTGGTATATTCCAATATACCCCATAGTATAGTTAAACGCAATTTTGGACCAATAATTTCTTATCTTTTGATGGTATGGCGTAAAGTCCACCGATTTGCTAAAATCCCAAACACTTTCTTCGCTCAGTCCCCTATCTTCAACAATTATTCACTCTTAATAGAGAAGAAACCAATCATCTTCCCCCAGTGGAGCAATAGAGGGGTCTGTGTCCTTAAGGATATCTTAGGGGAACAGGGTCTTCGTGCATTCCATGATTTAGAGAGAGCTTATAATTTATCAGGCACTTTTTATTTTTATTTACAACTACGTGCAGCAATGCGCGCTCAGGGTGTTCCTTGGGGTATTGAGTTGGGGAATCATCCCCTTCACGTAATCTTTGAAACTAAAGGTAAAATTAGTGGCATTGTTTCAGAGATATACAAGTTTATAACTAAAGCTTCATATAAGCCTTTATTATTTTTCAGACTCTGGAAGACAGACATTAACATCTCCCAGGATCCAGATTGGTGTGTGATTTGGACAAATATATCTCTATCATCTAGAAACCTTGATCATCAAATGATACATTACAGATTGATCCATAGGTTTTACTTAACTCCGCGAAGATTACAGCAAATGAAACTCAGAGATAACCCATATTGTGATTTTTGTCCAGATAAAATAAATGCTACTTATTATCATATGGTGTGGCAGTGTCCAGAGGTCAATAGTTTTTGGCATAGTGTTTCATCCATCATGTCCAGTATTATCAAAAAACCCATCCCTCCTTCACCATGCTTGCTTCTCCTTAACGACACATCGTCTCTAAAGCTTACCATCAATAATAGGCGTTTCCTTCTGGCTGGGTTGACAGCCGCCAAAAGGATGATAGTTTGTCGTTGGAAACCACCACATACATTGTCCGTGAGGAAATGGCTTGCTTCTTATCGGGATATTGTTCAGCTAGAGCTCTCTACAGCACGTTTGCATTATGCCAAAACCTCTAATATTGACTGTTGGTCAGAGCTATTAGAGAAAATAAATGAAATGATGTAGATAAGGTCGGATTCTTTCTTTTCTTAATTGTTTATTTCTGATTTGTTTTATATATGCTGCCCAACTGTTGTGTTTTTTTTTTTTTTTTTTTTTTTTTTATACAATGTGTAATGTTTAAATGTTCAGCTCCATGTTGTACATGCACTTCATTTAGTTCTGTTATTATTATCCAGAATATTGTATTGATTTCTGTGAATTTTATAATATGAAGGAAGAATTCAGGACGCGCTTGATACTTTCAATTATGATATATTTGTTTGATATACGCAATGTCCAATATCCTGCGCTGTGTTCTATGATGTTATGTGGATATCATAATAATGGAGAAAGGATGGATGGGTGGTAATGGAAAAGGGTTGAGAGGTGTGTGTGTGTGGGTGTGCGTGTGTTCCCTTCTTATTTTTTTTTTTTTATTTATTTTTTTTTTTTTTTCTCTTCGTTGTTGTTAATTGTTCAATACCTTGACCGAATCTTGTTAAGGGTTGGAGGGTGGGTTTGGGATGGGTAGGATATGGAGAGGGAAAGAGAAACAGAGACACAGACAACAGAATAAGCAATACTTTAATTGTGCTCTGTTTTATTTTCAGTGATGATGCAATCAGCCTAAGGTTTCGTGAAGGTGTTTCCTCTCCATTGTGTAAATAATGATTGTAAGAAAATAAATAAATAATTGATCACAAAAAAACAAATCAGATTATATGTGAAACAGTAATAAACTGTAAAGACAGATGCAGTTGTTGTGATCAGATCATCATTTGTGATTAAAATGTGAAATATGTGTAAATCACCTCCGTCATCTCAGATTCCTGTAACACAAACACAAAAGGAGAAAAACAAACTTTAAATGTATAAATGAGTTTTGAGGATTGTGATTGAAATATTTTATGTAATGGGTATTTTCAACATTAAATGTACAGAGAAATGCAGATTAAGGATGCTCAGGTCAAAGGTCATATATACTTACCAGAAAAGTGCTTAACACAGAAGAACTAACAGTCATATGATTAGCTTCAGGCTACGGGCACAGGTAGGGCTCAACCCGTGCAAAGCACATGCCCTTTTTTACCCTTACACTCCAAAGGGTACACCACCTTTTTTTTGGTGGTGGTGTTTTTTTCTTCTTCTTCTTTGAAATAAATCAATGCTATTGTTCACCCTTTACGACTGTCTGTCTGTTTAAAAATATTTAGCCAATGAAAGCTTGTGTAAATCTTGTTCGATCCACAAACTGTCAGTAAGCCTGATAACTCCGCCCCCTCTACCTGATAACCCCGCCCCCTCTGTGAAGTTGGCACCCCATTAAAACGAAATAATCTCCAAAACTATGCCATTCATTTGTTCTGATTTTTGCCGCAAAAACGAACGTTTGTGCTGGTTTGGTGTTTGAGATATTGAACATAATTTTTTTGGTTGTGTGACGTCACTCTCCACCCCATTTCGTCTAAATCGCTCCAAACCAGTGTCATTCGTTTGTGCTCGGTTGTGCTGGTTTGTGCCGTTAAAACAAACACTGTTTCTATTTTCCTTTCGCAGATATAACAGATTTCATTCGGGAGCTGTGTGCTCATGTGTGATTGAGGTAGTGATAATAGCTTCTTGACGGTACGCCGTCACCGTACTTCAGGGAAGTATTGTATAGTAAGGGTGTATGCACACCTGCCTTGTTTGGTTCGATTGAATCGAACTCAAGTTCGTTTCCCCCCTTGGTGCGGACCTTTTGGGCAGGTTTGAATACAGCAATCACAGTCGCGTGCGAACCAAACAATCGAACTGAGACCCAGCTGAAGAGGTGGTCTCGGTACGGTTCCAAACGAACTCTGGTACGGTTCGTTTACGGTGTGAACATGAACCGACCCAATTGCTGGAAATAACGCATACAAATACTGATGTGTTCAGCAAGTTTAGCGAACGGATGAAGGAGAGGGGATATGAGCGGTCTCCCGCACAGTCCAGCGCGCTGTCTGTGCACACGATACTGTTCTGCGCGTCGTGTATCAGGACATTCACAGACATAACGTTCTCTTTTGTCTTATATGCCCTTATACCATTGTCTTATATCCAGCTTAAATGGTTTAAAAGCATTTGCATGAATAGAAGCGCGATCATATAATGTAACGATTGTTAAAAATCCTAATTACAACATCGTATAGACGACATTGTATCATATGATGCTCATTAGTTTCTTCATATTGCGTTTGTAGAGAATAACACCAAATCAGTAAAAGAACAAATATTACATTGAAATATCTCCATGCTGAGCCTGTTTTTGCACTTCCTGCTTTTCCCTGTTTGAGAATTCCTTTCCAATGAATGGACGACCTTAGCACACGTGTGGTTTTATTTACAAATTTTGGTTCACTTGCAAAAAGAGCAGTGTGAAAGCGAACCGTACCAAACAAAAAAAATCAACATTGTATTTGGTCCGGACCAAAGCAAGTGAACTATCGGACTTTCCTGGTGTGAATACACCCTAAGTATTCAGGTAATTCAGGGAATTACCTCGAGAGACTGTATTTATTCTTTTTTACAACTGGAAGTTGTTTAAACTGACGAAGAAGTCAGATTAAGTAGGTTGTATTCGTATTAAGAATTTCCACGACAGGATTGATAATGCACTGGACCTGAGCATTGTTATAATACTCAAATGTGCAGATTGAGTATTATCAGATACAAATCAGTTTTTTTTTGTTTTTTTTTGCATTGACTGATTGTTTTGTGATTGTTCATAATGTAGGAGTTTCTGTCTTTTAAATTTTATTATGAAATTTTAGAACACAAGAGCAACTTTATTAACAGTACCGAAAATAAAAACCAACAAGAGAGACTCTGGAAACCATAAAACGTGTTCAACAACAACACATATTATACCGCACACTGCCAAATATATGTTCAACAAGTTTGTTAAAGTAGTTTGCGGAATGAAATCATACACATTTTAAACAGGAATATTGCAATATACTCTGCGGTTATTTGTTAATTAAACTGATAGAAATGACTCAGAGACACTTACCTTCATTTGTCCAAAGTGTTTATAGAGAGTTGCATCAGTTTTATCATGATTCTGATCTGTAATTACACACACGTTCAATCAGAACATGAATAATATTGTTTTTAAGGATGTTCAAGCTGTAGTTTCACTTTACCTTCATCTCTGTGTTTCCTGCAGTAACAAAGCATCCAAATTACAGCCACAATCAGCAGAACACCAGCAGCAGTAACAGCAGTGATCAGCGCTGTCGGAGAAACAGGACCTGAAGAAGGATCTGAAGGAGGACCTGGAGAAGGATGTGAAGAAGAACCTGAAGGAGGACGTGAAGAAGGACCTGGAGGAGGACCTGAAGGAGTGTGTGGGTCCGGTGTTGTAGAGGCTAAAGAAAGACAGTCTTTAGTCTGAGTGAATGTGTCTGATCTACATCAGAAGACAGAGATCAGCTCAATAAATAAACACTATATAGTCAAATTTAACAAGATTACACTGCAAGAGAAGAACATGTCATATAGAAATGCCCAATCTTAAATGAGTAAGTGGTTTGTTTGTTTGTTTGTTTGTTTGTTTGTTTGTTTGTTTGTTTGTTTGTTTGTTTGTTTGTTTGTTTGTTTGTTTGTTTGTTTGTTTGTTTTGTAAACTTAATGAATAATTATTTGTGTTGCTGGGCCAGAACTAATCTGGAGAAATATATATCTAAACCAAGCGAAGGTGGAGGACACATATCTAGTTTATTAAACATGCTATTATT
Source organism: Rutilus rutilus (assembly GCF_951802725.1). NCBI lineage: Eukaryota > Metazoa > Chordata > Actinopteri > Cypriniformes > Leuciscidae > Rutilus > Rutilus rutilus. The sequence continues at coordinate 6,636,875 of NC_140222.1, read as the reverse complement.
AGGTTCTCAGGAGTAATCTTCATCCAGATTAGCCATGTGGGAACAAGACCTCGGATTGGAGATAGATAAGGAAAAATGAGAGCAAAAACATGTAAAGGCCCAAACACAGACAGTTAACAGCAGACTAAAACTCTTACAGTATTGTGACAGTGGACCACAAAACCAGTCACATGGGTCAATTTTTAGAAATTGAGATTTATACATCATCTGGAAGCTGAAAAAATAAACTTTCCATTGATGTTTGATTTGTTAGGATATGATCATATTTGGCTGAGATACAACTATTGAAAATCTGGAATCTGACGGTGAAAAAAAACAAAACCTAAATATCTAAAATGTAAATATTGAGAAAATCTCCATTAAAGTTGTGCATTTATGTTCACAGTGTAGCTTTAATATCCTAATGATTTTTGGCATAAAAGAAAAATCGATAATTTTGACCCATACAATGTATAATATTGTTCATTAATAAATATTCATTAATATGAAAATATATTTGAATGTGCACTATATTAACCCTACTTTATTGCTTATATGTGGTTATTACTGACTGCAATGTATTGTGACATGTGATGTACATTGTTGTGTAAGTGTTTAAGAGAATTTCATTTAAAAAACAGTATTAAAAAGTATTATTATTTGTGTAAAAATATTTAATAAACAATTATTATTGTGTAATTGTGTCTCACCATAGACAGTAACAGTGAATCTGTGTTTAGTCTCTGATCTGCTGCGGCTGATCTTAACTTCATAAACTCCAGCATGTTCAGTTCTGATGTTCATGATGGTCAGAGATCCAGTTTGATGATCCAGCTTCAGTCTGTCTCTGAATCTCCCATCAAGAACATCATAGATCGTATTGTTCACTCCATCAGTTATAGCTATAAGAGGCCCGTTAGTTCCAAACCTCCAGAATATCTCTTCATCTCTCTGTATTTCAGTAAGACCAGAGTTTAGAGAGACTGAATCTCCCTCCATCACAAACACTCCTGAAGAACAAACAGAAAAAGTCGAACCTGTTAGAGATTTTAATAACATCTCTACAACAGAACAGACACAACAGAAGCAAAATGGTGTTAAAATGGCACGAACTAATGCTGTTTGAGCTTCAGTGTTTTATAGAACCAACATTTAGAGAAACAAACTGTGAATCTGATGCAGAAACAACTGAAGTCATAAAAACACATTTAAACTCACCATCCAGACGCCAGAAACACAAGCAGAGCAAAACAGGGAGAAACATCTTCATCGCTTTCAGTCCACAAATATGAAAAGACAAACTCTTCAAAACTGGTTCAGTAATAAACAGACGTGCTGATGTGAAGCTGCTCTGTAGTAAAGTGAAGTCAAACTCTACAATCAGTTAAAATATCTGCCTATTTATTCAGTGTTAATGGGTGTGACCATCTAGCTCTTTCTTAGCTGATTAATTCACACTCTGAACATTATCAGTTTGACTCTTTGAGCTCCAGTAGGCCTACAATTCCAGTAAGTCACTGGTGACACTTTCAACAGAAATAAACTGACCAATAACGTGTTAAAAACATCTTAAAGCAACAGTTTGATCTTGTCATGAGATCCTGTGAGTGTTTGGCTCTGCTCTCTCCTGTAACTCTCTTCAGGACGTTTGTTGTTCATTTCTGATCAAATGTCTCGATTGTTTCTCCTCTCAGACTGATTTCAGAGTTTCTCTAATGGTTTTATGGAGCAGGAACAGATCGCCTGCTATAACTGTGTGTATGAAAGTGTCCTCTGATATCTTCATATGATTAATATTCAAATAAATATGCTCAATTAATACAAACACACCAGGATGTTGAATATCTGTGTCAGGAACCGGAAATACTGCTGTAATCATATCAAATGTTTATATAGAATAGAATAGAATAGAATAGAATAGAATAGAATAGAATAGAATAGAATAGAATAGAATAGAAGAATATGAGAGATGAACATCAAACATCTTAATGTTGAGATTTAAACAACCTTCAATCTCACACTGAGGTCATACAGCACTGATGGAGCGAATCCTGTTCTCTCTTCTGGATCTGATGTCATAAGAATGATGACAGTAGCCACGCCCACCAGAGCAGAGAGGACCAATCGGATCACAGCTTCAGTAGTCTGAGGAATAAACACATCAAACTGAGATCAGATCAGTCAATAAACGGTTTGTAAAGTCATTCTGTGAGTGTTTATTGTGATTTTAGATATATATATTTTTAAAAGTTACACTCCCTGAGAGGCCAATATCAGAATAATTAATGAAAATAAATCATCTCAGATTTTCTCATTTCAAGATATCAAATACTTTTATTCATTTAACGGAAGTGAATAATATTCTGCAGCAGTAAACACAAACAAAAGATGATAAATGAAAAGATAAATAGATTAAAAAAATGTATATGGACCAATAACTAAGCAAAAAATAGACAAACTTTTACTTCACATAAGAGTGATGTCACACTCAAACTAATGCTGTTGGGTATTTGAGCTTCATATTTATTTTATTTTATTTTATTTTATTTTATTTTATTTTATTTTATTTTATTAATCTCTAATAACTGAGTTTATGAGCTGAACTCAAACTTGATCTTTCAGTAAAATCACAGTTTAATAATTTCTATATGAGACTAACTGTGAATGTTAATCTTTGACTAATTTCACCAGTTATAAAATGCCACAATGATTGTGGGAAACGGGAAGACTCCTCTAGTGGTCATCAAGAGCACTTCATTATTTAATGTGACATTTTTATTTAAAAAAATAATTTTTAGGAAAAATGACTCATGACTCATTGATTACTCTGTGAGGAAACAAACAAATATACAGAGTTTCTTGTCTTTTATAAACATTCATTTCTTAAATCTAACCATGACAGAAAGTTTATAAACAATAAAATGTTTTGTTTTTTTTATAAAAAAGTGTACAGAGTAAACAAATTACAATTTAATAGTAAATGAAAAAATATATTTCTGAAAAAGAATAATGATCTTAACAATAATGTACATTTACCAATGATGGTTTAAATAATGTAAAGCTGTATATGTTGCTCTCTGCTGAAAAAAAATATATATATATATAAAGTTAGTATTCCTCCAGGAGGCGCTCGACATAATAAATGTAATAAAACATGCATGGGCTGTGTCCGAAATCACCCCTAGACCCTTAAATAGGCCATAATTTGAGGGAACAGCCATTTGTAGTGGTGTCCGACACCATAGTGGACGTTATTGAGTGCACTCATTCAATCCCACAATGCACCGCAATAACGAGTGTACGGCTGCGTCCGAAAGCTGATAAATGCTGCCGGACTCATTCCAAGGTCGGAAGACATCAAGGCACGTCCGAATGCAAAGTTAGCTCACTTGATGTATCCTTCTCTGTCTTTAATATCCCACAATCCTGTGCTTTCCATTCTGTGACAGTTGAGCTAGAAAAATAAAGATGGCGTCTGACAGTTGCGGCTGGTCGTCAGGTTGTGTGTAAATGTACATTTTTGATCAACGATATCTACCATCATTTCTTGCGAGAAATGACTGTTGTAGTCATTAAATATTTTCTCAGTTTCACTAAAGGCCCCTATCTTCACACAGATCTTCAACAGATCACTAGAGCTGTATGAAGTTTCTTCCTGCTTCAAACGCTCCACCATCATCAATGGTGCAATTTAGTTATTTCAACGTATTTTTGTGAGTAGAGATAACTAGATTGTCCAGACAACAAGACATTTTAAGTTTTCTTGTCCTCAACTAGACTGAAAGTTTAATGAACAACTTAAATTGTTATTTTAACTCAAAAATGTATGTTTAAACAACTGCACTAGATTTTCTGTTGAATTAACAAGTATAATTGTTATTTTAACTTATAAATGTAAGTTGAAACAACTGCACTAAATTTTCTGCTGGTTTTACTTCAATTATACTCTAATGAAGTATAAATGACTTTAATAGAAGTAAATTTACTTTGTAAACTAAACTTAGTAAACTAAACTTAATTTATCTATATATCTTGCTGTCTGGTAGACTGCATTAAAACCTAAACTTCAATTTTATTTTAGTGTGTAACGTTAGCCTACATTAAAAACATTACTGTTATTTAAAATTATGAGCACAAATTAATTAAATTACACAAAAAAATTGTCTAGCTGTTTCAGTTTTTATTCATGGTCAGATTCAATCCATCATAGGCGGATTTGAGCGATTCATGAAAATGAACCTCTCAAGATGATTCGGTGAATCATTTTTTTCTCTCTGAGAATTTTCGAGAAGCCCGCGGAAACTGGATGATTTTCCCTGTTGGACCTTACGTGTGTTCAGAAGGAGTGATACAGAGTAAGTGAAAGAGGATGCAAGTTTTTAGTTCGTTTTATATTATCCATTTCGAGTCAGAGTGTTTTTGCACATAGAAGATTCACAGATTTTTTTTACTTCCTTGTGTTCAAGCTTCAGTCAAGTTAAAAGCTGCTCGCCTCGTTCACCAACCGGACCAAACCGGAATTTTTATTTTTTTTTACCTCAGTTTCATCTCAGTTGCAGAGCGCAAGATATAGGTAAGTTTTCACCAAAATATTTGAATTAAAAAAAGTAACTGTCAAATTGAATCGATATGGGTGATATAAATATCAAGTAATATGTCTGTGGTTTGAAATGTCACGGTTCTCTTACGAGAGGTCTCTCGTACTTGCGTAAGTATCTTACGCTAGGGGAAAACCTCTTTTCCTCGAGATATTGAAGCCAAAAATTATCCTTAATTTTGTAATAATGTAAAACGCATTGCAGCAGCATGCAGACATGGGCGAGACAGCTCGCGCGCCCATTGGCTGCTCTGCGGCAACTGCACCAGCCTATCGATAGAGGCCCCTCATGACGTCAGAACCAATGAGGGCGCTTTGCGCCCATTACGTCATGTCCCGCCGAAAGCGGGTGGGGCGAGGGCTATAAATACGGCCCAGAGAGGCTGGTTTGGTCAGTTTTTCATCTCTTCAGCGGGCCTTCGCATCGCTGGATCCTGAGAGGAAGCCGCGCCGTCTGAGTCAAGCACCCAGCGGGATTAGTGCATCTGAAGCTGCTGGTCGACATCTCGCCGCCTTCAGTCGCCGTTTCTGCTGACGCTTTCCGGCGTACATATCCTTTTCTCTGCTACTGTGTTTTGTGTATGTGTGTGTGTTCGCCGCCGCGACACACACTCTCATTGCACTAAAAGAGCCGGGCGTCTTTTTCAAGACGCCCCTTTCCCCCCCAACCCGCAAAGCTCGCCGGTGCGCCCGCTTGCCTTGCCTGCTTGGAGGATGATACCTGCTCTCCCTCTGTTCGAGCCGCGCAAACCGTGCCGTTCACAGGGGATGTCAGGAGCGGACGGTCACGGGGCTAGCTTTCTCTCTCCCTCTGTTCGAGCCGCACAAAATGCGCCGTTCACAGGGGAGGCTGGAAGCGGACGGTCGGGGTTAGTTTTTCTTTACGTACAAGAAAGCTACCCTGCCCCTGCGCCCCATTCACGCGTCACTCACCGGCGAAAGGAGAAAATAGTGTTTAGTCCCGCCGGACTGACCTGAATTTTCTCACACATTTCTCAGTTCCCTGATCAGGCGACTGGAAATATAAATATTGCAGCGCCTGCAAGCAAACGCTGAAGAAAACATGTTGACGCTCTTATATACTCGTGCATCTGAGAACCTTTGTATTCTCCCCTGTGGCTCAGTGGCGGAATTTTGGGTTTTTCACACGAGAGACCGGTGTTCGAATCCCGGTCTAACGGCAGATAAATTATGCCTCCAATGCTTCGCTCTGTCAGTTCCCTGAAAGGCGACTGCAGATGTGCATTTTGCAGCCAACGAGCGCGTTGTACAACCCGCTCGCCTGCACCCAAGCACCGTTTCTATGGTTCCCGTGCCTCACTACCTCCAGCATGTTGACGCTCTCTGTTTCTATGGCAACTTCTCGCTCGTTCAGTTCCAGTAAATGCGACTGTTCCAGTGTATTCTGCAGTAAGCAAGTCGGCGACACAGCCCGCTTGCCTGCACACAAACGCCGCTTTTACGGCTACCCAGATAAATCCCATAAGAGTGTATTTTCTGGTGTTCCGGCCACGGCCGATGGTGTTATGAGTGTGGACAAAATGCCCGCTGCCCAGTGCTCATTCCTACACAGAAACACAGCCCGTCGCACAGGGCTCGCGCACATGAAATCGACCCAGATCGATTGCGCATTAAATGTGGTAAATGTGCCCACTGCCCAGTGCCCACAAACACTACGTTCTGCATGTCTCAAGGTTTCTGTAAAACGAAACCTACATGCATTCGCTCTGCTCAGGCAGACAATGCTCTCAGTGTTGTAAATGTGCCCGCTATCCCACGCCCACATTCACACATAGACATGACAGGTCTTACGGGACTCGCCCAGCCCTCACCCTCTCAGTTGACCACTGCAGAGGAGTCGAGCGCGGGCAATCTGCCCGCTGTTATCAGCGCGCCCCCTGCCTCAAATGTCATAAGCGCGACGCTTATGTTGCAGCACACTGAAGCCCCTCTGTCGCTGAGCGACCAGAGCGCGCTTCGCATTCAACCCCTAGCCATTCGTGCAAATGCATGGGCAAGGCTACCCGGGGGTTTTCGAAGTGGGTGCTAGACATTATAGAAAGAGGCTATTCGCTACAGTTCGGTCGACGCCCGCAACGCAAAGCGGTGCGAATCGATACTACGGTGAAAAAGGAAGTAGCACACCTACTTCGGGCCGAAATAGCGAAGTTACTGAGCAAAGGGGCTATAGAACCCTTATCACAAGCTCAGAGCGAAGGGGGCATGTACAGCAGATATTTTCTGGTACCCAAAAAAGACGGGGGTCTCTGACCCATTCTAGATCTAAGACGACTAAACAAAGCACTTCTGAAACGACGGTTCAGAATGCTCATGACCAAGAAAATCCTCTCGCAAATTTGAACTGCAAAAACACTGCATGTTTCAGTGATGCGTGTTTGAGTCACTTGTAATTTGAGAACACATTTCAACTATCTTCCTAAATTCATAATGTGAATCGTTTATAAACCTGTAGTCTGAAGTTTTAGGCATTTGAAAGCAAAAAATGAAAGGGTTAGTTCACCCAAAAATGAAAATTCTGTCATGCATTAATCATTTCTTGTAAAATAATTCTGTAATTACTCATCCTCATGTTGTTCCAACCCCATAACCCCTAATTTGTACCAACTGCGGAACGGCTGTGGATCTGCTCCGGAACGGTGGTAGAGTCAATAGCTTTCCATTAAAGTCATTTTCCCTGAATGCGGAACGGCTGCAGATACGCAGAGCTTATATTTTTGCCGGATGCCGTAGAGCTCCGCAGCAATTCAGCACTTATATCGCACGATCATATACGTGAATTCGCGAGATCTCGTGGGTCCTTGTGACCTCAGCTGTCAGTCATGGCCGCAGCCATTCCGCAACAAATCTGGACCTGGTGGGTATTGAAGGATGATGGAGCACAGAGCCGACACGCAGCGGAGCTGATCCGCAGCCGTTCCGCAGTTGGTGAAAATCCGGGGTAAGACTTTAGTTCATCTTTGGAGCACAAATTAAGATTTTTTTAATTAAATCTGTGAGCTGTCTCACTCCTCCATAGGCTTCTAGGCAATTTCATTCTGCCGGTCCAGAAAAGTTAGTACAAACATTGGTAAAATAGTCCAAGTGACTACAGTGGCTCAACCTTAAGTTTATCAAGCGACGAGAATACTTTTTGTGCGCAAAAAAACAAACAAAAATAATGACTTTATTCAACTCTTCATTTTCTACAGCGCCACGATGCATGCGCGAGAACTGAGAAGATGATGCTATGGGTCTCGATGTAGTATTTAAAATGGTTCTAAAGTGTGCATTTCCTGGATGTTCGAATCGTGAGAAACCAAGAAGAAAACGTAAAAGTGCCTTACCAGTGACGCAAAATGAATGGCTTACCTTTCACACTTTCCCATCAAATGATCGCGAGCATCATCTTCTCAGTTCTCACACATGCGTTGTGGCGCTCTCATGAGCTCATTCAGAGGCCCACACAAAATAAAATGAATAGTTGAAAAAAGTCTAGGTGTTTTTTTGCACAAAAAGTATTCTCGTCGCTTGATAAACTTAAGGTTGAGCCACTGTAGTCACTTGGACTATTGTAACGATGTTTTTACAATAGTAAAACCTGAACTTTTCTGGGCTGGCAGACATCGATTACCCAGCAGTCTATGAAGAAGTGAGCCAGCTCTCAGATTTCATCAAAAATATCTTAATTTGTGTTCCTAAGATGAACGAAAGTCTTACAGGGTTGGAACAACACCTTTAATGCTTTTCAGAGTTTCTTTTTGAAAGGAATGTTGTGAACAGGATGTTTCATGTGTTGGTATGTTGTGGGAGTGGCATTTTAGAGTGTTTATAGTTTAATTGATGAATTTGTTGAAGCTTGAGAGCATAAATAATTGGTAACTTAGTTGATATTAAAATGGTACTTAAGCCAATTCATAGGTCTTTAATGAGTTTAACAATGTTTAAACGGTTTCTTTTGGAACAAAGGATGTTTCTATATTGAATGCTGTGGGTTGATCTTGTTTAATGTTATTTAACAAATTAATCCACAAGACATGCATTGAGACAGGTGTAAAACACCTTTCCATGAGGTTGTTTTCTGCAATTTCATTGCAAAAAAATTTTTTATTGTATATAACACCTGATATACTCGTAACATCATAAGAATGGCATCTATGCTAATGTTAGTCTTTCTGTTTATTCCAAGGTTTACTGAAGTCAGCCGGATCCGGGCCATATCCAGATCAGGTGGTGGACCTGTGCCTGGACCCATCCACAACGCATCCCTGAAGTGCCAGCCTCATCAGCCCTGTGAAGGCCTCATCGACACGACAGCCATCAGCACTGATCCTCAACAAACTCGTCTACATACTGGCGTGACTCCGACTTCCAATCAGATGGAACTGGATAAATATTCGGAATGTTCTGATCCAATCTGACTTCTGATCTGTAATGCTGCCGGGATCATAATCATACACTGTTCGCTCGTTGGCCAGAGGAGAACTGGCCCCCGATTGAGCCTGGGTTCTCCCAAGGGTTTTTTCTCCATTCTGTCTCATGTCACCTGATTGAGTTTTGGTTCCTTGCCACTGTTGCCTTGGCTTTTGGCTTGCTTAGTTGCGGACATTTAATATTCAACAATATTATTGATCTGCCTTACTTAAGGTGGAAGATGACGCAATTTTCTTCTAGAAACAAACTTTGTTGTATTATTTTCATGTTATCACTGTAAAGCTGCTTTGATACAATCTGTATTGTAAAAAGGTGCTATATAAATAAAGGTGACTTAACTATTGCAAATTGTATCAGTGATCGTTAATTTTCCATAATTTTTTTAAAAAAATCAAATGTACAGTATTTTACTAATTAATGTTCTAGTAGTAATTAATTATTTGGTACTGCTGCAGGTTTCAAAACACTACTTTAGTTGGCTGAACTTATTGGATGTAGTTTAGAAAACTTTAGTTTGGTGAACTTATTGGATGTAGTTTAGAAAACTTAACTTTACTTTGGTGAACTTATTGGATTTAGTTTAGAAAACTTAACTTTAGTTTGGTGAACTTATTGGATGTAGTTTAGAAAACTTAACTTTAGTTTGGTGAACTTATTGGATTTAGTTTAGAAAACTTAACTTTAGTTTGGTGAACTTATTGGATGTAGTTTAGAAAACTTAACTTTAGTTGACTTAACTTAAATTCGAAGTTAACTTAACTAAATTAAATCCGTTTATTTTACTTCATAACTTGTCAGGTAAACTTTTCCAAATTTGTCAGGTTCACTTTTATAAATAAGTTAGTTTAACTTAAAAATATCCATGCAAAAAGATAACAAAAAATAATGAGTTAAGTCAACAAAATAATTTTTTACAGTGCAAAGAAACCCAAAATCACTGGACTGAATGACTACTGAGCTGTTGCCTTAACATCTGTGGTAATGAAGTCATTTGAAAGACTGGTGCTGGCCCACCTGGAGGACCTCACTGGACCCTTGCTGGACAGTTTGCTTATCGAGCAATCAGGTCTGTGGATGATGCAGTCAACTTGGGACTGCATTATATCCTACAACCTCTGGACAAACCAGGGACTTATGTAAGGATCCTGTATGTGGACTTCAGCTCGGCCTTCAACACCATCATACCAAACATCCTCCTGTCCAAATGAGCCCATCTCCCTGTGCCCGCCTCCATCTGTCAGTGGATCACCAGCTCCCTGTGCTCGCCTCCATCTGTCAGTGGATCACCAGCTCCCTGTGCCCGCCTCCATCTGTCAGTGGATCACCAGCTCCCTGTGCCCGCCTCCATCTGTCAGTGGATCACCAGCTCCCTGTGCCCGCCTCCATCTGTCAGTGGATCACCAGCTCCCTGTGCTCGCCTCCATCTGTCAGTGGATCACCAGCTCCCTGTGCCCGCCTCCATCTGTCAGTGGATCACCAGCTCCCTGTGCTCGCCTCCATCTGTCAGTGGATCACCAGCTCCCTGTGCCCGCCTCCATCTGTCAGTGGATCACCAGCTCCCTGTGCCCGCCTCCATCTGTCAGTGGATCACCAGCTCCCTGTGCCCGCCTCCATCTGTCAGTGGATCACCAGCTCCCTGTGCTCGCCTCCATCTGTCAGTGGATCACCAGCTCCCTGTGCCCGCCTCCATCTGTCAGTGGATCACCAGCTCCCTGTGCCCGCCTCCATCTGTCAGTGGATCACCAGCTCCCTGTGCTCGTCTCCATCTGTCAGTGGATCACCAGCTCCCTGTGCCCGCCTCCATCTGTCAGTGGATCACCAGCTCCCTGTGCCCGCCTCCATCTGTCAGTGGATCACCAGCTCCCTGTGCCCGCCTCCATCTGTCAGTGGATCACCAGCTCCCTGTGCCCGCCTCCATCTGTCAGTGGATCACCAGCTCCCTGTGCTCGCCTCCATCTGTCAGTGGATCACCAGCTCCCTGTGCTCGCCTCCATCTGTCAGTGGATCACCAGGTCCCTGTGCTCGCCTCCATCTGTCAGTGGATCACCAGCTCCCTGTGCTCGCCTCCATCTGTCAGTGGATCACCAGCTCCCTGTGCCCGCCTCCATCTGTCAGTGGATCACCAGCTCCCTGTGCCCGCCTCCATCTGTCAGTGGATCACCAGCTTCCTGTGCCCGCCTCCATCTGTCAGTGGATCACCAGGTCCCTGTGCCCGCCTCCATCTGTCAGTGGATCACCAGCTCCCTGTGCCCGCCTCCATCTGTCAGTGGATCACCAGCTCCCTGTGCCCGCCTCCATCTGTCAGTGGATCACCAGCTCCCTGTGCCCGCCTCCATCTGTCAGTGGATCACCAGCTCCCTGCTCCCGCCTCCTTCTCTCCACTGCAGAAAATATTTATCAGTGCAGTCTCAACATGACTGTTTATTTTCACTGAACACTTCAACATGTGGTAGCGAGGAGTACTTGGTCAATGGAGGCCGATTCAAGATGGCGGCGAGACCAGACGCGATTTGAATAGACCTGTAACGACTGTTGAAGATTGCTGCTCAAATTAACATTTAGAATTTAATTTTGCTGCTAAAAGTTTTTTTTCACTGATTGCTCGACTGCAGTGTTATTGAATTTCATAGTTTTTTTCTGCCGGTTTTCGGACAAATAGCGTCTTATTATTCAAGCTAGTCATTGCTAACTCTGCAGCTAGCATAACAGCGCAATGGAAGTGGTGACAAATAAGGAAAAACGAACTGCCCGAGAAACACACTCTTATGCATGCCAGGCCAGTGTTTTTGAGGAGTGTGTCTCATCTCCTAACACGCCTACAAAACCTCAAATGAAAAAGGCAAGAGGCAACGAAGAACAGCCATCGCTTCTGGAACTTCAGGATACCATCATCTCTGCCGTCATCGACAAGATAAACGAACGGGCGGATCAGACAGACAAGGCGGTACACTACAGTACAGTCCAGATAGATGGTCTGAAAAAGTCTTTGGACTTTTGTCATAAAGAAGTGGCAGATCTGAAAAAACAGAATAGCATCTTAAAAGCTTCATGCGAGACACTCCAGAGAAAAGTCAGTGAAATGGAAACTAAAGTAAATGAGAGTGATCGGTACAGCCGACGACAGAACCTACGTTTGCACGGGATCCCAGAGAGAGAGGATGACAACTTGAAGTTTCGTGTGCAAGAGGTCTGCCGTGCGGTGCTGTCGGCTAGTGAGGTTGGTGCAGTGATGGAGGCAATCGACGTTGTCCACAGAATTGGGAGACGCAAAGATGGCAATTCCAATCAGCAACCATTGATCATCCGGTTTGTGTCGAGAACAGCGAGAGACTTAATCTGGAGGGCATCTAAGAAGAGTGAGTTCCTGAGCAGCAAGAAGCTTCGTTTCAAAGAAGACCTGACCGCTGAAGACAGAGCCATTCGCGGCCGGCTCTGGCCAACTGTAGAAGCGGCAAGAAAGAGAGGAGAGAAGGCTTATTTCGTGGGGATCAGATCATTTGTGAATGGAAACGAAATTAAAGACACCTGAAAAAGAAAGATCCTGTATGCTCTGTTGAAGTGCAACCATATCTTAAGGTAACCCCCCATGTGTAATAAGGGGCATTGAGGCAGCTAATGATTACATTAGAGCAGTTATCTCTGCAGTTTTTGCAAAGAAGTTCATACAGTTAACGTTATTTGTTCTGAGTTTTTATGTCTGTATCTGTTCTATCTGTAAATGCCAGAGGTGCTAGAGACCAATTGGGAGAGTCAATGGGGGGAAAATATATGGTTTTCATTTGGGAGTAACCGGCCAGCAGGGGTCGCTATTTTACAGGGAAACTTTAAAGGGCACATTATTAAACATTTAGCAGATTCAAATGGAAGATGGGTAATACTGGTTGTTGATGTAGATCATTCCCAATGCATTATTATAAACATCTATGCGTGTAACAACAAAAAAGACAACAAGCTATTATTTACAACAATAGAAAATAAAATTAACCAGCTGATTACAACTTTTCCTACTGCCAAGATTATATGGAGAGGTGATTTTAATACAGTTATGGATGGAAATATGGATAGATGGCCTCCAAGAAACAGTTATTCAGATGAGTTGGAGAATGTATGTCAAAGGTTGAGTCTTGTTGATATCTGGAGACACAAAAATCCCAACAACAGCATATATACTTGGAGTAATAAAGATAGGTCACAGCAGTCCCGTATAGATTTCTGGTTGATCTCTTCGGAGATTGATGACAAGATGGTTTCAGTTCATATAGAACCTACTGTTCTCACAGATCACCAAGCCATTTATATAAAGATAGATTTAATAATACTTAGTTTACAGACCAAACAGAGATTATTGGAAATTAAACCAAATGCTATTACAAAATAAACAATTTAAGGATGATGCCGCCGTGATAATTGGAAAATATTGGAGAAAAGCTAGTCTTGATGACAACTTTGGAAGCTGCTGGGAGCTGATGAAATTTGAAGTTCGTAAGTTAGCTATAATACTAGGGAAGAAAATAGCCAAAGACAAGAGAGAGGAAGAATCCAGAGTTATCACTAGATTAATCAGAGCTATCAGAGAAAGTTAATTTAACTGGATGTGAATTTACAGAACTAACTTCTTTACAACTTAAATTGGACAAGATGTATGAAGACAAAGCTAAAGGGGCTTTTGTCAGATCTAGGAGGAAATGGCTTGAAAAAGGGGAAAAATGCACTAAATATTTCTTTAATCTAGAAAAAAGAAACTTTGAAGTATCATCCCTAAGTAAATTCAATGAAAAAATCAATGATGTTGTCTGTGATGATAAGATCCAGATATCAAAATACGTTGCTGATTTTTATCAAAGATTGTACTCTACTGATGTCGAAAATGCAAAAAATATGGATCTCTTCCTAAAAAGTAAACAAAATTATATTGATGTCATTGACGATGGCTTTAAATTGGTTTGTGACAGAGAGATTTGTTTATCAGAAGTGCAAAAATGTATTGCCTCTCTAAAAGAAAATAAATCGCCAGGAAATGATGGGCTAATAAGTGAATTTTACAAGGTTTTTGACCAATTGTTAGCTCCTTTTTTAGTTAAAGTTTATATAGAAGCCATTAAGAAAGGGGAACTCCCACCAACTATGCGACAAGGACTTATTAAACTGATACCCAAACCAAACAAAGATAAATGAAGTATTGAAAATTGGAGACCAATTAGTTTATTGAATAGTGATGCTAAAATATTTGCACTAATTTTTGCTAAACGATTAAAATCAGGGTTAGATGATATAATTGATGAAGAACAATCAGGCTTTATGCCAGGCCGGAATATAGGTAATAATATACGTTTGATTTTGGATATGATTGATTACAATGAATGAATACATAGTAGATGATAGTTTTGTCCTATTTGTCGATTTTTATAAAGCATTTGACACAGTTAGTCATTATGTTAAAAACGATCAAATGCTTTGGTTTTGGAGAACAGTTTTTAAAGGCTATTCAAACTCTATACAGAGGATGTAACAGCTCAGTTAAACTTGCTCATGGCACAACTCCTAGATTTGAGGTCAGTCGTGGAATACCACAAGGATGTCCCCTTAGCCCTTTTCTTTTTCTCCTTGTTACACAAATCATGGCCAGACATATTAAAAATGCCCATTTCCAAGGTATATTGACATTAGGTACAGAATTTTAAATTTCACAGTTACACGGCATTATTTCTCCGTAATAAGCACGAGGTTATCAAAGCAATTGATTCTATCACAAAATTCTCCGAAGTCTCGGGTTTAAGAATGAATCTAAATAAATCTGCCTTGTTGTCACTAAAGGAATGTGACTTATCAGACATAAGTGGTATTCCTGTTAAAAATACAATAACATACTTGGGGGTTATCATTGATAAAAATGAAAAAAGGCGTTGTAATCTCAATTTTGACCCCATAGTAGAGAAAATAAGGAAAAGATTGAATATATGGTTGATGAGGGACTTGTCACTGAATGGCAGAGTTTTATTGTCTAAGGCAGAAGGGATATCACGTGCCGTCTATCTATCTTTATCCATGGGAATGCCAGCTAGTGTATATAAAAAACTTGATAAGATCTTATTTAATTTCATTTGGAGGAATAGATCCCATTATTTACGTAAAGATATTTGATGTAATTTAAGGAAAGATGGTGGTCTTGAAGTGTTGACTTTTGAAACCTTAAGTAATTCCTTTTTGGTGAGATGGTTAAGTCATTTAATTAAGGAAGCAGAGAGCATTTGGAACACCTTTCCCAAAAAGATTTTTGATTCACTGGGAGGATTAAACTTCTTATTGAAATGTGATTTTAAAATTGAGAAGTTACCTGTGAAGTTGGCCAACTTTCACAAGCATGCCCTGTTAGCCTGGAAAATGGTCTACAAACACAATTTTTCTCCCACGAACTGTTATATTTGGAACAACAGGAATATTCAATATAAAAATAAATCTATATATTACCAAAGATGGGTTGATAACAACATTCTATTAGTTGAACAACTCATGAACACTAACATACGACGAGTTTCTTTCAAAAGCAAAATGTCCTGTCTCCCCTAAGGAGTATGCTATCGTTTTTGATGCTGTGCCAAGAAATATCATTCAGATTTTAAAATATAACTCAACTGTTGTAAGTGGCAATTATTTGACTACACAAGAAATTGTCCTTGGCGACATTGACATCACTACCAAAAAATGCCCAAACAAATACATTAGGAATCTAATGAAACACTTCCTGCAGCGAGATCCTTTTGGGCTTCTCAGTTTGAAGGAATCAAAAGGGAAAGAATGTGGTTAATTGGGGACAAGTTCCTCTTAAATAATAAAATAAAGGAGGTGTCTTATAAAATTGTACATAGAATATACCCAGCAAAGAAAACTTTAGAGAGATTTAAAATTGACATTGAATATTCCTGTACCTTTTGTGGTAATTATGATGAAACAATTTGTCATCTGTTTTATGATTGTACATACAGTAAGATATTTTGGAGAGATGTTGAAAACTATATAAGACGTAAAACTGGACAAACTTTGACATTGAGGGGAAAAGATGTGTTTATTTACTTTGAAGATGGTGGAATAGATAAGGATTTTTCTTTTTTTTGTCCAATTGTTTTTAGTCTTAGGAAAATTCCATATTCATAAGAAGAAATGGCCAGAGTCCAAACCAAATTTTGAACACCTTTTAGCAGAGCTAAAACAATATCACACCACTGTAAGAGGTCTTAAAAATAGAAAGGCTATTAAGACCGATCTTGTACTCTCTAAATATGTTTAATTTGCATCCTTTTATGTAATTTGGTCTCGTTTTATTTTTATTTTTATTTTATTTTGTGGTTATTGTTTGTCTTGTATGCCTGTTTTAGTGGTGTATTTTGTGTATCAACCCTGGCATAAACAGATGTTGTTGTATTGTATTGTTAATACTGAATAAAAAAATATATATAAAAAATATATAAATATATATTCTCAACATGTGGTTTTATTCTTCATTACTCGTTTCACAGTATTCGTCACATAATACTGAACACAGCGCCATCTAGTGGCTTTCTTGAGTAACAGACACAATCACTGGATCTCATTACAGAGACTGAGTAAATAACTCCTGATAACATGTGAGTTCAGGGTGAGCCACTAGATGGAGGAGTTCCTCCTCAGACGAGACCACAGAGACAAATCACACTAGAGATTTAAAGACTTTATCGTTCCCTGTTGGAGGAAATGGATATCAGTGAGACCCGAGTATTTTGGAGAGAACTCAGTTATTACTTACAAAGAAAAACTATAATTCTTGTTAACTTTGAAGAAGTTGATGTTATACTAAAATGTTTTTCATTTGATGGTAATAAAAATCTTTTGTTTATATTTGATTTAATTATTATGATTGCCTGTTACTATATTCATAAAGTCAAATGGAATGAAAAAGCCACATTTTGAACAATTTAAAATTGATATTAAAATATATTTAGAAACAATATCCAATTGTAAAAACCTAAAAGCAAGGAAAACTACACAGAATTTTAATAGGTTCAAGTTTTTTCTGTAAAATACCTTTCTTTCTCTTTCTTTCTTCCTTTTCCCCCTTGTTTACTCCTGACATGTATGGTTATATGTACTCCTGTATGTACATTATGTTTTGTTGTTGTTAAAATGCATAAAATATTTTAAAAACAAGTACCGTGAGATCGTTGACGTAATAATAAACAACAACAAAATATATGTGATTCTGCATGTGATCTGTAACACAAACTTAACACGGTATTGTATATTTTTCTTGCAGTAAATCTGAAACTACAACATGTAACAGAGTTAGTTTTATGAGTTAATACAATATAAAAACTTTTTGAAATAATATTTTAGCTGTACATTTTGTTTATACCGGAATATATTGAAATAAAAACAAACTAATTGGTAATATTAAAAACAAATAAATAAATAATGTTTTTACAGATAGGCTATAAGAAGCACCTGTTAAAAAAGTAGAAATAAAGCTGTATATGGTACACTGCTGAAATATTTAAAATATACATAAAGTTTGTATTCCTCTGAATAAATCATGAGAGACTCTTGAACCTCAGAGTGAGAAACTTTATTGATAAAGGCAAGAAAATACATATGACAAATATACAGCAGTAGTAAAGTGAGATCTGTGTCTCTATAATTATTTTTGTACTTGAGAGAAGTTATAAACAATAAAGTGAAATTTAAACTATAAAGTGACACTGTTAAAATCTGACACTGCAAGAGAGCACAAACTCAAATAATCATCAGTATTTATTATGAAAAAAACACTAGAAGAACAAAAATCAAATTTGAAGAACCTTTAAAGTTCAGCGTTCTGCTTTAGATTTCAATACTTCCTGAAAAAGATGAACATAAAAAGCCATAAATTAATAAATATCACAGATAATTATACATGCAAAATCAGTTTGTGAGAAATGCCATCATCAATCATGTACCTGATGTGTGAATATGTGCTTGATCTCGTTCAGCTCTTCTGGATCTGATCTCATAAACCACAATAATGACAGTAGCCACGCCCACCAGAGCAGAGAGGACCAATCGGATCACAGCTTCAGTAGGACCACAACAGTGGACAGAGTCTGAGGAATAAACACATCAAACTGAGATCAGATCAGTCAATAAACACTAATATCAGCGCTGACATCAACTAATATTTCTGAATACACAGAAATATGATCAAATCTAATCAACAATCTTATATTCGGTTCCAGTTTTTATACGGTCTGTCATCTCAAACTGTTAAGTGATTGAACAATTCAACATGTAAATAGTAGATAAGAATATTTGAAGGAGAAGAAAATTATCTCTACTCACCATAGACAGAAACTCTGAATACTTTTGATGACAATCTTCCTCTTGTAAACATCAGTAGTTTATAATCTCCAGCATGTTCAGTTGTGGTGTTTGTGATGGTCAGAGATCCAGTTTGATTGTCCAGCTTCAGTCTGTCTCTGAATCTCCCATCAAGAACATCATCATATACAGTGAATCTGTCGTCCTGTTTATAGATTTCAGCTATTAAAGTGTTTTCATCTCCAAACCTCCACTGAATCACATCTTTATCCTCTATTTCAGTAAGATTAGAGTTTAGAGAGACTGAATCTCCCTCCTTCACTGACACTGACTTCACTTCATCTGTCAAATACACACAGAACAAACAGAAACAGGGTTTGCAAAGATTAATGCTGTTAAATAGCTTTATAATGGTTTATTAAATTTGAACAGTTTAAAATTTACATTAAAAATAAACAATATAAAATAACAAAAACAAAATTGAGCTTTGAGTTGATTTCATGTTTCTTTCTTGTGAATAGTGTGTGTCTGTGTCTGTGTGTGTGTATATGTGTGTGTGTGTGTGTGTGTGTGTGTGTGTGTGTGTGTGTGTGTGTGTGTGTGTGTGTGTGTGTGTGTGTGTGTGTGTGTGTGTGTGTGTGTGTGTGTGTGTGTGTGTGTGTGTGTGTGTGTGTGTGTGTGTGTGCGTGCTGTATTGGTTCGATGACGTGACAAGCTGTTTGCTACCATATAAGAAACTACTTTAGTTTAATTGTTTGTTTTATTTACCTCAAGTTTTTTGTAACATTCTCAGTTGGAATAAATGGTCATTGGACCGACTGGATCAACTTCTACTCCTCATCTTTACAACTGCACACGTCAAACTATATCCAGCTCAGCACACAGTAGCAAATAGAGAACAAAGATCCGACTGGAAAAAGCGGTAACACTTTAAAATACGGATCCTTCGTTAATGAATAACTACACAGGAACAAATGAGTAACACAATATTAACAATCTAGTAACTACAGTTAACTAACAAGTAACTCTGATTAACGAATTAGTAAGTAATAGCACACAGATTTAAGTGGTAGTGCACTATTAACTAATCAATAACTACTATTTTTTAATACTTCACAGAGAACTACTGAATTTTTTACAGATTTAAGTGGTAGTTCACTAATAACTAATCAATAACTACAATTTTTTAATACTTCCCAGAGAAATAATGAAAAAAATTCACAATTCATGCAAAACTTAATAACTAATGCAGGAAAAATTACTAGCACTAGATTAACATTACTGCTAGATACTGTACACTAATTATCAATATGTAATAGCGTAGCAGACTTATGATTTGGGAAAGCTGTCAATAATTAGCCTATGAATATGAAAATATGAAATATGAAAAATAGTAGTTATTGATTAGTTATTAGTGAACTACCACTTAAATCTGTAAAAAATTCAGTAGTTCTCTGTGAAGTATTAAAAAATAGTAGTTATTGATTAGTTAATAGTGAACTACCACTTAAATCTGTGTGCTATTACTTACTAATTCGTTAATCAGAGTTACTTGTTAGTTAACTGTAGTTACTAGATTGTTAATATTGTGTTACTCATTTGTTCCTGTGTAGTTATTCATTAACGAAGGATCCGTATTTTAAAGTGTTACCGAAAAAGCTACTACAAATACTGTTAAATCACTTTATAGTGGTTTAATAATCGAATAGTTTAAAATTGACATTAAAAATAAACAATATAAAATAAAATAAACAAAATCTTGTATGAATTAATTGAAATTTTTTCATTAAAAAATAGGTGTAAACTTTTTTGAACTCACCAAAGACAAAGAGAATGAAATCCTTGATCTTTCTCTCACTGTTGATCCGTAGATGATAAACTCCAGCATGTTCAGTTGTGGTGTTTGTGATGGTCAGAGATCCAGTTTGATTGTCCAGCTTCAGTCTGTCTCTGAATCTCCCATCAAGAACATCATCATATACAGTGATTCTGTCGGCCGTTACATTGATTTCAGCTATTACAGGTCCATGTTCAAACCTCCACTGAATCAGATCATCATCCTTCATTTCAGTAAGACGAGACTTTAGAGAGACTGAATCTCCCTCCATCACTGACTCTGGGACTGAATCACCACACACACACACACACACACACACACACACACACACAGGGTTCGTCACAGATTTAGACGGTCACTTGATGGTTTATAAAAGTAAATAGTTTGAAATTTAAATTTGAAATGAATATCATCATTAAAACCAAAAGTAAAATGGATATTGAATTATTAATTGTATCTTTGTGCTGATTAAAATATAAAACAAGTGAAACTGATATTTAACTCACCAATGACATCGAGCCTGAAACCCTTTCTCTCACTGTTGATCTGTAGATAATAAACTCCTTCATGTTCAGTTCTGGTGTTTGTGATGGTCAGAGATCCAGTTTGTTTGTCCAGCTTCAGTCTGTCTCTGAATCTCCCATCAAGAACATCATCATATACAGTGATTCTGTCGGCCGTTACATTGATTTCAGCTATTAAAGTGTTTTCATCTCCAAACCTGTATCCAAACCACCACTGAATCACTTCATCATCCTTCATTTCAGTAAGACGAGAGTTTAGAGAGACTGAATCTCCCTCAAACACTAACACTGGCTGACCAATCACTCCTGAAGAACAGAGTTTTTCACAGATTAAAGCTTTAAAATCACTTGATGTTGGTTTGATGAAGCTTCACTAAAATACTTTTAATCATGTAAATGTGAAATTAATAATATTCTGCAGCAGTTCAAAGACAAAAGATGATGAATGAAAAGAGAAATAGATTTATATATGGAACAATGACTAAAAAAATACACTTTTACTGTAATGTTTAATGTCACACTAAAACTAATGCTGTTGAGTATCTGAGCTTCATATTTATATTATTTTATTTAATCCATAATAACTGAGTTTAGAGCTGAATTCAAGCTTGATCTGACAGTAAAATCACAGTTCAATTATTTCTATATGAGAATAACAGTGAATGTTGATCCTCTCTGACTAATTTAACCAGTAATTTATCACATCAGAACAGAAACAACTGAAGTCATAAAAACACATTTAAACTCACCATCCAGACGCCACAAACACAAGCAGAGCAAAACAGGGAGAAACATCTTCATCAGTTTCAGTCCACAAATATGAAAAGACAAACTCTTCAAAACTGGTTCAGTAATAAACAGACGTGCTGATGTGAAGCTGCTCTGTAGTAAAGTGAAGTCAAACTCCACAATCAGTTAAAATATCTGCCTATTTATTCAGTGTTAATGGGTGTGACCATCTAGCTCTTTCTTAGCTGATTAATTCACACTTTGATCATTGTCAGTTTGTCACTTTGAGCTCCAGTAGGCCTACAATTCCAGTAAGTCACTGGTGTGACTTTCAACAGAAATAAACTGACCAATAATGTGTTAAAAACATCTTAAAGCAACAGTTTGATCTTGTCATGAGATCCTGTGAGTGTTTGGCTCTGCTCTCTCCTGTAACTCTCTTCAGGACGTTTGTTGTTCATTTCTGATCAAATGTCTCGATTGTTTCTCCTCTCAGACTGATTTCAGAGTTTCTCTAATGGTTTTATTGGAGCAGGAACAGATCGCCTGCTATAACTGTGTGTATGAAAGTGTCCTCTGATATCTTCATATGATTAATATTCAAATAAATATGCTCAATTAATACAAACACACCAGGATGTTGAATATCTGTGTCAGGAACCGGAAATACTGCTGTAATCATATCAAATGCTTATATAGAATAGAATAGAATAGAATAGAATAGAATAGAATAGAATAGAATAGAATAGAATAGAAGAATATGAGAGATGAACATCAAACATCTTAATGTTGAGATTTAAACAACCTTCAATCTCAAACTGAGGTCATCCAGCACTGATGGAGCGAATCCTGTTCAGCTCTTCTGGATCTGATGTCATAAGAATAATGACAGTAGCCACGCCCACCAGAGCAGAGAGGACCAATCGGATCACAGCTTCAGTAGGACCACAACAGTGGACAGAGTCTGAGGAATAAACACATCAAACTGAGATCAGATCAGTCAATAAACGGTTTGTAAAGTCATTCTCTGAGTGTTTATTGTGATTATATATATATATTTTAAAAGTTACACTTCCTGAGAGGCCAACATCTGAATAGTTAATGAAAATAAATAATCTCAGATTTCTCAATAATTTCTCAGATTTCTCAATATTCTCAATCATTTTAAGATATCAAATACTTTTATTCATTTAACGGAAGTGAATAATATTCTGCAGCAGTAAACACAAACAAAAGATGATAAATGAAAAGATAAATAGATTAAAATAAATGTATATGGACCAATAACTAAGCAAAAAATAGACAAACTTTTACTTCACATAAGAGTAATGTCACACTCAAACTAATGCTGTTGGGTATTTGAGCTTCATATTTATTTTATGTTATATTATTTTATTTAATAATCTCTAATAACTGAGTTTATGAGCTGAACTCAAACTTGATCTTTCAGTAAAATCACAGTTAAATAATTTCTATATGAGACTAACTGTGAATGTTAATCTTTGACTAATTTCACCAGTTATAAAATGCCACAATGATTGTGGGAAACGGGAAGACTCCTCTAGTGGTCATCAAGAGCACTTCATTATTTAATGTGACTTTTTTATTTTTGAAAATAATTTATAGGAAAAATGACTCATGACTCATTGATTACTCTGTGAGGAAACAAACAAATATACAGAATTTCTTGTATTTTATAAACATTAATTTATTTAATCTAGCCATGACAGAAATTTTATTAAAAAATATAACTTTTTTTTGTATAGTCTACTGTAATTTATTGTTTATATGAAAAATTGTACAGCACACCCCAAATGTAACTGATTTTGAGTGTTTTGATAAATAAATAAATCAATAAATAAATCAACAAATAAATCAATAAATAAATCAATCTGGGGGAAAAGGTCAGACGAGGTAGTCCTTGAATATTCCTGATGGACCCCAACACCAAAAAGATGCACATTAACAATATTTCATACATTTTAATTATTTTCTAAAATATAAAATGCTTAACTAGCAGTATTCAACGCAATTTGTCATGTAAAAAAAGGTAAACGTACTATATCAATAAAACGTCAGTCTCATTACAGTTGGGCAGATGTGTAGGTGTCCGGTGATCTCGCCTGCCTGAAACTCTCACCACCGCGGCGCCTGACAGCTCGAGCGATCGCCGTCAATCATTCATTCAGTCTTTTTCTCCGTTTCTCTCTATCGGAATCTCCCGAACCGGCTCCAGCATGTTCGAGGAGGCCAGCGAGGTGTTGGAGAACATGCTGAAGTGGTCGTTCCCGCTGAGTTTGGTGCTGTTTCTGGTGCTGGTGTGTCCGCTGCGCGCGGAAGCGGCGCATGAGTTCAGTGTGTACCGCATGCAGCAGTACGACCTGCAGGGACAAACCTACGGTAATACACCGACACAACACGCTTTATATGGCCATATAATGCTTTATTAACACCTCTCGCTTTGTATTTGGGACATGTGGTGGCGTAGTGGTTTATTAACCAACGCCTGCTGGGGTTTAAACCTACAACCTTTCAGTTAACAACAACACCCCAGACTGGTACCATGGTATTACCTTGGTTGAAGTGTTTCTTGGTTCAAAACGTTCTCCAGGACTCGTAACTGAATGGTTGTCGGTTTGAACTAATCAATGGTTTAATAATGGACTTTCAGATTTACATGTCGTACTATATTAAATACCGCGGTATTTACCGCGTTACTCTCACATTGACGCAGCACTGTTATTTATATACTATTATAGTTTTACGTTTTAAAATTTAGTTTTAGTATTTTAGTTTTAATAGTTTTGATATGTGCATTTGTCCTTTTTACTAAAGTTTGTTTTTATTTCAGCTTCATTTCAGTTTGTTTTTATCTTTTGCTAGTTAGTAAATTTAGTGCATATTTCAGTTCAGTTAAATGTAGTTAATTTTTTAGTTAACAAATATAACCTTGCAAGATACTTCAAGAAATACCATGGTATTACCATAGTGACTCCCTCATAGCTGTTAATGTGTTAAGGTTTTTTTTTTTTTTTTTTTGTGCCATTTTAGTATTATTTAATACTATTATAGATTTTCTTATTTTTAAATAAGCAATAGCTTTAGTCTTAGTTGAAGACAATAACCCTTCATTGAAGCGTTAGGATGTGGCAGCTCTGTTTATCAAACGTCTCATCTTCATGAGAATTCATGAATCAAAACTGGTTTCACACGTGTTTATGGACTTCTCAGATATTTATTATATATATTTTAGTGGAGGAAGAGACACATTTGGTAACAATTTATTTTAAGGTGACATAGTTACACGTTACTACATGTTCTTGCTATAGAAATAAGAGTAAATCTACATAATTACAAGTAACTGACCCTAAACCTAATCGTAACTTTATAAGTACATGTAGTTAATTAACATTACTCAGTATTATGATTGAAATGCAATATGACATAGGTAGGTTTTTTTTCAATATGTGGCACATGCATTAATAATTCGAAATTGGTTCGCAGGTTCCCGTAATGCCATTTTAAACACAGAGGCTCGCTCGGTGGAGGCCGAGGTGCTCAGCCGTCGATGCGTGATGATGCGGCTTGCCGATTTCTCTTTCGAGAAATACCAGAAAGCCCTCCGGCAATCTGCGGGAGCCGTGGTCATCATACTCCCCCAGAACATGTCCACTATGCCCCAGGACATAGTGCAGGTAACGCTGTCAAACGACTAGGGCTGGGACAATATATCGATGCATCGTGAATCGAGAAATGATTCTAGATCGATTTTAAAATTTATCACGATTCTCTCTCGAATCGATTCTGAGTTTAGTGTTTAACAGCGGATGGAACTGCATGCTCTAGACACAGACGCAATCTGCTGGCTTCTAATGTCTTACACACACCACTTGAACCTTCTATAAAATAATCATTCATAAAGTTCGAAAAGGTTGAAGCGAATTACAAGGGTGTTTGCAGTGGGCTGTTTACATTAATCTCGTGTCATAAAAGCATTCTGAGGTGCGAGCACATTCTTAGGGTATGTTTACACGACAACGATATGCTTAAAAGGGTCATATAATGCCATTTTTGTACAAGCTAATATGATTCTTTAGGGTCTAAATGAAAAGTTTGTAATATACTTTAATTAAAAATTCTCATTAGTATTGTAAGAAAACACAAATTTTACCTGGTCAAAAACAACTCTGTTTTCAGCACGCTGTTTCAGTGCATGTGTCTTTAAATGATAATGAGCTTTGCTCGCCCCGCCCCTCTGTTCTGTGCGGACACCGTTTCTAACACAATAACCATAACGCGTTGTTCATTATATACTTGGGATTATGAATTATATTGAGAACGTTGTACATAGAAAACATGCCGTAATGTACCCTGAGTGTAAACAGCCGCATTCATCGTGAAGCGTGCAAGCGATTTGCAAAGATTAATATAAAGGTTAATAAAACGTTACACTCACTTCTTCTTCTGGAGGTGCAGCAGGAACACGAATAGTTGGTACCGATCCTTTTTTCAGGAGCAGCTTCTTAGCAAAACCAGCTTTACTGACCCTCGTTTGTAAAGCAGTCTCTGGTGTGTGAAATTATTCGCACAAACATGAAAGCATTGACGTTGATCGTGGGGAATATTCCCTTCGAAAACAAAACTCAGCCACTGCGTCTTCAGCGGTTCGGATTTTGTTCGTTATTACACCCAGGAACAGAACACCACAATCTCTGACGCCATTCTGCTCATAGACAGTGCTCCAGCGTATCAACAATGGCGTACTATGATGACAGCTCGCTCACGAGCGAGAGCGGGTCTGTGTTGAAACGCTGCTGTCAATCAACAATCGTGGGAGGGGCGTCCGACTGTGTGATGTCACACGGTGAGACGGCTCGATTTGAGACAGGGGAAAACATATAAGAAGATTAAAAAAAGACCACTGGATGGATTTTTATCATTATTTGATGGTTGTGTACAGGCACTGCCAACACACATTTCAGTACAATCAACTTGTAAAAGTGCATGTACCATTATATGACCCCTTTAAAGCGGAGAAGTTTTTCCTCTGAGTTTTCCGCGTACGGACGACACCATTGTCAAAACGATCCCCATTCACGCGGATCCTCGAAAACGACTGAAAACGCTGTATTTTTCTGCCGGGCCGTTAGGTGGCGATGAAACAGAATAGACTGAACATGTAATATGCATGTGCATGACATCATCGTCTTCACAGATTCACGTTTTTGCCGTTTACACGGAGACCGTTTTCAAAAACTTGCACTTTGAAACCCGTTTTCAAAACTTTGCGTTTTCAGGCACACAAAACGCCGTTGTCATGCAAGCGAACAGCCAAAACGCATAAAAAGTGTTACGTTTTTGGTTGAAAACGGTATCGTGTAAACAGCCCCTCAGACTCAGCTGAACGCACGAGCGCTCTTCTTCGTTAGCATTTGAGCGTGCTGTTAAAAACTAGCATAGAGCGCCATCTGCTGTTAAAAACTAAGATTAGAATCGGTTCGCGATGCATTCGGAAAAAATTGGAATCGATCCAGGAATCTCGATGCATCGATATATTGTCCCAGCCCTACTGAGGACCCGTTCAGAGGCGCGTGTCGTGTGGAATGTTCCTCCTGGAGGCTGATTATGGGTCTGTTTTCGTCCCCTGCAGCAGTTCATGGAGCTGGAGCCGGAGCTGTTGGCCACCGAGACCATCGTGCCCGTGTACTTCGCCCTGGAGGACGAGGAGCTGCTGTCCATCTACACACAGACACAGATCTCCTCTTCCTCACAGGGGTCTTCATCAGCGGCTGAAGGTACCCGAAAATATGCATTATGAACGTTCTGTACGATAAACTGTAGTTTATATGAAATGCTTTATTATACGAAATATTTTAATAATTAGATATATTATCTTATTAGATTAAAATGTCTTTTTTATACAATATTTTATATTAATATTAATATATATAAAATGTTAATTTATCATTTTTATTTGTTACATATCAGACAAATATATATTACAATACATGTTATTTTTATATAGTATTTTAATATTTCATATATATATAGTTTATTTTTTTGAATTGTCTATAAATTATATAATATGTTAAAGCATAATTGTGTGTGTGTGTGTATATATAAATGATTTGAGATATTTTTAGACATATTATATGAATGACATAGATTGTTTATATTTTTTATAATATATATCATAAGGTGTATATATATTACATTTTATGTATAATAAATTATTTATATAAAATATGTGGTATTAATGCATACATATACTTTATTTTATAATCATATTTTTATATTAATCACACCGTGTGTGTATGTTTATATAAGGGTTTTATAGTTAATGTGTTTGTTTTTGCCCAGTGCTGCTGCACACAGCGACCGCTAATGGTTTTCAGATGGTGACCAGTGGAGCTCAGAGCAAAGCTGTCAGTGATTGGGCCATTACCAGTCTAGAGGTGAGTGTAACTGATTCCAGAAAACACCAGTTTACCCATAATCCCAGTTACTCCCCCTGATGTCCCACCAAACCTGTATGACTTCCCTTGTTCTCGGAACCAAAATGATGTTTTGAAGAACATTTCAAGCTGCTTTATCATCTAGTGAAAGTTGAAAACCATAATAAAAGTAGTTCTTCAATTTCTGGACTATGACAAAGTCTTCTAAAGACAAATTTGTGTAAAAAATTCAAGCAATTATGTGGCAAAAAACATAATTTACCACTTTATTTACAAAATATGAATCTCCAACGCACGTCCACGACGCATGCGTGTTGTGTTGATGAAAGCGCTGGCGCTGTTGGGTGATCTTTGGAGAATGATATTTTGTAAATAAAAACTACAACTGTAAAATTGACCTTGTGTTGCGCAGCTGTCGACTTTTAAAGTGAGAAATGGCAGAAATGTCACTCAGTATGAACTCCCATGGGACTTTATTGTCATTATACATAATAGTACAAGGAAATTCTGTCTGGTGAATGAATCTCAGTTAAAGAACTAAAACAAAAACACCTAAAACGCACAACAACAATAAGCAATATGTGACCCTGGACCACAAAACCAGTCTTATGGGTAATTCTATTTTTTTATAATTTTTTGATTTATACATCATCTGAAAGCTGAATAAATAAGCTTTGGATAGAACATGAGGACAATATTTGGCCGAGATACAACTATTTGAAAATCTGGAATCTGAGGGTGCAAAAAAATCTAAATATTGAGAAAATCATCTTTAAAGTTGAAAGTTCATCCACTCACAAAAATAAATTTTTGAAACATTTAAGATAAGAAATTTACAAAAACTTCATGGATCACAATACAATCTTTACTTAATATCCTAATGATTTTGGGCGTAAAAGAAAAATCGATAATTTTGACCCATAGAATGTATTGTTGGCTATTGCCACAGATATACCCGTGCGACATGTGACATATGGCCCAGGGTCACATATGGCTTTGAGTCTTAACTAGTTGACTTTTTTTACTCCCTCACAAATAGCAAAGCCTGATTCTCCAGCGTGATGTCCATCATATACTCTCTCTCTTATGTTCTCAGGGGCGTCTCACAGGTGCGGGAGAGGATCTGCCCACTATCGTCCTGGTCGCTCACTACGACTCTTTCGGAGTTGCTCCGGTAAGGACCTCGCGTCGCTCTCTTTCATCGAGTGATGAGGTATAGAGGGAATGCACTGACGTCACTTTCCCCAGCCGGACTGAGTGGCAGAAGAGCTGCTGGGTGACTGGATTTAACAGGGGAAACTGTGAACACGCCAGTAAAACAAGCAATTATCAGTTTAAACTAAAGGTTGGACTCGATATAGTGTTTCTTACAACTTACCAAACATCCAGTGATCATGTATATTGACATGCAACACTTTATATCAATACAATATGAGTAGGTCTAATTCCGAGTGATCACTTTTATCAATGCTATAGGGCTGTAATCTCCTACGTTCTGGCTCGACCAAAATTCTGATTGGTCGATTTGTTTGCCGCGTTCATTTCATCAGTTTTGCCGCATTCATTTCATCAGGTGGAAAGCACTAATTGCTAATGGGGGTGTTTTCAGAGCACCCCTGTTTCACAGGTAACAGTCTGTCTTCAGAACACCCCCTTGCTTTCACTTCTTTTGGATTAGCCCAACCCACTGGAGAAGAGAGACAGATTGAAGAGAGTAGGCTACTAGAAGGTTTGCTGAATATTATTTATTTAATTGTGAGAGCGTTTAATTCATAGTCAGTCCTCTTCTAACATGGCAACAAAGATATCGGCAGTGTGGCAGCATTTTTTTTAAATAGAAAACGGGAAAAAAGTCGAATGCAAATTTGCGCTGTGCTCACTGTTAGTATTCGTTTTGAGCCTATGCTTTATTTTTCAGTTATGCACATTTATTTCGTTTCTGCTCCTGATCTGGTTTGTTTAATAAATATTCTTTTTTTATTAAAGTGGACGTGCCTTTTGTGTTTAAGAGTAAAAGCTTTAAGTTAATAGTCTATTCGTGTCTCAGCCGCGAAGCTGAGCTCCTATGTTCATGCGAGCTGCAGAAATGATAGTGTCTGTCAGTTATTAATAATACATACGACAAAAACAATTGTCTAAATTATGTTGTATATTCCTCAAAAGTTCTTGTGATGATATCACTAGTTGACAACATAGTACTATTTTCGGGAATCATAAGCTCTGATATTGCGCAGGTGCACGTGATGCAACGCTGTCAGAGCCGACAGACTTGTGTGACTCATTTCAGTGCAAAATAATTAGGTCAAAAACGATTTAATATACTGCAAATAGCCTACTAGTTTTTTATGTTTATTTATAATTAATTTAGGCGGACAGCAAGGCTACCAAGTACTGCGCACAGTGCACATCTAATTCATTTAAGGTTTTTTTTTTTTCTAACCTAATTCTTTGTCGATTTTTAGTCGAAAATTTCAGGATTTCAGTCGACCAAGATTTTCTTTGGTTGATTACAGCCCTACTATGCTATATATATCATCATATCGTCCAGCCTTAAAACTTGTATAGTTTTTTTGTCAGTGTTTATTTAAAAACATCCAATTATGCAGAATATTCAATGGAAAATATTTAATTGATGAGTTGTCAGTGCAATATAGAAAAATACAATACAGAGTATGATTTTACCCCTAAATTCAGCATATTGACACAAAACAAAACTGCAAATCCACCTTTCGCTGCCTGGATTCAGTTGTTTCTATGAATTGCAGCAATTCATTTGCTTCTATTCTGAAGCTTTCGGTAGAATCTCAAAGCTCTTTCCGTGTTTTAGATGCGTTTTGTGTGTTTTTCTGGGCATTCACGCTGAAAACAGATGCTGTCGCTCAGTGTTTCTGCCACTAAGTGTGTGTAACCGCAGTCACTCCGGCCAACGGTGACGTCACACACACTCTCTATTGTGGCGATATTGAGTGCAGGGTTTGAAACACAGAATTTGGCTACTAAATGTTTAAGTTACTGGCCATTCAGAACTTCTACGAGCCAGAAATGAAAGAAATTAACCAGATTAAATACGTCACAGCTTACACACACACACACACACACACACACATATATATATATATATATATATATATATATATATATATATATATATATATATATATATATACATACATTATAAAATTTGGATTTCATACATTCATTTCTTATTCAAACTAAATCCTGTCATCCAGCATCTCCTCCCTCTTTCATCATCATCCTTTTCACCAAAATTGTGTTTTAGATGGACAGATCAATACAGCACAAAAGAACATTAAAAAAAATGTAGGATGTTGGAAAATAACAATGTCTTTTCTGTTAACCAAATGCTTTTTAATCTTCACTATTGCTTCAATGCAAGTGAACAAGAGCGCCGTTATTTGTTGTGTAGTGACAGTCATGTTCAAGTAAGCCAGATATGAGCAGATTCTGCGAAATACGCTGTATTTAATATATCATGATGATTCACGAGTTGAGTATTTGCGCTAAATCTGCGAAGATTTACACAAACTTCCCCAGCAAAGTGAATAAACATAAGTAACACGGCAAATTGGCTCGTGATTTGACAGCGTTACCCGCCACAGTTGATTTTATCCGCATTTGGCGGGGGTTAATTTCAAAGCTTGATTGAGTGTGTGTGTTGTTTCAGTGGCTGTCGTACGGCGCGGACTCGAACGGTAGCGGAGTGGCTGTGTTGCTGGAGCTCGCGAGACTGTTTTCCAGACTCTACTCCTACAAGAGGACGCATGCAGGGTAACACTTGCGCTTCGTTTAGTAAAACAGATGCTTCAAACAGATTTCTGTCTGCATGCTTTACAAAAATCAACTTTTTATAGATACAACCTGCTGTTTTTCTTGTCGGGAGGCGGGAAGTTTAACTACCAAGGCACTAAACGCTGGCTGGAGGACAATCTGGATCACACAGGTGCGAACGTGACCTCACGAACCACACCGGGCGGGACATTCACTCGCATTTGCCATTAAAAATAGATGTTTATTGACCGTTTATTAATGTGCACAGCTAATTTAGTTTAAATGAAGTGCTGTATTATAATTAATATTGATAATTTGATATGTTTTATTATTAATTAATATTAATAGTAAATTATATAAAATATGGTATTTGGTTTGCACAGTACAACATATTTTCATATATTAAAATGCATATAAATATATACTTTATGTAATATTCGCATATATTTTTTATTCATTTATAAAAATTTATAATTGTAATTTATTATAATATATATTTATTGGCCTTTAAGTCCGTGTATATACTTTGTAGAAATATTTGAAACTCTAATTAAATTATTTCAGTATTTGATAAATTTTCAATACTTTGAAAGTTTTAGTTTTGAAAGTTTTGAAAGTCAATACTCAATAAGTTTTAGTCAAATATTACAATAGTAATATTTCTTACTTAGTTTAATATTGTTTTGTAATAATAATATTAACAATGATAATACGCAGCAATGAAATAATTGTCCTTTTAAATGTCTTCTAGTTTCCCTTTATTAAGGAAAGTATTTGATTAATTTTTATTGTGCCACTAAAGTTTTTAAAAAAGTATTTTGTCAAATATTACAATACTTCAGTTTTACATTTTTATACATTTAAAAATATATATTTTTAAGAAAAAACAAATCTTAGATATATTTTCATTGCGCTCCTAAATTTCTATATCAAATATTATAATATTGTTTGTCTTAAATACTCATATTTTTTTGTCAAATATTACAATAGTAATAGTTCTTACTTTTAATAGCATTCATTTTGTAATAATAGCAACAATAATGATAACAATCAGCAAAACACAAGCTGTTTAAAACAGTAATTGAAGAGAAAAGTGAGCATGTACGTACACTAAAGCTTTGACCTCGTCCTTGTCTTTCAGATTCCAGTCTTCTCCAGGACAACGTGGCGTTTGTTTTGTGTCTGGACACTCTGGGTAACAGCGACAACCTTCACCTCCATGTGTCCAAGCCACCGAAAGAGGGAAGCCCACAGCACACCCTGCTCAAAGAGCTGGAGACCGTAAGACTATCCGCTCGCTATTGAGATCTATATATATATATATATATATATATACGGAATAGGGCTGCCCCCTAATAGTCCACTAACCGTTTATAAAAACTAAGATTTTATTAGTCGCAGAAAAAAAACTCCACAGGAAGTGGCGAAATCTGCAACGGACAGATCGTTATCGGCCTATCATTTATCAACCTCAAATATGGCTAATCACTTGAAACATGAAGTCCGCTCGCTCTAATGCTAACCTAGACAAATGTGCGCTATTATTAGCACATATTCAAGTGTTTGTGTGGAGAGCCGCTTACTGCGTGACATACAGGCGCCGGTACATCACTCGAGTTTAACTTAAAATACTGTAATTTTTTGGTCATAAGGGTCTACTTTTATTAATTTTTTAAACTCACAATAACAACAAAACGTTGTGCTTTTGTAAAATAACGTCTCAGAGAACTTGAGCGCATCACATAAATGAACCGAAATCGAAACTCTGCATGTGCCTGCCTCACAGACATGAGGAATATATCTGTAGAAAGCTTGAAATGTCTACATATCATTTTACTGAATAATTAAGTAAACCTAATTTCTTAATTTGTATTTGTAAAGAAACCTCATTGCTTAACTGTCTACTCTCTGCTGTCTCAGACGACGACATCACTTCCTATCGGCCACCGTAACTTCTGTTGGGTGCAGTTCGCAATATTACACATATTACACACTGCACCTTTAAATGAACGACTACTAGGGCAGCTCTAAAATAGAAAAGTCCTTGTGATGTCAAACGGCATTGGCGGGTCATCATCATCTCTCATTATCAGGTGGCGGCCCATCAGCACCCCGAGCTGAAGTTCTCAATGGTCCACAAGAAGATCAACCTGGCGGACGACACCCTAGCGTGGGAACATGAGCGTTTCGGCATCCGCCGCCTGCCCGCCTTCACCCTGTCCCGCCTGGAGAGCCACCGCAGCCCCGAGCGCCACTCCATCATGGACATGCGGTCAGTGTCGGGAGAGGCCACCGCTGGGTGGGTGATGATTGGTGCTCTCTCTCTTTCGCCCCACCGTTAGTTCCCTCCCTCGCTGCTGATTGGTTGCTGCCATTGATGATGTCGTCTTTGTTGTATTTTTCCATGTTCTCGTAGGCCTCACGTGGACCTGACGAAACTCACTCGCAACACTAAAGTCATCGCAGAAACGCTGGCGAGAGTGATATACAACCTGACGGAGAAAGTAATGTGGCATTTGTCTTTTTCTTTGCAGATATTAATGTGTACATTAATTTGATGACAGTTTTAAATGTATAGTAATTAAATGTAATGATGCATAAAGGAAACCTAATTGCGGTTTTAATGTGTGTTTTTTTTTGTATAAACTTTGTGGGATTTTTTTTTCTTTTTTTTTTTTTTAAACCGCTTTCTGCTGCACAAAAAATACTAATTACAATTTTATTATTTAATTACGATTTAACTAATTAAATTTTTTTTTTGTGATAAATATTGTGATTTATAATGTATGTGCTTTTAAACAGTATACATTTATATAATTAAATATACTGTATATAATTTATATTTATTACATTTATTAGATATATTTTATTATAATTAAAATAAGAAATATTAGTTTTTTAAATGTTTTTTTATAAAGATTGCGATTTATGTTTTTTGTTTTTTTAAAAGGGTATTATTTTTTTAATGATTTCATTAAGTATAATGAAATATTATACATTACATTTATATTATATATTACATTTATTAGATATTTTGTCATTATTTTTATTAATAAATAACAATATTACACAAAATGAGAAATATTACTATTGTAAGATTTGACAAATAAAGAAATCTTGCATTTAAGAATTATTATTTTTTTTTTTTTTACTGCTACTAATAATAAAGAAAAGTTATTTTATTTTACAGTGCAACTGTGAAACAGTTTTTCACACAATAATTTATTTAAATTGCTTTTGGTTTCATCTCCATTAAACACTCAGCCCTACCATCTGGCATCATGAAACTCAAAATGTGGCTTTTATTAGTGTGATAATTGTCATATTTCCCCCAGGGTGCCAGCGGAGACCTGGAGATCTTCACCGAACAGATGGTGAGTAGAAGATGGACGGATGACATGTTACAGGCCAAAATCTGCTGTCTGTCCATCTTTCTTTAGTGTGTAATGTTGCTGTTTGAGTTCATCTCTATATCAGTGTCAGTGTTTCTGAACTCCCTGAAACGCCTCCATTGTAGTCTCGAGTTTCTTTCGGGAACGAACACGTCACAATATTCCTCATTTAGATAATTAATATGCAGAATAAAGAGGCGGGGCCTGGTTGAGATAGTTAGTAGTGTGTTGAAACTGGCGGTTTCATTTCCCAAACACACTCGAAGCACTCGACCAATCACAACACACTGCTCAAGCCTACCAATCAGAGCACAGTGTGCTTTTCAGAAGGAGGGGCTTCATAGAGACAGAGCGTTACTGACAGACTGGGAAGAGACGAGCTGCAACACTGGAGAATATGGGGAAAATAATCAACATTCAAGCAGGAAAAACTTATTCTAGTAGAGCCTGAAAACAAAATCAAGACACAACAGGTCCTCTTCAAGGCATATTTCTCTGCATGTTTGCTTTCAGTGAAGATTTGTCGCTGTGAACGCGTTGTTCTTTATTTAAGTGCGCTCCTGTATTCCCGACAGCAGGTGCAGGAGGATCAGCTGGTGTCACTGGTGGACTGGCTGACGGCGCAGCCACGAGCCGCACAGCTCCTGGATAAAGACAGTAGCATTGTTAACACACTGGAGTATTACATGAACCGCTACCTGAAGGACGTCAAGAGGCATCTGGTCAGGGCCGACAAGAGGTGAAGCGCTCGCTCTTTCAGTGCTCGTTTCAAATGAATATTCAGAGGTTAACGGGTTTTTGTTTTCATTTCTCAACAGGGACCCTGAATTTGTCTTTTATGATCAACTTAAGCAGACCATGAATGCTTATAGGTGAGACTGGCAATGATTTGATGTTTATTTAAATACAATATTTTTTGCATTCTTTTCAAACTTTTAAAGGGATAGTTCACCTCAAAATGACTCATTTTGATATTACCAAACAGTTGTGAAACAACAATGACTTTATATTATTACGGGTTTCATAATTAAACCTGGGTTGGTAATGAATTGAAAGCAGGTTTAAAGATGAGTTGACATTTTTAATGATCACGTTTATGAGGTGAATATCCTTAATAACTGATCCCCAGTTCAGCTTTACAAGTGTGAAATGTTGCTTAACCCTGGATTAAAAATGGCCTTAACCCTATATTAAAACTGCCGTTTGAATAATGTTGTTGCGTTTGATACAAACCAGGGTAAAACCAGCGATCTTTGACCTGCTGCTCGCTGGCTGTATCGCAGCTTATCTTGGAGTGCTGTATTTGGCCGTCCTGGTAAGACTTAATATTCTAGAAATTTAGTGCACACATTTTTATTTGATTTTTGTATTCTTCGCATGCATCATATATTGTCCAGGTCACTTTTCACCCCAAAAACAAAAGCAAAACATGTCATATTTTATGTATTCAGACACCTTCAACATTTCTCACATTATCACAGTTTAGTTTAGAAAATGGTTATAAAATATGAGCAGAACTCAGTTGATATTTGACTGGTTTTGTCCGTCCTTCTGTTAGACTGTCTCACACATGAATTATGTTGAATATCTGTCAGCTGTTAAATTTAACTACACAATTAGATAATACCAGTTTAGCTCAACCAATCACCAAGCAATGCTTCATTTTGTTCAGTCTGTGTGTAAAAGTTGCATTAGCAATTCAAGAAAAAAACACTTCAGAAGAACATGATAATAACATGATACACAAAATAATTACAAATATAGATTTCACCACATTAATGAGAACGTGTTGTGATATGTATTATTCATATAATATAATGTATAATAATTATATATATATATATATATATATATATATATATATATATTTATAATATATATATATATATATATATATATATATATATATATATATAATTATTATACATTATATTATATGAATAATACATATCACAACACGTTCTCATTAATGTGGTGAAATCTATATTTGTAATTATTTTGTGTGTTTGTTCTTCACATGAATTCACAATTTCATCCCAAGCAAAATATATTTTTTTAGCCAGTTTTATTTTTAATATTTTATATGTATAACATGTTTTTAAGACAATTAAGCACATTTTCACAACATGTTCTCATTACTGTTATGCTATAAATATATATTTGTTAAATATCAGTGTTATTTTAGTATGTTTGAGATACAACTATAGTTTTTATTAATATTTTGATTATTAATATTATTAATATTTTCTTCATTTTCTGTCTTAGTAATTTTATTGTTTTTCTCATTTTTATTATAAAAAAAATAAATAAAAAATCAGTACATCGTTAAACTAACCTGAAATGAAAAGATGTTTCCTTGGCAAATAGTAAAAAAAAATATATATATATACTATGTTTATGCATATTTGTAATTTCCATAATAACCACATAACATATATTTATATATAACTGTCATTACCGTAATGACCATATATTTATACATATTTGTCATTATCGTAGTGACCATGTCATATTTACATATTTTTCATTTCTGTAATGACCATATTTATATATGTCATTACCATAGTAACCATATATATTTATATATATTCATATTTGTCATTACAATACAACATACTGCAATAACAAAACCATTTTAATTTTTGTTTTCCTGTAGAATTTTGGATTTCTGTACGGTTTCCTGCGTAGAGTCACGGCTCCTCGGGTCAAACAGCATTAACCTCTTCAAGCACCTGCAGTACGAGGAGCCAAGAGTGTGTTTGCTTTCTTTATATCACACCTAGTTTGTTTGATTGATTGATTGATTACTTTTTTTGAGAATGTACATTAATTTCAATGCCAAGTGTTTCATCCACTACATCTCCATCTGCCTTTCAAGTCTTCCTGGTCTCGATGTTGCCTCAAGTTCTGTTTCCTTACAACTACAATCCATAATCATTCAAACGGAGTTCATTTAATAATGCGCACAAGTGCATCTCGGTGTGTTACGGTTGTTTAATTTCCGTCATGAACTGTGCACTTCTTGCATCAACTGTTTCCAGAATCCCCTCCTCATG
Source organism: Rutilus rutilus (assembly GCF_951802725.1). Lineage (NCBI taxonomy): Eukaryota > Metazoa > Chordata > Actinopteri > Cypriniformes > Leuciscidae > Rutilus > Rutilus rutilus. The sequence continues at coordinate 6,598,762 of NC_140222.1, read as the reverse complement.
TTGTTGTTCTTCACTGGCAGCTACTACAAAGTGGGCCAAAATTGTTGCGGTTTGAGTTGAAGTCTGTAGACTCTCAAGATTGATTCTCAGTCTTTGTCACGCAAGTCTCAACTCAAACTGCTGATTCTCTTCGGAGTGAGTATTACATTGTGACGTTTGGAAACCGTTTGGCATTTCATGTTTTGCAGATTCTTTTATCCTAAAGTTTTTCCTCAAAAGAGTAATATTATTAAGTCCTTGGTTCTTAAGGTGTTTAGAACTCCCATTTCGTTCTTGTATCCTAATTCCACCTGTCGTTTTGACATCCGAAGTCCAGTTCTGTTTTCACTATTTATTAGGAAACAGTGTGGTACAAATTTGCTGTTATTTATGGAAGCTGATACGCTTCGACATGCACTGATTACATTTTTTTTTTTTTTTTTTTTTGGGGGTTCTCCGAACTTGATTTAACTTTACAAATCAGAGGTACATAAACTTGATTCTTAAGGAGAAGGATGAAGAAAAAAAATAAAGGCATTTGTTGAATTAAGAACACATCGCTGTTGGTTTCTTTGCACAGTTTTTATTAAATGGAAAAACATGACATGACAACATGTTTCAATTCACCAATTCAACTGAAATAATTGAAATAGTTCAATAACAATCAAGATAATACCTGTCACTCCTTCTGATCAGATCAAAATCAAGGAAAAGAGTGAATAAATGGTCCAAGAAAAATATTAAAACAAATAAAATAACATTTTTCAATGTTAAATTAATCAGTATAAATCCCCTAGTTACCACTTTCGTTTAAAAAAATTGTTTCATACAGAAAAAGAAAAAAAACAGTAGTAAGAAATTACAGTGCGACAATTAAATATGCCGATAACCAAGATATAACAATATACCAGGGTTTTTATTTTGGCACTTTAAGAGAATTAACATATTTTAAATATATTCCCAATGTGATAAAATTATTTACGCTCTCCACACTTGCATTCTGACTGAACAGAACAGTGTTGAATGGAAATTAATAACACGATCCAAAACTTATAGAGGACATTTTTCATAAAAGGCCAGTGGAGTGTGTGATGGCGTTTAACGTTTGTTTCAAGTTGGTAACGCAAGTTTTTTGGGGGGAAACTTCAGCGCATGTGCATTTGACGCTGTCGAAATTCAGTTATCGTAAGGGAATGAGTAGCGAATGCTACCCTTTTTGCGTAATGACTCCAAGAAGCTGCGTGTAAATAATGCAAAAGAATTTCGCAGAATGAGGATTATTTAGCCAGAACTGCATTAACAATGTTTTATTCCAGTGATGTGACAATGCCGGGTAAGAAAAGTGGAGACCAGAAACTGACGCTTCTTCAAGAGTAGGCTACCATTGTAGACGTCTGCTGTATAAGTAAGTAACGTTTACACGGGAGAAACTCGGATCAGAAAACAACAGCAGCATTTAAATAGCTTCAAAGAATATTTAAAAATATATATAGAGCCTATTTTTTGCCATCGTATTGGGTGAACTATCTCTTTAACAGCAAAACACCCCAAATCATAAACGGCTAGCACAAGCTAGCATAACGAACGGAAGACATGACCTCAGCGACGTGCAGATCTCATCGGCATTCGCGTTCAATATTCCACCTGAACGCGAAGATTATGAGCATTATTATACACAACAACTTTTTGATACAGCAGGCAAATAAAGGATTCAAGTATTGCGATAGTTTTGGAGTGATCAATGTCACGACAGATAATGTCAGTTCCATTTCATCTTTTGTGGTGTGATTTCGTAAATCATATTCTCAAATCTCATGCGTTCCTGCATACGACATTTGCATATACTTTTGATTAATTTGAGTAGCTAGTAAATGTTTCTCCATTGTAACGGACTGAATAAGCATCTAAGACTAACCATTGTTTCCACTGAGTTATCCATTCGTATTTATATAAAATAAACACGATATGTCAGAGGAGTGTATTATAATTTTTTTTGTATTATATAATTTTTTATTTTATTTTTTTGTCGTCAATCCGAAGCTTCTGTGACGCAACGGATGCTCGCAGAAGAAAAAAAAAAAAATCCAATGAAGGAATGCAAGCAGTATTTTTGTAATCCAAACATTGAAAGTGATTCCCTTTCACTCATCTAACTTACATTCAAACACGGTAATACTGTACAAACATGATTTTGATTGATGCAGATCAGGCTGGGTTTTTTTTTTTTTTTAGGTGGTGGTAATCTGTGTAGTTAGTAGATGTAAAAAAAAAAAACAAGGCAACCGATGTATAGTACAGTGGTTCTCAACTGGTTTTGCTTCAGGACACACATTTTATATAATATTGGCCTGGTTTCACAGACAGGGCTTAGATTAAGCCAGGATTAGGCCTTAGTTCAATTAAGGACATTTAAGTAGCTTTTATAAACATGCCTTAGAAATAAAACACTGATGTGCATCTTGAGACAAAACAATGGCACTGAGTCATATTTTAAGATGTGCAAGTTGCTTTCAGTTAAAACAGCTCAAACATGCATTTTAGTCTGGGACTAGACTTAAGCCTTGTCTGTGAAGCCGGGGGTCTGTGGGTCATACAAAGGTTTAAAGAAGTGCTTAACCTTGAAATGTATTAATATTACCACGAAAGTATTCTGTATAATTTTTTTAGTACAAATAAGAAAACATTCTGAATTCAAGATGCATCTCGAAAAGCAAAATTGCATCAGATATTAAGTCTTGTTTTCTGAAAAAAGTTTATTTTTCTGACCAATATGAATGTTATTTATTATAATCCAAAGTTATGTTTTTTAAGAGGTTGGCATATGTCTAATTTGACTTTATACTAATAATGAACATGAATTTGTGACGAAATACCATTGAGTGTGATTGGGTGTACAGCCTGCCCTTTGATGCCAACAACAAAATATATGGTAAGAATTTCTATTTATTTTACTACTGTAACTATTCATGGTTACTTGCATTTGCATTATTTGCGTTCTATGAATTTAACATTGCCTTCCCCTGCTTTTCAGATCAGATCTTCGACCAATTGAGAACCACTCCACTAATACCCACTACAAGATAGGTACTAACTCTTTTTAATGCCTTCACTCCTGGAATTAAAATACACCAGAAAAACAAAAAGTCTAAATCTAATCAAACAAACTGTCAACCACAAAACCTGATTATAATGTTTTCCACTGTTCTCCTAAATGCATGGTATTGTATTTAATTTCCAGAGATATCCTATAGTCAGTCTCGCCATAAGTTCCCGATTAAAAAAATTATAGATTAATTTACTAATTTAACTTAAATAAACATTTTTAAAGCAATATATGAGACGGATAACAAATAACATTCACAGTGCTATGATTATATTATAATAACAGTGATTAATTAAAACAAAGACGATGGTTGATTTGTTTCTTATTCTCTGTATGACTGTCCAAGCACCTTGGTGATCCGAGAGTAGAATCAAACTAGGTCACATGTACCTTGCAGTCATGGTTAAGTGCCTGCAGATGGCAGCATCTAGATATTATTGATGTTTCTTCTTGCTGGTCCCATTCTGCACGTGTTTCCTAAGAGGAAGGAATATGCATAAAAAGCACAGAGTCAGGCTAGAAAGAGGTGATCACAGGATGCATGTGGCATGGTTGGATATCACTTCACTTCAAGGTCAGAAAGATAAGGACAGGACTAATGCCATGACGCTAGTCACATCTACACGAGACTGCACTCTCATTCAATCGCCAATCAGGTCAAAACAGACTGCCACACTCTGTGATCTCAGATTGCGTTATCCTAAACCTAAAGCTATTGATGTCAACAGGCATGTGGCACAAAGCTACCTTACCATGTGGTTAGAATATCTAGAGCTATAACAAATACTGGCCAACGGTGACACTTTTAAAGAACTGGAGCCCAGATTTGGCAGAAATAAAGTGTAGAATATAGCCTTGTTTTATATACTCTTCTGGTCTAATAAGCTTTATAATTTTTGGTAAAGCAAAACAACAGAAAATTAACATTATGCTGCTTTAAAGTTAGGTTGGAATGAGCAAATTTATGGGTTAAGTGCACATGTACATCACCGCATAATTATAATTACCAGTAGGAATAACCAAAAAATGTGGTTCAAAAGAAATTATTTGAACGCTCATCAAATTGTAATTGCACCTTTTCAACTCGAAAGTAGAAACTTCCCAAGGGGATTTTGAAGGACCGATGTTTTTAGGTAGTAGACGTTGCAAGCCTCAATTCTGCCTCAACTGCTAGTCAACCACACGACTTCCTTTTTATTACGTGCGCATGCTGTATACACGAACCACAGACTGCTGCATCTCTCCACTTACCCTTCGTTAGACATCTGATCATTAGTGTCTGCTCTCTCCTTTAGTTGATCTTCCTCGTACTCTCGGACATCGTTTACTTCCTTCATCTGGCCCGTCAGGACCTTCGCCACAAACAGCACGATGAACTGAAAAAAGAGCCCAAATGTCTTGACATTTTACAGAGACTTTTCAAAGCAATAAGATAGAAACGCAACTTGAATGGGGTAAATGCTTGTAGGTTCTCAGCTAGTTACCAAAAGTTACTTTGTAGGTTAAAATTCAAGTGGACAGTTAATGGGATCTGTCAAGGTAGTGTCCAATGTATTACAAGATGCTTGGGATTAAGTATCTGCTAGATAGCTAGCTAACATAAACTTACGCCACTGATAACAGGGCAATAGAAAGAAGTCGTTTTTTCTTAAGCAACTTAAAGTACACTTATTCCTAGGACAATATCTCTAGAGCAGTTGTCTCTACCCTGTTCCTGGAGGACAGGACAGTACATATTTTTGATACCTTGCTTATTTGACACCCATTCAAGGTCTCGAATCTTGACTGTCAAAGCAGGTGTGTTTGATTTGGAGACAACCAAAATCTGCACGGTTGGGGAGTACTCCAGTACCAGGGTTGGGAAACAATACTCTTGAGCGACCTAGGGCCTCTCTAATGGACTTGTTAAAGGGGACCATGATAATAGCTCTCGGTGGACTCATTAAAAGGCTCAAGCCAGCAACCTTTGGGTTACTAGCACTGAGCCTTCCTATACTACCACTGTCTTCTGAAACTACCCATTCTTACCAGGAACCAGTAGATGTTCATGAGAAGCAGAGCAAGCAGGAGTGTGTTGAAGAAGAAGTAGAAAGGGATGTTGGGAACTGACTGGATGCTGGTGATGCAGGAGGCCCACATAACTTTAAGCGGGAACCAGTACAAACGGAACCAAAACCTGCACAAATGGCAAGAACAAACTAGATGAAGCCAACTACATCTTTTGAGCATCCTCTGGACACAGGCTAAATGCTAAGACAACACACACAAAAAACACAGCAAAAGTGCTAATTAGTTGTTGTTACATGAACAAGGGATTCTGTGGAGCAGAGGTGGGAAATCTGGCCCTCGATGGCTACTGTCCTGAGCTTAACTCTACCCCTAATCAAACACCTGCCTGTAATGTCTAAGTAATCATGAACATGTTTTCCAACTCTGCAGGACCGTGGACCTCGATGGTCAGAGTTGCCTAACCTTGCTGTAGACCCTTATATGGGTAATTTCATTAAACCAAATAGGGCATGTTTCTGGAAGTGCATCCTTTGTTTTTGCACAGCATTCCTATCATTCTTTCCTAACACTAAACCAAGGTTACTCAATCCTGCTCCTGGAGGTCTACCTAGCTTCATAGTTTAGGCCCAGAAATTACTTTAGAAAAAGTTTTGTTCGAGCAAAATCAGAGGGTAATGATCATTTGATTGGAATGTTGTTCCAGGACCAACAAAGGAATTAAGTCAACTTTAATTATTGTATACATGTTCCATGCTGTGTCATGTTTGCATCAATAACAGCTTCTGGTTTCTTGATCAACAGGCAAGCCTCACCATGTGATGCTAAAGCTAATGGCACCCATGTTGGACAGGACATCATTGATGAAGTACTCTTTCCCTCCCCGGATCTTGAAATAAACGTTGACCTTGGTGAATTCCAACTGTATGTCATTGATGTCGTGAAGAAAGAGGACGAGAATGCCAATGTTGTGGTATCTGAGGACGATATGTTCAAAAACACGAACAGTGATGAGTGGTTTTTGAACTGTGGCTTTTAGTGGCATAGCATTTGAGCTAATTCTTTGTATTGTTTATTCTTTAAGATACAAGTTTTTATTGTTGTAACCTGGGTTTGAAATTTACTTTTTCACTCGCTGGCCAATTTGGCTACTAAATTTTTAAGTTACCGGCCATTCAGAACTTCTACTAGCAAAGAAAGAAAGAAAGAAAGAAAGAAAGAAATTAACCAGATTTACTATATATAATACAATTTCGACATGATACATTAATTTCTTATTCAAACAAAATCATTTCTTATTCATCCAGCCATCTCCTCCCTTCCTCTTTCATCCTCATCACCAAAAATGTGTTTTAGGTGGACAGATCAATACAGTACAAAAAATTATTCTTTTGTTAACCAAATTGGCTAGTGATTTGACAGCGTTACCCGCCACAGTTGATTTTTACCCGCATTTGGCAGGTTGGCAGGTATCAAATTCAAACCCTGGTTGTAACTATTGGCGCTTTTCCATTACCAGTACCAGCTCGACTCGACTCGCCTCGCCTCGACTCAGCTCGGCTCGGCTCGCTTTTCGCTCCGTTTTCCATTGCAGATAGTACCTCCACAATAGTACCTGGTCGTCATAGCGACACCGCAGGAAACTGCCGTGACTTAATCTTTTACGCGAGACGCGCGAGACACACCCGCTACCTACACACACAGGACAATGGAGGAAATTGAGTGTATGCTGTTTTTGGATGTTTTTGTTTTTGTTTTTGCTGTTTTTTATTCAGGATACTGCGTCTGGCGCGTGCAATGATGACGCAGTGAATAGTGACGATTCTCTCTGACCAATCAGCAGTCTGCCATGATTTCACGTCACATTTTAGTATCGCCTCAGCTCGCCTCAGCCCGCTTAGAACCGCGCCGGAGGTGGTACGAAAAAAAGTACCTGGAAGCAGGTACAGGTACAACTTTTACACAGTGGAAAACCAAACAGAGCCGAGTCGAGTCGAGCCGAGCCGAGGCGAGCTGGTACTGTGTAGTGGAAAAGCGCCATATGAAAACAAAAAAAAAACTTAAAAAAAACAGGCTGTAGATAAGCTGTTTTTAAAAAGCCCGTAAATTTGCCTGACCTAAAGGCGTAGGAGAATGTGATCAGGGCCAGAGTGATGAAGTGATGCACCACCATGACAAGGGAGTCCTTCCTCCATGCGTCCATGTAGACCGTTGCATATATCGAATGGCCGTAGAAGCTGCCCTGGATAAGGTAAGCTATCGCAATATCGGTGGGTACTGACATCCCACTCTTCCAGTCTAGACCGAAAAGACAGAACAAAATAGTGACACTCCACAACCATAAAAACAACAACACCAGATGGTAATGACCTTGACTTGCTGACAAAAAGTGGACACTGGCCTCATAAAACAGATGGTTTATGCTGATATAGTAGAGATTAAAGCTGTGTTACTCTCCAGGGGTGTTCAAGATGCCATTCATTTTCAATGACAGTTAATGGCATCAACAGCAATCTTTGCCATTGTGACAATCTTTATTGGGATTTATAAAGTAGTATCGTACCATTCATGCAAATGAGTAGTGAGATGATACAGCAACTACCAATTGGAGCGTAAATGGTTATCAGTGGCCTGATAAGTGAAAATGGGATTTCAGAATAACTGTAATTATATTGATAAGGAGTGTTAATGGATAATAGTAACTTGTGACCTTTAATGTTTATTCACTATATTAATCATTCATATTAGTGTTTATTCAGATTTTTAGTCATTAAACATTGACAAAAGCAATCACCAAAAATCTTTTACTCAACAAATGGGCCTTTCCCAACATCTGGGAAAGTTTCAAAACTTTCAGAAGTTTCCTGGGACTTTCAAGGATCCTGTACATTTTAAATAAGCATTTTTTTAAGCATTAAATCGTATTTTGTACCATCTGACATCTTCAAGAGTAGCATATAAACTGTAAACTAAGCAACTCAAAAAAGCTTGTAACTCAAAAGGGTTGAATTAAATAATGACAAGCAATAACAGGATGTGCGTCAGCTTTAAAGCTTACCGTAAAACACAGACGGAGGGTTCTGAAAGAAGGAATAACTAGTGAAAAACAAAAGGTAGGTGCTGTATGACCATGACATTGTGTAGAAGACCAGCTTCCACGCGCTCTCCGGCATCTTTGAGACATCTTTTGATGGGATACAACACCATTGTCCAAAAGGCTGTGGAAAACAAGGGGAAAGAATGAAATTGTAATGCTAGCATTTGCATAGCAGGTGTTCATTCATCAACAAAGAAGACTTCTAGCAACTGAATTGCCGAGGATCAATGATACCACACAATGCTACCAGGTAAAATTATCCACAGAAAAGCTCATGTTGCACACACCTGTAACAGTAAATTTCGACTCATTTGTGCATTTAATTTGCTTAGAATTGAATGTTTATAATTTACTGTGCATTTCTTCCTAGGTGCTGTCGCCTTTGTGATTTCACATAAAAGGATGAGTCATGAAAAGGCCATTCTAATTAGCTCAGACATCAGATGACTCAAACAAACCCACTGACGGTAAAAGCCTGAAGCTAAAGTTGTACTCCATCCATGCTAAACTTTGTGTGTGCTCACGTGCCTTCACCTTATCTCTCCCATGACAGACTATCCTGCTTGTGTGGACACAAAAGCCGAATGTCACAGTAACTGAAGATGCTAAAGGCTTGACTTAATCATTTATCTATTCACAAGCATCACCTTCACTTGACGTTATCTAATCTGCACTCCCTTCTGCTAATTACAATATATGTATATGTATGTATGTATGTATACGATATGTATCATTTGACCTCTCTTGTGCTCATAGTCTCATGGTTGCCTCTAAATTGGCCAAGAGGCAATGTGGTGCGCACCGCAGGATATCCACCACGTGGATTCTGCTCTCCGCCTCCACCCGCTGGGGTTATTTATAGAGGCCAGCTGTCACCAAAATGCTCCACCCCCGTTCCTCTATCATCACCACCTCTAGCTGAGTCCCGAGGTTCAGGCTGACTGCTGCTGATGTTGGTGACTGCGTCATGGCTGTGATAGAGAGCACACATCCCTTCTCGGCTGAACAGCCTGACATTGCTTTGCGCTCTAATGGCCACAAATTTATCAAAGAAAAGTTTAGGTGAGTCTCAGAAAGAAACACCACGAATGAGATCTCTTTAACATCCCAGTTGCTTCTTCTAGGAGTTCAATGGAGACTGATTCTGATTGATTCTGACTTCAGATTGATTTTCGCGTGTGTGAAAACACTATGAAAATGAAACACTTTAGACTGAATACGTTATACACATGTGCATTACATCATCGTCTTCGGAGATTCACGTTTTTGTTGTTTACACGGAGACCGTTTTCAGAAACTTGAACTTTGAACCCCGTTTTCAGGCACCCAAAACGTCATTGTCATGTAATCGAATGGCCAAAACGCATAAAAAGTTGTACGTTTTTAGTTGAAAACGGTGTCGCGTAAATGACGTTAGAGTTAACGATGTCGACTCGCCATCTCCGCAGTGAACGTGCCTATAGAGAGAAACGCAACTGTCATAATCAGAGAGTATTTGTTTTCTACTTGAATTGGTTTGTTTAAAAGTAGACATTTCATATTTCTCATGTCTGTGAGGCAAGTAGCAAAAGTTGAGTTTCGGCTCATTTATGGCGTTTCTCATGGACTGCATGAATTTTCCACTTCCTGTGTGTTTTTTCTGTTTTTAGCTATGCTATCCACCTCAGTTTCCTACGGTGTCAACTGTGTTTAATTGGTGTCTCTTGTCATTTCTCCTTAGGATTTGCTGAAGAAACTTGATACCTAATTAAACACAACTGAGCTTTCCAATAAGTCCACTGAGCTTTGGAAGAGCAACTTAGAAGTTTCCTCTGGGAATGCTTGTTATGGAGGACACGTTGCAACCCATATTAGGCCACCAAACTACTTTTGCTCCATCTCCCAGGACATGAATGGCAAGCAAAACCGAGGGCTGAACTGAACCTGATGACCGAATGCGACTGAAACACATTTTGTTTTGGGGTCTCGTACAAGAGCCGACCCGTCGATTAAACATGCAGTTTCCATAGCAACTATTTGAGGATAGCAGGTGGTTTTGTAAAATAAATCAAAGACAAATCACAACAAACACAATGTAAAAGAACGAGCCCATCTCCCACATATGTAAAATGTAACCTTACTGGTTTGTTGCTCTCTTTGGATCTGCGTTATATTAAAAGCGCAATTTAAAGGAATAGTCCATCCAAGAATGAAAAGTTGTGTCATTTATAACCCATAGCCTATGCTATAATTTGTTTGTATTGGAATGGATCACTTGTGGTCACTTGCCATTTTAAGAAACTAAAGAGTATATTCTTCTATTAAATGTTCTTTGAATTTAACATTACTTTTTTTTTAGTTTGCATAGCCATCGTTGTGTGTAAAAGGTTAAAACAGCACATTGCAACTTTACATGGCAGATTTAAAGCAAATTTCAGTGGACAGTGAACAGCGAACAAAAATAGCTGAGGTCTTTCTTAAACTACAACAAACACCTCTAAAAACACACTTCCACATTCACAGCCAAAATAACTTGTGAACTTTCTGCATCAAGTTTCAAAATATCTGTTATACAGCTGTTAGAACAAGATAAGGGAGGATAAACAATGACTGTTCATTTTTCACTTAACTATTCATTTAAAAGAAACGTACAAAGATCAGAACATTCAAACACTGTGCGGTTTATTTGGCCGTCTGAGACAAATTTTGCAAACCCTAAAAGATTCCTCTGATCCTAGGCTAAAATCTGAAGTCTTTAATTGTTAGTTTGATTACAAACAGGCATTACTTCAGGCCTGAATATCTTGTGCTTCTTGGCAAATAATATCCCTCTCCATGAAAGAGGGTTTTGGATATTCTGAGCAATATGACGTGCAAAATTTGCTTTGCCCATGACCACTGACGGACTGTCCCGTATTAGCATATTTCCCGTATTTGCATATTTCCGCCCTCAGCCATTTGTATACTGTCCACCAAGGCAGTACTTTATGTGTCTTGTGTCGACACGCCCCATGGAAGAGAGGGGTGTGGTGAGCAGTTGCTCGTTATCATTTAAAGACACATGCACTGAAACGGGTCGCTGTGAACAGAGCTGTTTTTGAGGAGGTAAAAAGGGTGTTGTTTTACACAACCATTGAGGAATTTTAACCAAAGTATGTTACAAACTTTACACGAAGACCCTAAAGAATCATGCCAACTTGTGGAAAATGGGCATCTGATGACCCCTTTAAAGTCAGAACAAGCCCTTTTCCAATTCTTTGGAGGGTCAAGAGTCAGAAAACAGGTAAAAGCATCTCCACATGGCCAGATGGAGCCACAGAGCCTCATCGTCTCACTTGCCCCTCAAACACCCTCCTCCTTCTTCCTCCCTGTTGGGCCGAGCTGTATTTCCTCAGGCTTTGATTGTTCTCGGAATAAGTTTGTTTTCTGCTGTCATTTCAGATTAAGTTGATGTATCTAGTCGAGGGATCAGAGTACTTGAAACAGGGCGGCACAAAGAGGAAGGAAGGATGCAGACGACGATGCCTACCGATAATGGCATGCAATTTCCACTCCGAGCACCAAACATTTGAGAAACACATCAATGCTTGCATCTGACAGTGCAATCAAGTCTCTGGGAGGACACACATTAAACAGGTGCTTTAATTACCTTTCAGAGTCAATGTATGGGGCAGCACATTTCTAATGGTTTCCTTATGTTACCAGTTGGTCACCATAGATGTTATTGAGTTTTTTTTTTCAAAAGAATCTTTTATCTGCATTGGCCGATAACTTTGACTGCTTGGTCAACTACCATAAGTGTTTATTTTTCTTTGCTGAAGTTCTACCATTTTATTCCATCCAATTATCATTAAATGTATTGAACACTGGCGTACATTTTGCTGATAGTGCCATTTTTAAAATAACATCTACAGCACAAAAGTAAAATTAGGTTCACGTACATAACATTGATTGACAATCTTGCAACGGGTAAGTAAACTAAAAATCAATGCACCTGCTGTTCTCGTAATTATGTTTGTGCAGCATGTGTTACGAATGTAAACTGGTGAAACGCATGTCTGTAATTGTACTATCTTAAGAGCTGATGACCTCTGTATGTAAGGCTGCTGTTAAGACACCAAACTCAAAGGTTATTGTCTGCAGAATACACAGCGTGACATGATATTCCCTTGAAGCTGTTCAGACAGCCAAAGTTTATCTTAGTGGTGATGTTGTTTGCCAGAACATGATGTTGTTGGGTAGTTTGATTTTAGAGAAGTGCTTAATGAAATAAATAATCTCTGGTCCAGTGAATGTTGGTCATTACAGTCTCATCAAAGGTCAAAACAGCATGCGTTCGGCTGCCCAGCAAGCCATCAACACCTTGATTTTTTTCACACAAACACTTTACAGTGCTGGCCAGATGGCCTTTTGCCTTCGCGTCCATTGAGTCTGAGAACGTGAAAGTGCATGGGAACTTTAAAAATGAATGGGCCTCATTATCGCTAAGAGCTGATGCCATAAATTGTTTATTAGGTAACATGGAGATTCGTTTAAAAACCAAGTAGAGAGATCATGTTACGTACCGCACGCATGTGTTTGAGTGCAGGACATAGTCCACAAAACACTTTAAAATCTGCAGACTATGTCAGAAATTATCTCCCAAGACATACGAGACTATCTTGTGGCCAAAGTACAGTAAAACTGCAGTAGTGAGCTCACACGGCCAAAAACAGTTTCAAAAGGGCTTGTACACTATATTCCATGTCTTCTGAAGTCATATGATAACTCAGTTTGAAGAACTAACTCATATTTAAGTTGTTTATCATTAAAACATAGCATAATGTATATGTGCAATCTTTGAAGCATTAATGAATCGGGAATGAATCATTCTTTTGAGTCAGATCGTTACAATGAATCATTTCATTTACAAAGTTATCGGGTTCTTGAGTTCAACTCACTGACTCAATCATTCCAGGGGTTAACAGCTCACTGGAGGGGAAGACTATCAGTGAATATCAGTAGCCACGTTTCCATTTCCCTTCAAATTGCGCAAATTGAATCGCTTGCATGAGGTGGTTTTTCAGGCAACTCGAAACCGGCAACAGTTTTTGCACATTTACAGGTCACCTGACGTAGATGGCGCGGTGTGTTTGGACAGAAGACGAGACAGAGTTCTTCATTAAACTCAAAAGACAAAAGTATCACGGGAATACTGGATTCTAAACCACAAAGAAATGCCGCAATTTACCAGATCTTGAAGCAGATATGAGGGAGAAACACTTCATACGAGCCACTCACAAGCATAAGGGGCTTTCCTTGCTATTAATGCTTGAATAACACGCCTACGTCTCCTTCCATTAAACATAATGGCTAGTTATGGCTGCGATATACATAAACCTACCAACATCCGTCACCATGGTTTTTTAAATGACTTATCGCAAGAGGAAGAAAAGTTTCAGTTGCATAACATCAGTTAATGGAGACAGCATCATTTCGGAATAGTTTTTAATCAACATATCGCAAATCTGTAATTGAAACGCTGCTATTGAAAGCTAGTCTATGACTTCTATAAAAATAACTGGTCATATTTGGGTGAACTATTCCTTCAAGAAGAACTAAAACACCAGAATCCCATCTTGTGCCTATTGATTCATTTTTTTGTTGTTTGATCAAATGGTTACATGATGACTTTAATCTTGCGATATATTGAAGGAGAGACCTCTTTCATGGAGAGGGATATTATTAGCCAAGAAGCACAAGATGTTCAGATCTGAAACACATTGATAAAGTGTCTAACTGTCACTTTTTCATTTTCTAAGTCATGCCTGTTTTTAATCACAAACTGCAGTGCTGCAACTCTTTGCCAAGACCTCACACTCTCTTACTCAAGAGTTACAGGCCAGACGAGGTCCTGACACGTCATATATTTCCGTATAAACATCACGCCGGCCGTCAGGGTTTCTCCACGTGCTGAGAGTAAGGAATTTACAGGAGGAGGAATTAAACCGCAGCTCAGAGTAAACATGGATGCAGAGGCCCATGAATCATGACGGCATTGATCCCAGTAATTGCAGCACATCAGCGGAGCTCAAACAAGAGTCATCAAAACACTTTCAGGACAGGAAGTGAAACCAACTTAGCTGAGCATTAGCAACAAATGCAAAATGTGGCATATCAGTCTCAGAAACAAGGAAATTTGATCAAGTTTATGTCTGGGAAACTTGATAGTTAATGTAACCTGTTTGCATAGCCATCGTTGCCTATGTAAAAGGTAAAATGCAAAGCAAAAAACTATGTAAAACAGCACTTGAGCACATTGCAACTTTACATGGCGAGTTTCAAGCACATTACAGTGGACAGTGAACAGCAAACAAAAATAGCTGAGGTCTTTCTTTAACAGAGGAAAAACTACACCAAACACCTCGACAAACACACCCAAATTCACAGCCAAAATAACTTGTGACCTTCTGCATCAAGTGTTAAACGTCTGCTTTTCAGAAACAACAACAGCTTTGAATGAGAGGTGTTTGCTTGTGAACAACTCACTCAGATTATTAAACCTAAGTATGCATAGCAGTCCTAGTGATGCTTGACTACACAAACATCACTAATCTCGGAAACACACATTTACTCACATCTATGCTCAAATGACCTTTTGTATACAGATGGTGATGCAAATGTCCAATGTTTCGAAACAACTTCAGATATTCACTGAGGGCGCCAATGATGCTTTCAAAACCTGGTGTTTAATATTCATTTATTTACAGGCTTCTCCACTGAACTTGAACGTTTTTCAGTGACCCATACCGAAATATTAATTGTTTAAATAAAATTAACACCTATTTTACACAATATAATCGGCCTAGTCAGTATCAGTTGTGTTTGTGTTGACCGTGGCTTCTGAAGTATATTTACCTCAAAGATGTACACGGTCAGTCCCTTGCGCACCTTCGTCCACATGACCGCGCTCATGAAGAACATGAAGATCTCAATCCAGGTTATGTAGGCATGATCCAGCAAGGTTTTTCTGGACAGGTCCAGTCCGCAGTCTTTACAGTCTCTAAAGGCACTGAAAATGACTGAATATGCTCTAGTGATGAGCTCAATGTAGCCAGGCATGATCTCCATCTCCAGGCCATCACTAGAAGACCCGTCTTCCATGTGATTGGTGTCCATTACGCTAGAAATACTATAGTAATTGCTATAATAACAAGCCACTTAGGGGTTAAAAAGCAATGGAGACGCACAATGCAAAAAGTGCCACCAGCTATAGCTGCTGTAAACCTTAAGCTGATTATGGCATGCAAAGTGTCCTGTCTGTCTTTCCTTGTCTTCTAAATTAAGACTGATAAACTACTAATGCCAATTAACAAATTATGCCAAACAAATAGATTCCAACATGAATCCCTAATAACAAGAGCAAAAAAATATTATTTAATATCCTATACTGCATACATGCCATTGGAGTGTAAAAGGATTAGTTTTCTACCACCTTCTGCTTAAATATCAACTGAAATCTTCTCTGTATATAATATATTGATATTAACACTTCCCTTTCTTAATGGTTGCTAAATCCATTGCACGGTATGTGAATCAGCATGCCTGCATTGCCTATCACAGTTCATTTATTATAGATTTAAGCAGACGGCTCACAATTTAAGCATTCTCTGAGAAATTCGGAAATGATAAGTTAAAGGTTAATAAAAATCATAACCTCTTTATATTCCGCACATGTGACGTGTGTCCATATGCGAAATAGCGCGTCCTCTCCTTTACGTTATTCAGTAAGTATAACATCTCCTCTGGGTTTCATCTCATGGCGAGAGGTTTAAAGCAGAAATTATCCTTCAGTATGTCCATATGTGGGTCGAATATAGCGAACAGGTAGAAATAAAAATCGCCAAATGAAGCCTAAATGAACCTGCGCACAAAACCGCTCAGCATGTGATAGATTCGCACTCGCAGACGCACAATGGGAAAAAACACACAAAGACAAAAAAACAAATGTACCTAAAATCTATCTAAAGCCTCCTGTGAGGACCGACATCCGCAGAGCACTGTGAAGAAGTTGAGGTTAGTGAACCAGAAAAAAAAGAAGAAGCAGATGATGTCCTTGTGTTCATGTTAGCCGGTTCTTTTGAACAATTCAATTGAGTCGATTCGCAAAGCGGTTATGACTCACTTGACTGTAGCCATGGCAAAACGTCAGTTTGGATGTGTAGAAAACTAACGTCGATATGTTGGAAACATAAAAATAGAGTAAAGTATAGCAATACATGACAACAGTTAAATCGCAGGGCGATTCGAAATGGTACAATTTGGGACAAACACAATCAGTATCTCAGAGAATCAAACTGGACAACGTAAATACATATACAATAAGAAACACTTATGTATATCAATGACGGCGATAAAATAGTTTAATTTAACAAAATATGTATTTAATCACCTAAGTTAAACTTCCAAATTGTTTTAAACAGCAAATTGTTCGAATGAACCGAATCGCCAAAATGACTCAGATCAAGCAGCGGTCCGTTATCTTCAGACAGATTACACAGAGAGAGAGAGAGAGAGAGAGAGAGAGAGAGAGAGAGAGAGAGAGAGAGAGAGAGAGCAGGAACACGTTTAAAGTGACAGTAATCATGTGGACAAATGTTCATTTTCTGCTCAGTTCAAAAGTTTTCTTTATTTTTAGCAGTCGATAGGCTTTGAGACGTTTCAAATGTAATAACAAAAAACATTTTAATTTATATATTTTTAAATAATCGTATATATTTTTATATGTATTAATAAATTAAATTGTTCACATTGGGGGAAAAAAGGCATTAAAAAGTATATGAAGAAAATTGCTGATATTTTTAAAGAATTTGTCCATGTTGCTGCACTTTGACCCAGACGCTGCAATACAACGTTGTAGCGCTGGGCGGCGCCATCGGGCTGTGTAACATCCCATAATGCGCGCTGCTTTTCTTCCATATAAACCACCGTGGAAGGTCTAATAAAAAAATATAGACGTTTTAATAGTAATAAAAGCAACAACAAAAAAAGAAATAATGAAATATTAGAAACATTATTCTTATGTATTATTATCGTACTCGATTATTTCCATCTGTGGTCGCAGGTGTTAGGGTTGTTTGTGTCATGAAGAGGATGTCATATGGTTTAAGAATTTGTAGTGTTTATTTACGGCCACCGGATGTTTTTGAATGTTTTCCATTTATAAACGGAAAAGCAGGTCAACATCCGGTGAGGATGACTCGATCTGTCTCGCACCTTTCTAATACATTCCTTGTAGAGTTCACTTACAAAAATATATAAATAATAAAACACAGGTATATTAGCGATAAAATTCCAGGTATATCTCACGTAAACAACCCAATGAAACTATCTATTAAAGGTCGACAGCCATTTTGTTTATAGAAGAAAAAAATCACTAGTTACGAGAGTTCCTTCATTGTTCAACAGTATTTCCTCTGGGAAATTTTCAGCCTTGGATTTTCTCAGGATAATGACGGGAAACCACATGGAAGGCTGGACGCACGCGCCTCTCTTTCCTCTGATTGGCCCGTTGGGGAGCCAAACCCGAACGTGATTGGTCAGTTAGAACGTCACTCACCGAGCGCCTGAGACCCTCATGTTTGAAACTTTTCGAAAAGGTGGAGTCAGGTTACAAACTCTCTGGTAACCAAACGCGAAAAGAGGGAGAAGAAAACGCTTCAATTATTCACACCAGCGGCTCAGACCCAACACATACCTGTTGGACACATTTTACCGGCCTTATAAGATAGTTTTAAGCCTCATCCTTGTGTAGGTTGTTTATTGGCTGTCAGTGTGTTTAAATGGAGGTTTGAAGAACGAAAGTTACACTTTAGACGGCCAGTATCCGGTTGAAATAGGCAAGAGGTGAGTGAGTGAGTTTCTAACTGCCTTCAATAACACACATTCTGCATGTCGTGCATTCATGAACACATGAAAAACGTTATTTTTCCTTCTCTGTCTATAAAAAAACCTATATTTTTGCATAGAACATGTGCTTTTGTTATCTATTGAGGTTATTGTTTAATGTTATTTATTCAGTAATGTCAATGCATAACGTTATGTACCTCTGTTTTGAGAATATAAACCGAAATCATGCCTCTTTTGCGTGCATAGACCATCACATTGTAAAATAACAAACCAAGATGGGAATTATTAATAATAGGCTATGTAAACACTGTTAATTTTGGCAGTCAACTGAAATACGTTTTGCATTTCAAGTGCATGCAATGGATCAAGCACTAGTAATCCAGATTTGAGATGCAATACAATGGAAACTAGATAGGAGCAACAGGCCGGTAACTTATTGATAGAAACAGGAGGATATGACCTTATTTACTGGACTGCAAAGTTCACTTAGGCTACATGGAGGCTTCGGATGGTTGTAGCCTAGGAAACATTAACCGTCGGCATTCTTTCAGTTGTCTGGGATGTGTCTCAACCTTCGTTGTGTTCAGCACTCGATAGGTAGCTCTTATTATGGGTTTAAAAGTGTTATTTCACCCAAAAATGAAAATTTTCCCACAATTTACTCACCCTCAAGCCAATCTAGGTGTATATGACATTCTTCTTACAACACAATCGGAGTTATATTAAATATATATATATATATATATATATATATATATATATATCCTGGCTCTTCCAAGCTTTATAATGGGAGTGAATGCTACCTGAGAAATCTGAGGTGCAAAAAAGCATATCTTTCCATCATAAAAGTAATCCATATTACTTAATAAACACCTTCTGAAGCGAAGCGATGCATTTTTGTAAGATAAATATCCATATTTATAACTTTATAAACCATAATCACTGGCTTCCGGTAACAGCCGTCCAGTTCTGGAGGACTTTTTGGGGTTTCAAATTGTAATTTTTGGGTGAACTAACTAACTAGCATTGGCCTTTAAGGCGCACGTTAACTGGTATTTATTATATGCATATCTAGAACAAAGATCTAAAGCCTTTACCCTCAAGACTTTGAGACTTTGTTGACAGATACTGTTGAATATAGAGTCAGGTAGTTGGATATAAAGAACATGCTGTTTTAGTTAAGTCCATGAAGGCACATCGATGCTGACTAAGGCATTTTGTACGTGCAGGAAAAACCCTCATCCATCTTAGGCATTTTAACTTTACTAGTGGTTGACCGATATGGGTTTGTCAAGGGTACGATCCAATGCTATGACAGAGTAATAAATATGAGAGTAATTTTGAGGTCAAATTTAAAACAAGATATACAATCGCAATTAACACTCTCAGAAAAAAAGGTACAAAAGCTGTCACTGTGGCGGTACCTTTTCAAAAGGTACACCTTTGTACCTAAAGAGTGCATATAAGTCCCTCAAAGGTACATATTGGTACCAAACGTGTACATATTGGTACCAAACGTGTACATATTAGTACCTAAATGGTACATATTAGAACCCTTTTGAAGGGTACTGTCCCAGTGACAGCTTTTGTACCTTTTTTTCTCTGAGAGTGTAGGAGAAACAAAGTTGCAATTCCAAGAAATAAATACACAATTACCTTTTTATTATTTAATTTTTTTACTCTTAGGTGGAAACTGGTTTACGTTTATGTTCATGCCATTAAATAAAACATTAGATGAATACAAAATTGCCCCAAATTTACTCCAGAATTCACCAAAAAAACCCTTGCATTTCAGCATCTCATAACTAATGATCGCTAATTCTGTCGGAGAGACTCGTTCTCATAATGAACTTTCCAGGCTTTGATAAACCTTAGCACAAAAAC
Source organism: Rutilus rutilus (assembly GCF_951802725.1). Taxonomy (NCBI): domain Eukaryota; kingdom Metazoa; phylum Chordata; class Actinopteri; order Cypriniformes; family Leuciscidae; genus Rutilus; species Rutilus rutilus. The sequence continues at coordinate 6,578,825 of NC_140222.1, read as the reverse complement.
ACACTCAGTCGACCCAAACCCTTATTCCTAAATTGGTTCATGCATTATTAAAGTGTGGGACTAATTTGTGGAACTTCTGAATAATTCATTGTCACCGCAGGCTTCGCTAGATCTGTGTGGCCAGAAGAAAAAAAAATGAATGCATTTTTGGTATGATTCTGACTCTAGCCCGTGAACCCTGCACAGCAGACGATCGATGAGAGTGAACACCGCAGATCCACATGAAAGACGTGCTGCTGTTGCTGTTGCACGCTGTGGCTGTGTTGCTTCAGTCCGCACCTGAAAACAGAGCTAGTTTGAGTTTTTGGACACTGGCCCTTTTGTTGGCCTTTCCAGCTGCAGGAAGCTTGTTTCTCGCTTCCTTAAGGAGGGTCATTGGGCTTCAAGAAGGTCTATGCTATTCATCCTAAACAGTGTTTGAGATTAAAATAAGTGTGTCCCAAAATCATAGCATGTTGAAAAGAGTATGCATGTCTAAAGTCCCCGGATGGTCTACTATTTCCAGTGGATTTTCGAAGTTTGGATTCGTCCTCACTATAACAGCTAATATTACCCATGATCCATTGCGTTTTGTAGGAGGAACTACAAAAAACATGGCGGATGTGCACGACCGCCGGCGAGAGGTTTAGATAAAGGTTTGAGTGACTAATCATAGTTTAACCTGATAAAAAAAGATTTTTATTTAATGTTATCCATGTTATATTTCATCTGCAACAACAATGTGGACTTTTATAAAGATCCGTTTGGCCGTCATTGCGCATTAATATGAGGAGAGTCTCCGTATGAAAGACTGCAGATCAACATGCTTCTGCGTTTCTCTGCGATACGGTAGGAAATTAAAAGAAATGTGGAGGATTTTGATTGACAGGTCAATTTACTGTATCGGGATTGGACAGAGAGCAACCGTTAAAGACGCAATTGTATAACGTGATAGTAAGTCCCAAAGCTTGTCTACTCTTCTGCTACACACTCTTTTCTTCACAAAAAGAGTACATACTTTTAGGGCGTAGTACAAGTAGGAGAATTGAGACGTAACAGTATACTTTGAGAAAGCGATCCATTAGGTGTAGTTCCAGCACCTACCAGCAGGGTGGAAGATAACAGCCAAACCTACAGGTGAAATCACTTACACACCTG